>NW_020799142.1:1206420-1372472 GCF_003259725.1 Athene cunicularia | reverse complement strand
GGGAGACAGGTGATAGAGCGACTTGGTGGATACCTGGCATTTAGCCAGAGTCAAACCATCACACCTGGAGATAGAACAATTAAATGAAAGTCATAAGAGGAATTACTGTAAGAATATTGGTAATGAATGATTCTCAGTATGAGGTTATTAGTTATCATGTCTCATACCATAAAATGCTGTGTTCACACATTCTTCTTTGGCTGAGGTAGTTTTCCTCTGACATCAGCATAATGTAGTCCACTATGTAGTCCATGCAGATGCACTACTTTTGGTGGATGCTTTCTGCAGAGTTAGGCCTTAATTCAGGAAAGCATTTAACCATTTACCTAAATACTTAAATTTTGTGTGTGCTTAATTCAAAAGTATCATCTTAATTGCTGTCTTGAACAGAGATGCTTATTAAAACAGAGGACTTAATAGTCACATATCTGTAACCTTTTGGGAATTTTGGAGCTACTGTGTCAGGATATATTTTTTTACATCAGTCATTACTATGACTATAATAAAGAATAAATATTAATATGCTGTTACTCAGACCATGTTATAATCTAACAAAAAATCTCTTAACATATATTTAAGTGCATTTAAATCTCTGAGTTAAAACATGCCAAGGTGTGAATAAGGGGGAAAATGCACTAAAAAGCTGAAGATGCTTTATCATTAACAGAACTGGTTCATAAACAAAGGCAAAATAACTGATGCAAGGAAAAAAAACAGCTAAACAGTTTGATTCCACAACTCAGCAAAACCAGTCTAAAAGCTTAGCAAAAGGCAGAAAATTTATATTGTCTTATTTCTTTCAAGGAAGCTGTTAACCGTTTTTAAAGGATTTGGAAGGTTCAGGGTGCTTTGTTTATTTGATGTAAAAGCTAAAGTAGATACATACATTACTAAAGTTAGTTTCTTAATAAATCAAAATATACTGATACGATATTTACAACTATTATTTGTATTTGACACATGTAATGTACAAAATAATTAAGGGTTTTTTTCCACTTCATTGATGAAGGAAAAAGTTAAAAGAAACAAAGCAAATGACCTCCAGGTGTTCAGCATGTTGTCTGCAAGTTTGGTGAACACCAAAGCCTTAAATTTTAGCCTTTTGCTTATGGGAGCTTGGAAGACATTATTTAGAAGATTATTCATCTCAGGGAAGGAAGTGGAGGTCTCTGAAGATATTTCTTGCAATGTGGTAGGGAAAAGCAGGTATAAATCAAATTTGATTATGTTCACTTCACTGTAAAAATTCTTGCAACACATCTTTGGGCATAGATAATCTCTCAACAACCTTAGAGAGAAAGCCTGAGCAGTAAAAGAGCGTTCCTGAATAAATTATTATGAAGTGTGCATCCCTAAAACCACAGGACAAGCTGAGCAATATAAAACTCTTAAGATATCTTTGTAGTGCAATGAAAGACTTATCAGTTGTATTATTTTTGTTATGAATCAGAACACACAAAATGACAGGAAAAATCCCGAGGTCTGTATTCTGTTTCAGTTAATCCTTAGCTGAACTTATATTGCAGATAGTAGAAAACCAGGAAGGCTTCATTTGACTAGGCTTTTTTATGTGGAGATTCTCACTCCTTGAGATGCATTTAAACAGAGATTTTAATAGATTCTCTTACAGAAGTTTTTGTTTTGATAACTGGGATAATGGAAATCAAGAATTAGTTTTTCTCTAACAAGTATATTTGTCTCCAAAAAAGAAACTTGTATCTGAGGGATTGACAAGGTGTACTCTTGCCTCTGATAATCAGTTACAGGTAGAAAAGGTGAAAATGTTCAGCTGGTAAACATTTGAGGACTACTGCATTTGGTTAGACACTTATAATCAGCTGTATCATTTCTTCCTTAGCTGTGAAATTCATGGTACAAATTATAAATCTGGTAGAAATTATCAGGTGTCAGGCTCAGAAATGCAGAGGGGCAGGTACTTTTCTATTTGGCAACCAAGATGTACAACTCAGTGTCAACAGACTGTAGTGCAGCAAATTCTGAAAGTTTCCAAGGGCATAAAAAATTATCAGACCAACTGATGAAGAAAAATCCATCATTCTCTCTTAAGCACAAAGAGCCTGAACCTCTGGCTATGCAAAAGATTGGTGGCCGTTGTGAGAATATGCTGGAGATGTATGACTATGTAGGTATTTAGCGTAGTCTAGACATCTCCATTGGCCAGTGTTGGGAGTGTTTTGTTGGTCTTGATGTGAAATTGTTCTGGCCCAGGATGACTGCTCTCACTGCTTTTCACACTGATGCTCTGTAACTGGGATTTTTAGACACAGTTGGTCTAAATTGTGTGTGCTGTCTCTTTAGCCTTGGATTATGTGTTTATGCCTCGACTATGTACTTAAAGAATGGACACTTCATTCCTGGGTTTTAGGGTTTGTTTTGTTTCTTTATTGCTAACCTAGTACTTAAGAGTAAGAACAAAAGGAATAAATATTTTGTATGCTCAATAATTCATTTTAACATCTAAGGAATGATACAAAGGCTACCCAATAGACAATAATGGTTCTTGACAGATCTGTGCAGTCTCTTCCTCACACCTGCCATCCAGTGTCTTTATAATAAATAGGAAGAAGAAAGGAGGACAGGGGCAGAAACCTTTGGTTTGTTTGTGATATTCTATGCTTTTTATCTTAAACCTAAGTGTCTGTACTTTTAAAAATAGTTACTGTGTTTTTTGCAGACAAGATCATCATTCAGTTGTGAATGAAGCAATTTCACTACAGGTTGAAGATTAGAATTCATTTAAGATTAATTTGGAAACACTTTTAGGAAAAATGCAATATGGAAATTAAGAGAATAGCTTCAGATTTACTTCTCTGAAATTTCTGATTGACCTGAGAGCAATGCATTTTTTTCTCCATTTTTTTCTCCTATATATATATTTTACACATGCATAAAAGTAAATGAGTAGGTTTTGCACCTTTTATCAATTCAAGCTTTATTTATACATATTGAAAAACTGTTTCTGTCACTGTTGAAGAAATAAGAATTCCAAAACCCTCCATTCCCAACACATTGCAGGAACCTCATAATTTGTAAAGGGGCGGGGTAGGGGATAATATAAAAGCTGAATAATTCCACTGTTTTGTCAATCTCAGTTAAACAAAATAATTGTTGCCCATCAGATTGTAATCTTTGTAATGTTTACAGACTAATGGCAGTTTATAGTGCAGAGCTACTCGATCATATTTGTAAACAGAGAAACTGATTTGGATCAAGACTTACCTTGTTCATACGATATACAAATCTTAAGATAACTTTCTCTAGGTGAAAAAAAGAGAATTTAAGTCCTATTGTTCAGAGACCATGTGTATCAATATTAAACCTGATGGAAAATTTTATAGCCTATGTGCTATAAAAAAAATTTCCAACATTAATAATAGCTATAGTTTGTAATTTAAAACACTGGTGGTCCTTCCTTTGCTCATTTGCCTGGCATAAGGGAGAGACTAATATGGAAGGAAAACAGGAACAAGGTTTGATTTCTCCATAGATCTTTATCTAAAAAGCTGTTTCCATGTCAGGAAAGGAAATATTTTTCCTGTGGGTCCCTTAAATAAACACAAGGCAATTGTGTAGAAATAAATAAATTAATTGATTGATTCAAGCCTGCTTTTCTGATAGCAAATTGTCTGAAAATATATTTATGCACTTGTTGGTTATTCTAACTTTGTTTTTACACCAACAAGTTCAAATAGCTTTTGAGAATGTAGTTGGATATATAGGTTATTCATGTTACAGCAAGTTGTAGTTTGATACTGGAATTTCTTGTAAAGTTTCTGGATCTGTTTGTCTGTGTTTGTGGTTTTTTCCTGTACATTTTGCTGAGAGTATTTTATGTTACATTTGGAGTCTTTACTTTTAGCTGGAGAATGTGGATTGTGACCATAGGTTATTAAAACATACACAGTTTATTAAACATAAAAATACTGTGAAACATCTTGAGGATTACTTTCATTTCATACACTTACATTTTGGGAAATATAGGTGTAGATTTTACCAGTTACAAGTTATTAGGGTGTCTGCGTGTCCAAATTCCAATTTGATCACAAAATATCCTGTTTCTTGACAGATTGAGAGATTAATAATAAACAGCCATAGCTTAATGTCAGAGAGAATTTCTAATGCAACAGAAAGTGTAGGTTTATATGCATCAGATAGGCAATTTTATCAAAATGTATGTTTCTTCTCAAACACTTACCATATATTTACTGGTGCAAACTGATGCAGCATTTTTTCCCTAGGAGCAGAAGATTTCAGTTTATACAAGTCAGCCATCACTCTGCTTTTAATATATTAGTGGGAAGATAAATTTGTGAAGCTGCCTTGCATTACGTACACTTTCCTCATGAAAACAGACCACAGTTTATTATTCAGTATGCAGGTCAACAGGCTTGTTAGGCAGGTGTTCTTTCATTTTGTTTGAGAGGTTTGGAAGCAAAACCTTTCTGGAGGTAGGTCACTGTTCTCCATATCCATTAACAGATGTCAGCACATGCCTCGGGCAGGGTTAGCAAGTATCAGTCACAGAATCACATTCCATCAAGGCTGATAGACTTTGTCTTCTGGGTTAGGCACATGGTCGACATATGTTGTTAGACTCCAGTTCAGACTCTTCAGCAGTACTCCTACCTGTGGGTTTTTAACGTTTTTATTATGTTTGGGGTTTGGCGTGTTTGTTTTTTTGGTTTTTTTTGTGTTTTTTTTTTTTAAGAATTAAAACTCTGAATAGATTTTTATTTTCTCTCTCAAATGTGTCATATAGTAAAGTGTGTGTTAGTACAGCAAAGATCAGGTGAGACTTTCTTGCTTTTTTAAGAAAGGTAGGTATGCTGATGAATCAGCAAATTGCAGTTTTTCTGGTATTAGCTAGAGCTGACTGAGGTAGATTTTGTATTTTCAAGCAAATGCATGGAATAAAAGATGAAGCTGACATCTTGTGTGGTGTTAGTGTCTCAAGGAAATAAATAGAGTCATGTGTGGATGGTATTGATGACTGCATTTAAAAATATGTGAATGGTAATTAACAGATCTCCTCATTCCAACTCAGAGAAAGTGGCATAAATGTTGCCAGTGAACTTCAGAGTAGTACTAATTGAACACAAGTAAAGTGCTTGTGTCCATAAATCAACTTAACAAAGAGCCTGGCTTCAGCCCAGACATTTTGGATTCACAGTGTGGATAGAGGGTCCAAACACAAATCTCAGGCTACCTTTAATATCTGGTTGGGTGTGGAACCTTTCAGATTATGTTACTGGGATCTTCAACAGTGAATAAGTCTGAGTGATGCCACTGACATCTGATGCCTCAACTCTGCTTTTAGCTTCCCCTCCTCCTCTTTTCATTCATCTCTGCAAGTTAAATGCCCACAGCAATAGAAAATCAATAGCCAGGAAGAGTCTGTAGTCATGGGGTTTAAAGCTGTCAGAGCTGGGACAGCTGAGAATGAGAGCCTGACTTCTTTAGGAGCATTGCTGTGACAATGTACCCCTTTATTACCCCTTTCACATCATTGCTGTGAAATTGTACCCCTTTATTACCCTTATCATCCACAGCATGACTGTGGCACTGAAGTCCCCAAGATGCAATGAGTGCATTGCTTCAGAAATTTCAACAAAAAAGAAAGTCTGAGAGATCAGGTGAAAATCATGTGTGCCAACACTGAACAAATTTTACAAATGCAGAGTCAGTGGAAATAGTTTTAATAAACAGAGTGAAAAATGTCCAGCTCATCGATTAGGAGGTTCAGAATGATAGGAAGTTAAGTGGGTGAGGGTGTTGCACTACTTGGGAATCTCTGAAGTACTCAGATTTATAGGTGGGAGATAAATGTTAATTTGTTTATTCACTCCCTCTCTAATATCTACTCAGGGAAGAGCAATTAGTTTCTCTTTTTTAATGTTTGCATTATCATTGAACATATATCTTTCTGCAGTGCCAGCTATAAAAAGTCAGTACACGACCTAGCTGTGCAAATAAACAGTTAAGAGTGTAAGGGGAAAATTATTAACAGTAAGTGAACACATATTTTTCAGAATTTATTTCTTAAAGGTCTTTTAAAGCATAAAAATAAATAGAAGATGTGTTCATATTTTAAATTCAGTGTCACTGTTAACTGTTATGATGCAGCTGAATTTTTTGTTCAGCAATAGAACCAGAAAAAAAGTATGTCTGTTCTCTCAGGTTAATGGAATTAACAAATATTATTCAAAGAACTCTACCATTTTAAATAGGATGTATCCTTTTCCCATTCAAACCTAAATCCTTTCCTCCTGTGTTTTGCAGTCTTGTTTGCCATGATTCTGCTAATAGAAGCCTTCTTCCTCTGGATGTAGGCTCACTGTTTTGCAAAGATGTATTTCAGTCAAGGCACATTAGGACGTTTTCAACAATCAGATTTTATTTAAAAAAAAACCAACAAAACAACAGAAGTGGAGTGGGTTTTGTGGTTGGTTTTTGGTTTTTGTCTTTCCCAGAAAGTTAGACTTTTACCAGACTGGTTTTTCAGGAAGTTTCTTGGTTCTGGAGGCTAAGAGAATTAAAAGGTTATTAAATGGTCACCTGCAGGATAGCTGTAAACTTTGATAGAATGAGCAAAAGGAAGGTCAAGAAAGTGAAGCTTGAGCAGTTCCTTTAACAGTGTTGTAGACCTTGGCCTGTCCTATCTAAGGACAGTTTCCAGATCAATTGCCTGTGCAGGGGTAGGTGCTTCTGACATATTAAAAGGTCTAGGTTTTGTATCAGCATATAATAAAAATCATTATCATGAATTTGGTATTTTTTGGTGAATTTATTCTGTTCTGGCCAAACATCCTTTGACTCTTCGGAGATACTCAGTGCTTAATGAGTTCTTTTATTTAAAAACCTAAGTGCTAACTCAAACTGATTTGTTTCATGTTTCCTCCCATGTTCTAGTCCCTATGGTAGATCACTTGTTTGTCTCATTTAAATAGGCAGTATGAAGTATCAGATACAATGGTATGGTAACTGATCAGAATCCTGTTGCTTAACAAGAAAAAAACCCAGCCTTCCAAATAGGAAAGCACAATGCCCCTCTTGCATTGTTGGCTGATAAGAAGGGGTAAAGACATGAGATTCTTCAGAGAGACAAGCTACATAAAATAAATTTTTCTCATGAAGTCCAGCTTAACACAGCTCTGTTCTTTCTGATTTGGGATTTTTGTTTTTGGACCCATCCAAGTCGTGTGAAAAATCTCCCAAGGCAAGAGGGATATAGCAGGCATAAAAGGGGAAGGTACATCTCTGACAAATGTATGTGAAGTGAAATGTAAGGACATCTCCCAGCTCTTTCAAGAAATGTGTTAGGCTCTTGCAGCCAGTTGTGAAACAGTAATTTGGAGTCTGATGAACTCTTTAAAGTGCAGGAGCCTGATTCTGCTCAGCTATGTAATTGTGATGAAAGAGAGCCAGCTGAAGTCAGAGATCTGGGCACAACCTTTTGGGAGGCTTGTTTCAGTACAGCGGCTGGAAGAGTAAAATGAAGGTTACAAATAGTAAGTTTGTCTGCCCAATTGATAATGAACTAGTAATAAGTGGCCTTATTATAGTAATGTTTCCCATGGAAACCCAATGATTGCAAAGAAGCTTTAGCTGAATGTGTGTGACCACATCTTATTTTGATCAGCTGTAGCACAGCAAAGCTGTGTAATTATCATAATCTAACAATTAGGCTGGCATCCTTTCCCAGTGTTTAATTACTCCAATAAATGGTAATTGAATAGAGGACTTAATGACAAGAGAATAAGTTTCTTTCTGCATTGGGTACTTAACTTGCAGTCTTTTCTAGGCATAATTTTTGAATACTGTTTTTCTGAACAACAGCCTTGATTAGTTGTTTCTCTTTTGTTTTGTCAGTCAGTAGCTTATTTCCTACACAGTGTTTTCTCATGGTGTTTTGAACTTGTCTTAACTTGTGAAACTGTAACCTAAGAACTGAAAGGTCAAAGACAGCTCCTTTCTATTACAGGGTGTTTTTTTTATTTGCTTGCTGAGGGTAGCGGTGTCCTGCTGGAGATCTAAAATGTTACTGGCATGCTACTCTTAGTAAACCTACTTCTCTTAGCATCTGGAAAATGTTCTGTTTTCTTTTGGTTTGAATAGAGCTAAAATTAAAATAGCTCTTTGATTACTTTATTGTTTGTGCATCACAATCATTGTTGATGTTAGCAGAGCTATGGGAACAGAGTATTAAATGTTGTGACAAAGCCCTTAAAAAGAGCAGAAAAGCACTAAAGAGGTTATTTTTGCATAGCACAGAAATAACATCTTTAAAATTATCTGGAGTAAAATGGTACACTTAATCCCACAACTCCTCAGATAATTAACCACCACAAGATATTCCCTATCACACATAACAGCTTTAAGTCAGTTGAAATGAGGGGGCTTGGGCTGTCTAAAAGAATAAGAACGTACGAGGTACCCTGTTGTGTTCCAGTCACAGCATGTGAGTAGAATTTGGGATGGTCTAATGCACTACATTTGCTGTCTAAACAGAGGCAAAAGCTGTGAGCAAGCTCAGTAGTATGAAATGATAAATAACTAATGTCATCACATCCTAAGAGCAATTAAAATGTTGTCTTTTTAAAGCATGTTAATGTTTACCAGAAAGTGTTTAGCTTTTGTGTATTATTACTTTATACTTATCTCTCTTTTTCAATAATTTAATAGTTTCATAACTAGCTAACAGAAATAAACTTCCTTTTCAACCGATTTCTGTATTTTTCCAGTGAATGCTTCTCCTGTGTGTAAAGTATTTGTGAGAGATGTTTCTGTTGTCTAATAATATTTAATCTGTTGATGGTTCAGCCTTTGTTGTGATACCTATGGGATCTTCTCACCTGGCTGTTTTTTTCATGGTACTTGTAGGAATGGACTTCTCTCTGAGACCTCTCTATATTAATTAAATTTTGTTAGAACTGGCTTAGTGGCCATTAAAGTAAAAAGGAGGAGCTGAGTGACCAGCAGTTACAGCAGTATGCACATGGGCTGCTCACAGAAGTCTTTTTTCCTTAGGAAACAGAAGAAGTAACTTTTTGATGTGCTGCTTCTGAGGAACTGTGGGAATTATGTTTTGTATTTACCCCAAGAATGAATCAGTTCAGTGGATTTTGCTGATGTTGCTTTGCATTTAATATTATCATTTGAGAAAAAGGCTACTGGTGTAAGGCATTCAGCAGTGGCAGTGTCCTCTTCACAATGGTTTTACAGGCTGTGCAGGCTCCAGGCAGTAGAATCAGGGCCATTTGCGTCCGATCCCTTCTCATGCCAGACTGAAGACCAGAATTCATTGTTAGAGCACTTATTTGAAGTCTTTTCTGGTTCACAGTGAAGCCTTGCTGCATGCATTTGACAGAACAGACTCCAAATAAAGAAAGGTTGACATAGTAAAAGGAAAATTTTCCACTACACTTGTTTTGAAGTAGAGTATCTAGTATATCGATTTTACAGGAAAGGTGATGTAATATGACTAAGATTTGGATAGGAAGCAACAAGCAGAAGCTATTGCAATTGTGTATCTTTCTAAATATTAATGGGCAATTAGCATTATTTGTGCTGCACTTAAACTGGATTTTTGTAGTTTTTATTCCAAGAAAGGAAGAAACAAAAAAACCCCACCCCAAACTGATGTTATATTCTAAATATCTGTTTAAATAAATTGTCACTTGTTTCAGTGACCAGCAAAGTTATTAAATTCAAGACAAGCCACATGCTTCAGAACTTCAAATTATGAGAGAACCATGCACACAGACCATGTACTTTCATTTGTGTTAGTGGATAAATAGAATACAAAAGGCATTAATTACTTTGAAAATGTCTTGCTAGTCTTGTGTTTCTGTGGTTAAAATTGCCAAGAAGTTTTTTCTCTGCATCCTGAATACCTGGACATTTAATCAGAAGCACCTGAGTACAGAAGCATTCGTATGACTGTCTTTGCTGGAAGCAGTATGCAAGTTTTGTGTGGCAAGCTGATGTTCGTTGCATATAGAAATGTTTGGGTTTAGAAGCTACTTAACTATCTGCCTCTATCTTCAAAATGGCTTTTGTAGCCCTACTGCCTAATAGCTTGCTTTCTAATAGTACCCGTTGTTTACAAGACAGTTTTTGAATGCCACCTGACACAAAAAAAAAGGTTAGTTATGTTTGAAGAATAGCTGTGTTTTGCTGTGTGTAAGTCAGAGCGCACAGAGACAAATGACATTTTCAAGAAGGATGTAGATCCTGTCAGAGTTTTGTGGAAGCCTTTTAAGCTATTTTCTACTACAACACAGTGTTCTGTTATGGAAAATCTATATAGGACTGGTTTCTTTCTCGTAGTGGGATTTATATAAAAATCCTGATTATCATGGGATTCCAGAAGGGCACTGGAGTCCAGATAAGGATCTGCCAGAAAAAGATGAAGACTGAACTGAGAAAAGGAAAAGTTTATCAGTAGCATTGCTAGAGAGTTTATGAAAGCAACCTTTCTATTCTGAACAGGACTGGAAAAGGAAAAAACTTACTAAATCTTAAATGCAGTCAACAGGAGATGTGCTATTTCTGTCATCTCTACAAATTGGGCATTATTATGAAGACATAGACTTCTGCTACAAGATGTAACCCTGAGAATCCCTTGAGAAAACTGCATTGTCTGTCACCTGCATGTTTTAAAAAAAAGCACACACTCACAAACACACATGCGCGCACACACACATAAATATGTATTCATTTTTATTTACTAAAACTGGAATTTAAAAAAAAAATCGCCAGAATGTGTTTCCTGTTCATAACTTAGAAGATACTCTTTTCATTACCTGTAAGAAAAGTCATATTGCTAATTGATACAGAGAACAGACACCAATTTGAAAACAGTATATTTTTGGAAATGTGTTAAGACAGTATCTGTTCAGGTGACAGATTCTGAAAGCACTGGAGTGCAAAAATATATTTTTAACTAATGATTTAGATAAATGTAAATTCTTCTGGAAAAACTGTGGTTCAGAGAGGCTTTTGTGTGTTACAGTCTGGAACCATAAGTCTGTTCACTGACTGAAATTATACAGCTGTATCATGCTTTGATGCATGTTCAGTTTTTTCCCCTTTAGAAATCTATTTTATTGAAGTTAAATTATTATAGAGATATGAAAAAGTGTAGTTTGCTCTGAATTTATCCTTGGAGGGCCAGCAGATCACTGCTTTCTCTCTGAAATTAGATAGAAGGATCCAGATGGCAGATTTCAAGCCCATTGGGTGTTTAAAATATCCCCCTCAGCTAGAAAGAGATATTATAGTTAAATCTGTCATGGCCTTTTTATTGCTTTGTGGTACACTTGACAATTGTAGCCGTGAAAGAGAGAAGCTACAAGTAGCCCAGTCACCTGAAGTGGAGTAGGTCAGTGGTTGGTTTCTTTGCCTGCCCCAGGGAGTATGACAGATGTACAGACCTGGTTTATGGAATCATAAAATCCATCATGGTATAAGCTCACATGGAGGCAGTGAATATGCTATCATAGTTTCTTCCAGATACTATGGTAGGCATTAGAAAAGTAGTGTAAAAGAAATGTGGAAGGGAGAAAAAAGGACACCCTCCCCACCCCCAACAAAACAAGAATCCCACATCTCTAAGGAGTCCTCAGTAATAATAATAGTAGTAATGAAGTATATTTAGGCTGGTACCTTACACTGCATTTCTCAGCTGGCACTCATTCAGAACTGTCACATTAGGCTGAGTGCTGGTAATTCATATCCCAGAATCCTTTCATCTGAACAGAGCAACTTCTCCACTGTGTACTTTTGGCAAAGGAGATGCACTGCTTTTCAGATATCTTTAAAAACCAATACAGGCTTTTCTTTGCACCCTGACAAACTGCTGCTTATCGTGAAGAAAGAGTAAACCTGTTTGTGCTCTTGTAGTAACTGTAAGTACTTGCAGTCAAATCAGCTTTCAGCACAGTGGTGTTTACTGCCTGATTCAGAGAAGGGGATATGTCTGGGTTATTTATTTCCATGCCTATGCAGATGTTTATATAGACACTGATTTGGGGAACCTGATACAGTTTTGGCTTCTTTGCTTCTTCTTGCTTCTTTCTCCAGTTAAAAAAGACACCCTACCGTCAAATAAAACAGACACTTTGTTTATTCAATATCCATAGGGAAAGACAGCCTATAATTTGCTGTGCATTAACAACACACTCATTTTCTAAGAGAGCAAAACATTTATTCAGAAGGTCATATGATCATAGTTCTGCATAAACTGTGATAGCTCTGGTGAATTGTAAGGGTTATTTTAAAGAGTGAATGTGCATGGCTGAAATGAAATGAAGTGCCATTAGTGATGCCCCTTTTATGAGAAAGTTACTTGCAACAAGGTCAGCCTGAGTTAACAGTGCTTACACCTGAACTCTTCCTATCATTTCAGATTCCAGAGGGGCGACTACCATATAGATGTCTGCATCAATGACTATCTGGATGTATTCTGCCCTCACTACGAAGACTCAGTGCCGGAAGATAAGACCGAACGCTATGTTCTGTACATGGTGAACTTTGATGGCTACAGCTCCTGCGATCACACCTCCAAAGGCTTCAAGAGGTGGGAGTGTAATCGGCCACATTCTCCGAATGGGCCGTTGAAGTTCTCAGAAAAGTTCCAGCTCTTCACACCCTTCTCACTAGGATTTGAGTTCAGACCAGGCCGGGAATATTTCTACATCTGTGAGTATATAGAGATTTGGCACTGTTGCAAGAAACTCAGCTAATTTTCACCTGTACTCTGTGGAAATATAGGGGGCCAAAGAGTATATAATGCAGATGTCTTACAGTGAATGCAGGCCTAACTATGTCCAGATACATTAGTTAGAATCTAACTAGTGAAAATGACATTAAATTGCAGCTTAATTTCTCATATGAAATAGTATGTCAGCCTGTTCACTGAACCATGGCTGATTTTTAAAGCAAAATACACTGTTACATTTATTCCAGCACTCTGAGGTAGAGGGAGGAGGAGGAGGAGGGGGTAAGAAGGGTAGGATGGAAGCAGTCCTCAGATATGAGGAAAAATAATTAATCCTTTGCGGTGAAATTCCTGGTTTTTCTTATGCGCTTAGAAGAAATACTCTTGTCTCTGATATTATTACCCAAGGAAAGTGAGGTCTGTGTAGTTTGTATTTGGTATGACTGCTGATGTCAGTAGTCCATCAGTATTTAAAGCATCAAGCCAAGTGGCTCCTTTTTTCTTCCTTTTTTTCCCCCCCTTTTTCTTGGACAAGCTGTTCCTGTCAATGTGGGCTATGTGGGGGTGCCATTAGAGCAGGCAGTGAGCAGGGGAGTGTGAATGGGGTCACACACCTTCATGCCAGCTCCTTGAAGCAATGGGGAGCACCCTCCCCGACTTCTGCGCTCTAATCCATGGAGTCCTGCATTGGGGCTGCTCTGGGTACCCACAGGAGATGCAGGATAACATCTGGGACTAAGGAAGTAACAACATCAGGAGGTTAAAAAACAGTGGCTTAAGCAAACTGATCCCCAGATCCCACTGTGCAGTTGATATTGCTTCAGCTGTCACACTTGTTTAATCTTCCAATAAAGATCATATTTCATCAATTTGGTTTGTACCTGAATCTTCCACTCCTAACAAGTTTTGACTGCTTCAGCATTATTTTTTTTTCTGTCTTTAGTGTTAGGCTAGAGAGTTGAAACCTCTAGACAGACTGTAAATCCCAATAAACACTGCCTTCATATGTGTAGCTGGCCTTTCCACTGTGAAACAGTCATTCCATCTCATTTCACTAGAGAAAGTGAGTATGTATGATCCCTGTTTCTCAGTCTCATTTCTTCAGCACTGAGATTTTTCTTTTCCCTTTGTAAATCTACAGGGAAATACATTCCTAGTGGATAGCTTTCCATTCATTTATTTTTCTTCCAGCAAATAAAAACCTCTAATGAGTGGTGGTTCAGTTTCAGAAGAACTGTGCCTTGTTCTTGGGCTGAAGCATAACAATAGCAATAACACTAAAAATAATTTTAGAAAGCAAACTCTAATGTTACTTAAAACTTTTATAATATGGTCATAAGAAATCATTTAAAGATATCAGAGTTAAGTGGAAAATGTTCTAGGATAAATAAATCTGTATTATGTAGGCCCAGTCCTACTCATGTCACTCACAAAAGCTTCCCTTTAACTTCAACAGGAGTTTTGTGTCATTCAAAACTCTGGTGTCAGGCTCCCTGGGAACACACTGGATTTTTTTTGTGTTTTTTGGTTTTGTGTGTGATTTTTTTTTTTTTTTTTAAATTCAGTTCCTGAGCACCATCAATAAAACAAGCAGGAATACTTAAGCTAAGAAATACAGTATTTACCCTCACATGGTTGCAATAAAATATAGTAGGGGTGGCATCAGTAGCTGCAAGAATTAGGAAAAAAAAAAACAAACCAAAACCAAACAACAAAACATCGTTCTTCTGTTTTGAAAAAGAAAAATACTTAAGAAAGGTGAAAACCAAACAGCAAAGTGAAGGCAAAAAATGTGACAAATCTCAGCTTGGTCTGTCTGTCTGTTAGCTTCACTGTTAGACCATACAAAATCCATTGAACTCTCAAGCAAGACATCATTATTCAAATATAACCAGGTTGCTTATGCCTGTTTTTTCTCATTTGTGGTTAAATTCAGTATTTCACTAAAAATCATTATGTATCTTCTAAAACATTCATTTAACAGAGTCATTTAACTGTCAAGGGCTTCCTTCAAAATAATTGTTCTGAAGTGTTTAAATATGAAGAGCTTTACGATATTCAACTGCATTTAGGTGGGATTATTTTTTTTAATGAAAGGTAAAATAGCAAAAAAATAGCAGCAAAGAGATGTTTATTTACTTGTAGCTTGTTGGCCTGGTATTTACTGAGATAAATTTTTAGTCATGTTTCGGAGACACAGAAGGATTTTTACTTTTTTTCTGTAGTTTAGGTATTTTTTGCCTCAGTCCTTTGCTCTGAGGAAAGGAACAAGGTTGGCATTGGGGCAGCTGCAGGGAAACACTGAACACTAAGTTATATGCAAACCTTCTCAGGAGAGAGTTGTCCGTCCTGTAATGATTTTCTCTTAGTTGGTGCTGAAGAAACCCGATGATGAAATGTTGTTCCTGTTTCCTCATCAAAATTTTAAACAGGCTCTAGTCCAGGCTGTGGAGACCACCTTTGTTACTTTTCTGTATCCCCATGTTAAAGACATTACTGATTCACCAGGGAAGCTTTCCTTTCCTCAGCAGATCTGAAACCTTAGCCCTCTCTGCAGGAAAGGGCAAAAGCTGACTGTGTAGCATCAGTCTGGTATATTCTATTTAAGGGTTAGAAAATATGTCAGATAGTCTAGACCTCTGGAAAGACAGAAATATTAAGTGGTTGATAGGTATTTGGCTTGATTACTGTCTGGTGCTTTTTAAAAAATCTTTACAGCTTACCTTTCAAGGATGTGACTTGCCTCTCTTGCTTCCATTGTTTTCAGAAAATGCAATAATTTGAGGACAATCACTGAACCGTTTCTGAACCGTTAGTTTTGAAAATTTCACTTTTCTTTGTTATGCCATTGCCTTCATATATTGCTCAGATAACTTGGATCTCCCTTCTTTGCATGTTCAATGTAGGAAAATGCAAGGAAAAAATCAATCTTTCTCATATCAAATTTACACTGAAGAAGTGAATTCAACATTGCAGACATGCAATCAACAAGTACTGGTTGAATTTACTTTTGATGGAAGAAAAGATTATTAAATATTTACAGAGAAATTAACTTTTATTTAGTTAAGGAGTACACAGTGGGGGGCTGAGGAAAGTAAATAATAGGTCATAACCTAAAGTCTCAATTTTTACTTAGTTCTTCGCAGATGCTCACCTCAGGTTAGTGTATGTTAGCCTGAAAACAAACAAAATAGTATTAAGACTGAAACAGAAGGAAATAAAACATAGAGAAACCATAAACTAAATACTTAGTGGTATGACAGTGATTCTAATGTTCTTCAGAAGGGAACATAAATTTGGGTATGCAGGTTAAGGTGGGGTACTGTGCAAGGGGAGATAAACACAAAAGCAACGAACCGGAAAAGATTCTAAAATAAATGTTTTATATTCTATAATTCAAAATGACGGTACCATTTTCATAACTTTAACTTAATTATGAGTGTTTTGTTTTGTTTTTTAATGTGCTAAGTATTGAATAAAATACCAGCAACAACTTGGCAAAAATTCATCAGAGCTGTTGAAATAAAAAATGGAGACATAGCCAGAACTGGACTGGTGCAGATTACTGCAGAATCCTGACCACAGTTTCCGAAACAGTCTCCTGTGTCGATTTAAACTAGACCACATTTCTCTTTTCTTGAAAGCAATGTTTCATTGGTTTAGCGTCAGAAGTTGTACTGATATTAAAGTGTAGCATATGCTTTTCTCTGAGGGATCAGTCCAGTTATTCCATCAAAGTATTTTATATTTGGCATGACTTGCCTTAAGTAATCTATGCTGGTTTAATCATTTTATCTTCTGAGATTTTATATGTATTGTTTATTTAGTAATTCAATCACTGTGGATATTGCCATTTATATATACTTACACCCTTTTCCTAGAAAGACCAGGTAGGTTTGCTCTTCTTCACAGTCCTCTGGCTGCTCTCCAGTTCTCTGCAAGATCTTGAACACTTTTGCTAGCAGTTGGCAGGCTTTACATGTGTAATGTATCTAAACATAATTTAGGTTGTTCTTCCTCCATTCTTATTGAGGAAAGAGCTCCTTTTATCTTTTAAAAATCCTGTTGTCTTACCTGTGGTTTATTTGTGTAACCTTTTTTGTTACTGTTTCTTACTATTTTTATGTCATGCATGTGACTTTATGATTTTATTTCAAAATGCTTATGCTGTTTCTTTGTATCACCTTCAATGATGTGTTATTATCACTGTATCTTTGTTGTCACCATTTATATGGGTGAAGCTTCTGATTGCTGGTTCAGGAAGTTTTTGGTGTAATTGTATTGCTCCTGACTGCACCAGGATAGTATGCTTTTACTATTTGAATGTACTTATGGTTATTAACAATGTTTCTTAATTGTTCTTAAATTTGTCATTAAATTAAGAAACTGCATCTGTAAAGTTGTACTTACAGTTGTATATACACTTCTTAGTAACATTCAGCTTTCCTGTACTCGTTTTCCTTGTAGAATATATTCCCACGGAACCTGATGTTACCTATTCCCTTGATTTTCATGTTTACTTTTATTCCCCATCATCCTTGTTTCTCTGCACTAATTGCTTCTATTAATGAAATTTGTAACTCTTCTCTCCTGAAGGCTTTTATTCAAACAACATTCCACCTTGATGGTCTTAGATGCTACTTTTATAGGGCAACTTGCAATTTTTGTAATTTTGAATATAAAATCATCTCTCTTCTGTTAGCTTGTTATACCTCTGTGACTGGAAGTTGTCCTCACCATGTTCCAAAAACTGTGGAACTGTTTGAATCCTGCTGTCATTTTTCTTTTAGCAGCTGCCAGGTAGTTGGACCATCTTTCTGCACACCTCTGGAAGCTTCTCTGATTCAAAAGATCTTAAGGAAAAAACAGTAGGAAAAGTATTTATAATACCTGCACTTCTTTTTGTCTTACTTTTGCCTGTGAATTAGGTAGTTAGCTTATCTTATTAATAAGGTGTCTAGCTGAACTCTTGTTGAAGCACTAACAGTCTCTGATGACAGTTAAACTGAACTTAGCCTCTCTCTCCCTTCTGCCATGTTTTACAAGTGTGTGTTTAGGTGTTGAGTGTTTGTTCATGGTATTAATTTTCTTTAGTCTGTTCTACAATCCTCTAGCAGTTTCTATATCCTTTGAAATTCCATGTTACATGACCAGATTAATTTTTGGAAGGGTTACTGGCTTTTTGTCTCAAACTGTAACTATATTTTAAAATCATGATCATCAGGTTGCCCATATGCTTTTCTGTCTTTTCTCATCCTTTTTTATCCCAACTGGGGTAGCACAGTAATACTTAAGTATTTTTATTAACCCAACACTTAGAATATATCATTTCTCTTTCATACTGGTAAAGACAAATCTCTTAACCAGAAGACTGACCTTGGTGTATGTGGCAAATTACATCGTCTTGGAAATTTAAAGAAAGCAGGGTGGACATTTTATCTATGTATTTACCAATATAAGTGTGAAGATACTGTCAGCCTGATTTTAAAGTTGCTGTTACGTAAAGGAGAATAGCTTCTTGATGTTCACTAGTGCACCTAATACTGATTCATCTTCAGAGAGTCATTACAGTTGTCCTTTTCAGTTGTCCTGTCCTTTACAGGGAAGGAACTGGTTTCCATTTTAATGGCAATACTCCATATTTCTGGGAGTTCTTCTGTTTGTAGTTACTAAAGGCTGGACATCTTTACAATCACTCATTGTGTACCTTGTCTATCTGCTTGTTCAGGCAGTTGGTCATTTTGTACACTTCTAATGCTACTTGTCTCACAAAGTCCTTGGCTAAGTCTCTGTTTGGGTTATTGACCAATACCCATGGTGCCTTTTTCTGTAGGACAAAATAATGTCATCCATACATGAAAACAGATTATTTTGCTTTTTCCACTGAGCACAGTCCACAACTGTATGAGAAGATCTTTCAGCAAAAGCCTTATTTGGGTGGGTATTTTTCCTCATATCAGTAATTTATATGCTGTAAAAGGCCTGGTTTTTATATTCCCCCCCCCCCGAATCTGTCAATACTGGGACTCAAAGGCAAATATTTGTCTTGGAGCAAAGTTTGAACTAAGTTTAGAGAGTTGTACTCTACAGAAATGAGTAGAGAGATTGATGGTATGTCTTTGTCATGCCATACTCGGCTTATATTGGGGGCAGTGGAGTCACTGTATTTACTCCGTAGGCTAAACTTTTATTAAAAATTGCTTCTGTTTGTGGAAATGGTTGAATTAGGTAGCAGATATTTTGCTTTGAAAGTGAAGACTGGATTTGTCTTTCAGCAAGTGAAAAAAGGCTGTTGGTCTTCAACAGGTGTTAGTTAATGCAGGTACTGCTGGTGCTTGTATTTTCTCATTGCTTTTTGAAGACACCAGGTCAGAAGCTCCTGTTTGGAATTCACCCTCTGGACATCCTGGTTTGGTTCACATCAAAGGATAAAAAATGAAGGTTATCTAAAGAATTAAAGGATGCTGAGAGAATTACAAACATTTTTAGTGTGTTAATTGCACTTTTGGGGAAGAATTGTTTATTGCCAGGTGTCCTGGTTCAGCTAGGATAGGGTTAAGTTTCCCCAGCAGGGGGAAGGGATCTCCAGCCGGGTTATTCATACCATGCTGATGTCAGGTCCAGCACAGCAGCGCGGAAGCTTTCCTTTGTGGCTTTTGTCTCAGGAAGCACACGTGGTGGGCTGGTTGTGTTCACTGTGGTATTTCTCTGTATATCTTTTGTCTTGTTTACTGTTATTACTGTTTATTGTTGTTATCATTGCTACTGTTGTTGTTGTTCAGATTGTTTATCACACTGTTGTGTTAAATTTCTCCTTATTTCAACCCCAGGGTTTGTGCCCTACTCTGTCTAGGGGAGGGACAACAGCAACGTGGTCTCCGGTCCAGGCAGGGCCTAAACCAGCACACCAGGTCTCCCATTAACTTTTCAGTCAAGATCTGATCAGCATAGACACTGATACTACTTTCACAGTAGTGGGTTCAGACATGCCACTCTACTATGAATCCTGCTTTGATAGCTGGTTTACCAGAATCACTCAAGATGTTCTGAATTAAATCAAAGCAATTGAAAGGGCTTGATAAATGTGCACTTTAAAAAATATTTTTGTGTGATAACATTAGACAGACAAGGAGTTGACCTTTGAAAGGGAATTTGTGCTTAGCCTAGTGTGTAGATTAGAGGACTCGTTTCTATTAGAAAGTGTCAGAAGAATTAAGTGCTGTCCTGCTAAAAAGAAAGCAGAAACAATCACCAGTGTCTAATAGATTTTGACGTTGGTAGTGTTCTTAGAATCCTCAAAGGGAGTGTTAAAAGCTGTTGAATAATTTGAGACTTGGGAGAAATCCATATAAGAAAATGAAGAGAATCCATGGAAGTGCTGGTGTCTATTGTTTGACTTTTTCAAAGGGAATGAATGTCTTTCACATAACAAGTTGAAAGAAGATGATTTGGATTCATGCTTCAAAAAATTCAACTGCCATTAAGATCCCAATAGCAGCAGAAATATAAAGGAGAGGAGAATATGTTATATATATATATATATGCAACTTCGAAAGCTGTCTCACGAACATACCGTATAAGGTTTTCATCCTTGAAGGAACACCAATGATTTGTGTTGCTTTCTACTGAAGTACTGATTTTGGATGTCAGAAGAGTTAGGGAGTGCCCACAGAGAGAAAGGATAAAGTATAGGGTTTTCTCTCCTCTGTCTTTTTGTCTTTCTAATCTTACATGCTCAGTGAAGGCCAGTTCATTTTGTAGGAAATTAAATCATGTATTGAATGTTGTTACGTGATCATCAAATTGCAGATGTTAAAAAGATAGATAGGTTTGACCTTGGATAAAAAACCTCCAAGGAACATTAGGAACTTGACAAGGCCATAGGTGACACACCTATGTTAGGGGAAATGGTAACTAAATGTTCCATAGTGGTGGCTATGGATTACTGTAATTTTTAATATTTGTGATTCTTGTAAAAATCCCATTGCGGCTTTCTTAAAAGTAAGTATTTAAATTCCAGTGTTCTGCTGAAAATACAGTTGAATGATTTACACACAGCCCTTTACATCCTGACGGACCATTCATCATTCCTTACTTTAAATAAGTTTTGATGTTTAGCTACAACTTAACATCTCAGAGGGTGGCTGCACTTCAGTGGTGGGTAAGGGTCTTTGCAGTGGTACTTCACGGAGATGTTATGAGATTAATAAAGTGAAGCATGTAGACTTCTTGGATGAAAGAACTCATAGAAGTGGAGAGTATTATTAATAATTATCTGAGGACTTATAACTCTGTCAGAGTGTTTTGATTTGATTTCTGAGCAAACTGAAACCTGTTTATTGAGCTGTTGCATTAGAAGTATGTGTTTTGTAACATGGAGCAGATGCCAACAGAAATGGAAATAACATAGCAGTGACATCTGGAAAAAGAGTGTTGTACTTCATTGCCTCTATGTCATCAGCATGTTAGTCTCCCCGTTCCTCAGACTATCTCACTGAGGCAGCACTTTCTGTGCTGATACTGTATGTCATAACACAAACTGAGAATATATGCATGCCCACAACCAGTAGACAGAAACCAAATTCCCTCAATGAAAAAATGCTTCCACATGCTGAGCAGTTGGCTGGTGATCTTGTTTCATAAGTTAATATTCAACATTCGACTCCATATTTTCATAAATGCTTGGATTTACAATAAGTAAATTTGTTTATAAGCTGCCTAAGCCTCTGATACTAGAGGAACTTGATAACTTTTCATTCTCCAATAATGCATAATATTCAGAGCAGGTGGCCAAGACTCCAGGCTCAAAATGGCATATGCAGTTAATACTCTATGTCCAAGGTTCTTGGCAAGTCAACATAAATCACAATGAATAAGATTTTTCACATAGTATTCAGAAACACATAGAAGTGCTTTATTCTGAAAAAATTACAAAAAAACCTTTTCAGACTTCCAAATGTTTCCGCTTTCCCTCAGGAAAGCAGTAGGTCATCCTCAGATCTACTTTACTGGCCAAATGAGATTCTTACTGCGTCTAAGATCTCCCTGATGTCTCTTTTACATCATGAATATTTAATATTTAAAGTAGTATAGCCAGCTAGCTAGCTACAGCACTACTTTGGGGAATTAAGAATGTCTTGAAGGTGTTTCATAATCTCACTCATGCCATACCTCTATGCACAAAAGTAACCAGGCTCCTCATGATCGGTATAGGGAATAACGTTCCTGTTGCTCATCTGGGGGTGAAATGATCTTAATTATTTGAAGGATAATCAGAATGGTAGTATATTAATGATCTTAAAGAGGTCTGACAATTCAGTCATAGTGGCATTCAAAATGTATCCAGGGAAAAATACACCAGAATGACTTAATGTACATTATGTGTTAAGAGTTGTTGGTGAGGATATGGTGAAGATATGAGCTTGGATTTATTCTTATGTATATTTCTGACACATCTGCTTTTAGTAATATTGAGTCATTTTGATACCTGTGTTATTAAACACTGCATGTGGACTACTTCTCTCTAATATTTTAGGGGTTTGCAGATGTTCAGCTGTGAGTCATGGCAGAATGCACTATGATACAGCATAGAGGCCTCTATTAGGACTGATGTCGGGATCCCTAGCAGCAGCTGCAGCAGAGCTTGCTGTCTGTACACAAGATATCTTGAGCAGAAATCAAGTAGCCTTAGTCTGAAAAAGATGTGGCTTTCTTCAGCACCTCATAGCATAAGGTGAAAAAGATGTGGCTTTCTTCAGCACCTCACCTTCAGCATAAAAGAATGCAGCCTCTCCTCTTGAAGAGGGCTTAGTATGAACATCTCTCTGCTTCTGGCTGGTGATGCACAGGAAAGTCATGAACTTGCTTCATGGAGGTGGGATCTGACCTCCTTAGGTCCTTTCTGTAAATGGCATCAAGAAGTAGAAGGGAGAAATGGCACAGTTAAACCTCCACAGGCATATTAGCAAGATAGAAAATGTGTTTCTTTCTCAGAGAGGTGCAGAAGCGAAGTATATGTCTGTTTAGAAGTAAAGATATGTTCCAGTGAGGATGATGACAATGTTGTGTAGTTTGGACATGAGAAATTGATACGGATAGATTGTTATTTAGCAATCACTTTTCTCAAATTTTCTTGTATTTCACAAGACTATTTTATTAGCAGTTGAATATAAGTTGGCAAATTATAATGCTACTGGAGTTTCAAATTAATCATTTGTAAGAATACATTTAAACTACATTTATAGCAAGACAAAGATACTAGTTGTTGAACTAGTTGTGTGAAGCTTTGAAATACGTGTATTACTTATTTTTCACCATTGATAGTGTTGTATCTCTTACCTGGTCTCACTGGAGCAATCTGTGCAATCACAAGACTGCCTTTGAGGAATGAAGCATCTCCTTGGCAGCTGTTTGGCACTGTGCTGCAAAGCACCCACATTCCAGGCCACACACTTTGCTGCCCTACTGAGTTTAAACTTAAATTGGGAGGAGTTTAGCTGTCTCCCGTTGCAGCACTAAAAAATGCTGCCGACTAGGTCAGGAATTGCAGCTACCTCACAGCCTCACAATTTGTTATAACTGGCTCTCATGACTGTATGAAATGTGCCTCTTCCAACAGGAGGGTGTTAGGTAGTCTTCACTGCTGACTCTTTCACCCCAGGGGCCTGAGCAAAGTACCCAGCCAGTATGGTTAGAATCTATTGCCAGAGATAGGGTTCCTCATCTGTAGTGCTTTACCTCTGGTAGCTTTGCCTAGAAACATACACCAGTGCAACAGCATTTTTTGTTCACAGTCCCACTTGGTATACTCAGTGGCAACTCAAGCAAAACTGTGTAAATTAGTCACTGTCATGTTTAGACGTTAAAAGTGGAATTAGTGATTTATATTAATCACAAACGTTTCTCCAAGTTTTATTAACAAGCAGATTGGCTGCCAAAATGTTTTCTGGAAGACATTTTTTTCTCCCAGCTGCCACAGAGAACAAAACAGTTATTATGGGCATTTAGATAAAGATTAACGGTTTCAGCAATTCATTTGAGGAAAACTGTATTTTACTATACATTCCTCTTCAGCACAGACTGTCACTGCTAGCATGATTTGTCGCCTCCTTGATAAAATTATACAGTGGAGACACAAGATCGTGTAAGAGCAGAAACAGGTTAATCAACAAAGCAGAATGAGGTTAAAAATCAAGACAGACCCACATTTCTTAATTTTTTGGCAAGTCCAGATTTCCAGCAGGAGAAGTGAGATGGCTATCTGACTGCTGGTTTAGCACATTTGGGTTCATTTTATCTCCATGCTTTCTTCTTTCCTTGCCTGCATCAGTGTCTTTTTTTCCTCAAGATGACTTTATGTGCCCTATTTAAATCTACAGGGAAAAGTAGTTCAGGTGACCACTTCATGGTCTGTGCATCTGCAAGTAGTTCTGTGGAATACTGTAGGACTGGTCCACAAACTTGGTACAGGGCGTGAAGAGATTACTAGAATGGTAAGAAAGAGGTCAAAATGAATATTGCAACGTTTAACAAGAATGTAGGGCAGACTGCCAACATGACCGTCACAATTTCATGTGTTTTGGATAGACAAATTCAAGTTCCTAGCATACTACTTTTTGAGCTTATCATGTTACAAGGAATTAAAGAATAGAGATGCTGTATTTTGTTCTGTTACGGCTAGGTCCCTATTTTTTTCTTCCACTTTTGCATTTTAGTATGGTATAAAATTAAGGAAATCAAAACCTGAGTGAAAATTCAGCTATTTGTTACAAAGGAGACAAACAAGGGTTCAAGGAGAAAAGAACCTCATTACAGAGAGATTAGAAAATTAATTGATTGGTGGCTCTGACGGTTCCCATTGGATGTCTAAGGATCCTGTGAAAAAACAGTATATTCTCAGATATAACACTTATTCCTATTATTTCTTTCTCTTGCGTAGAGACTGATCTGAAGCATCATTAGGTTCCAATTATTTTCAGTAAAATATTTCACAAGAACGGGGCATGATAAAATCAGTAGAGGTAGTGTTATTCCCCAAAGAGACTTACTATGGCTAATAAACTGTAATGGGGAAGGCTTCTGTTCAGCATCAAACTTAAAGAGATTTCCACAGGGGTGATTCTGTTTCACGGAGGTTTTGGAACTCCTGTAACATGGAATTAATGCGCCCCCTTTTCCCCAAAATTATATGAGGCAGCTGATTAATTCAGTGGGGTCTGAGAACTTCATAATATATATTACTTAATATAAGCATGTATGAAACTTGCAGTGAATCTAGTGAAGAATCTATTACTTTTATTTTCATAAGGCCGAGTCTTTACTTAGAGGTACTGCTCTGTCAAAACTGACAAAATATTTCTAATAATGTTTTCTTCTCCACTGACTGACCTTTTTTCCTGTATTTACTGTGTATTTATTTAGCAGCTATGTGTGTATGGTTTGTGTGCTCTTATATGGACGTGTATATGCACACACATATAAAAATATGAAAAAGTCACATATTGGTTAAATCTTTGATAATAATTTTATGTTAGAGGCTTTAGCTATTGTGATTATAAAAATGCTATCTTTGTCAAACTAAAAATATAATTTTAACTCCACAGAAAGATAAGATGTTTGTAATATAAAATGCCAGTGGAGTGCCTCTTGGACATTGTATTCTACTAGATTGTTTCCTCTCTAGGTGAGCTGATCAGTTGTTCTTTCTTGCCCTCCATGTGGCGTAACCATGCTGTTGTCAATAAACATCGCTTACACTTTCCAAAATGAAAATGAGGTTAAGGATAAATTCAGCCTTAATTTAGATAGGGGACTACTTGCAATACTTCTCAGGGTAGAGGTGTGAATGCTGTCTAACTTTACTTCCCTGATGTGCTTAGTTCCCCCTCCCTTCTTCCTGGTAACTAATGTGGTAATGGTTGTGCATTACAGGAAAAACATTCCCACTGAAATGTCTCCTATTGAATAAAATGGCAGAAGGAGCTATTTGCTACAGATTATGCTCCAGCTTCCATAAAGAAATATGTCTACTTTTCAGAAAGTTTGCCACCAAAGTCTTTGGGATGCAAAATATAAAATACTCATTTTCACTGGAGTTCTCCAGACTATGTGTCATGTCATGCTATTGCTGCCTTTAATTGAGAGAGAAACTTCCTTTTTCGGTAGCTTTGCAATTACCCAGCAGCTGATTCTGTGTAACGGTCAGTGTTTGCTGAGAGGGGTGATTTGAGGGCACTGTGCAGTCCTCAAATCCTTGAACTGCTCTCTGCTCAGCCACACCAGCTGCTTGCTTCTCATCAGAAACAATAACATTGCTTCTAACCAAATTATGGGATAATTTGGAAATACAATAATCTGTTCTAGACAATAATCTGTTCTAGATTTTACATAGCTCTAAAAGATGTACGTTGAGAGTTAGCTGGGAAAAGCCCTTCTAAAGGACCATCTAGGGAGATTATTTCTTAATACCCTAACCTAACTGAGAAGAGATATTTCTGCCTATGATCTTTTTATTTTAGTGAACTAGAGACTAGTTTGAGTGAAAAATAGTCTTAAACCAAAATTTAATCTCTTGGGGAACCTGGTGATCACATCTAAGTTGTAGGCAGAAAAAGAAAAGAGAAGTTTTGGAACTGTATCGACTATGAGGATGAGGGACTTTATGCTTTAGAAATACACATTAAAATTACACTTCTGGTACTTGTGTGAGTACAGCTGGATTTTCACAAGGATGTGTGTCATTCAACGGAGTGTACATGGTATACTTTTCACTAATACGTACTTGTAAATCTAACTGCACCCTTATGAGGTGACATTATAAGCACATCTATATTCTACAAAGTCAGCAGTGAAAGCAACAGAAGTAAAACAGCAACAGAAAGTCCCTTTAGGCTGAAGAAAGAAGACCCTGAAATAATAGTTTTCTGTGAGGTGAGGGAAGAAGAAGACTGAAAGTAGCGGTAAGTGTGTTTGTGTGACATTTCATGAAGAAACAGCTCTTTTTTTTTTTTTTTAATTTATTTATAGACATAAATTTTCCATAGATGGATTTGCTTCAGACTTCAAAATAGAGATTGTGTATGTTCACTGAATACTAAAAATATTTTGTTTGATTCACTTTAACTGGACTTATGAAAAAAATTTTTAAAACTGTGCACATATACTTCTTGATCATCATGATCTTTTTTGACTTGACCATCAGTGTAAATGAAATTGAATTTTGTGTATCTGCATTTAAGTGAAATCTTTAGGCTCTGGGGGACTGATCTGAAATATAACTGAAAACACAGATTTAAAAAAAGCAAACAAAAAACAAAAAACAAAAACACACAAAAAACCCATCAACCCACCTAAACACAGGGTAGATAAAATATCTGTAATTATTCCATGTAAATTGTATATATGCACCTTCAGTCCTGTTTTTCTTTGATCCCAGTCCAAAAGTATGTAAAGCAAAAGATTGTATATTACAGACCATATGTCAGAAGTGCTTAGTATTCCCAATTAGTCATAATTTTAGAACTATTTAGCTGTCACTTAGGTATGCAAATAGTTGGCCAGATTTCTAAAATGCTTTGCAGATGAAGCACTGAGTTCTTCTGAAACTGGGATCTCTGTTGCAGATTGTAAACATCTTGAATGCTTGTCAGTAGGTTCTTTTGAATGGTATGATTGTGTTTTACCAGGGTTTTTTGTTTGTTTGTTTATTTTTTAAAAAATACAAATACAATATTCTAATCAACTTGAACCCAATTTCTGCTATCCCATAATCAAGGGCTAAGGTAGTCTAGTATTGTTAGCTGTGCCTTCCTTTTAACACTAAGTGCAACTCTTAGCTTAGAAATAGATAAAAGAGTCACTGTAGTGTTGATGTGGATGGAAACTGACTTGAAAGTACAAGGTTTCTTTATATTTAACTAGTCATTTAAACAGCTATCTCTCAAAACCGAGGATGTGTCTCTAGGCAAGTAATGACTTAATCAGACAGAGACATCTAGATGGAGAGACCAGTAACAGGGAGCTTCAGGTTTGGACTGTCTTGGCCTTTTGCTCAGGTGCCGCCAGAGTCCTGCTATGCTCCTCAGGGGTGGTAGGAGCAGGTCTTAAACCCTCTCATGATATGAAAGTGTGTCACTATTCAACAATGGGATTTCCTGTAGGGCTTTTGTTGCAAGTTGTGTAGCAGAGCCCTGATATTTGAGCTTCAGCATATTTTATGAGCCTGTAGGTGGGTATTTGATCAACAGTCATCTCTCAGGTGGAAAAGAAAAATAATTACCCCCCTACCTTTCTCATGACCCAGTAATGACCATCCATGATCTGTGGATACAGATATATGAACCTCCTTCTCACCCAAGTAAGTGCACACAATTTCTATAATTGGAACTGATGGAAACTTATGTTTACAAATGTCATCACCTTTCATTGGAGATGGCTCCCACATGTGACTGCTGAGGCTTGGGCTGGAAATCTGACCTAATGAAGGAGTTTTTCAGTTCTTGGTACATCTGTGGCACTTGCTCTTCCTGCTGTGCTGCATAGTGTACCAGCCGTTTTTTGGCAAGTTCATATTTCACATTGCAGGGAATTGAAATGATTGAACAGACAGGAGAAGAGTTTTATTTGCAGCAGCCTGTGTATCCCTAGACTCTGATTTGGCATAAAACATCTGCTTCATGATCTGTTTCAAGGCCATTTCCCTTCCACCAACAAAGGTTATGTCTTCAGGCAAGCTGTGCCCTTGCTGGCAGGGGGAGATTTGCCTGAAGACTTGATTTAGTCATAATCAAAGCATCCTGCCACAGAAATCCTTTTTTCAATTACTTCTGAAAAAGCAGCCAGACGGTAAATGTATTAACATATTAAACAGTAAAGAAGGCCGCTGTCTTCTGTTGTACGGGCTTTTGTGAGAAGTTGATGTAAACCATATTTGTGTGTATGTCTTCATGTGTGGCTAGGAATAAACATGACACTAAGAGAAGTCACAGGTACGCTACATGTACCTACTTATCTCTGCGGCAAATGAGCAAAGTCAGTTAAGTAAATCTATTGGCTTCAGCTACAGTTTATGCATCTTTTCAATTTGCAAAGTTAATTGGTGTAATATTGATATAGTTGCTATTAAAGTCTTAGGAAGTAGTCCCTACAAGATGCAATATTTAGAGATAAATTTATGGATTAAATTTTTTTTCTATTCCTGGTGGGGTTTTTGTCTCCTACCAAAAATTTAAATTTTTGAAAGACTGATACAGATTTCTTTGCAGAAGTGTCATACTGATCCACACTTATATATGTACAAATAAAATCCATGTTCCTTCTTGCAATAACATAGATTCAATCTTTATTGGAGTGAGTAGCATATTACTATCTATGTACTTCACATTGATGCACAGTCTTTGCAACATATGGCTATTTTTCCTCAGAAGAAAACCTTTCTGTAGCTTAAAAAAAAAAAGTAATTGAATATTTGCATATCTCCAAGGAGCCATGCAGGTTAAACTTGGCACTTATCTTCTACAGTTCTTAGACCACTTTTAGTTTAAGAGTAAGAACTATTGCTTTTATGAAGTGCGTTTTTCTGTAATGTCAAAACCTCACAGCAGTGCATAGAAAGTCAGTGCTATAAAGGAGCTAAGTAGAGTCTTTAATAGAGAGAGCTAGGTTGTAAGTGTTTTTGTTCCTATGGAGCAGATAGATTTGGTTCCATCTGTTCCATATTCATAACAAAGGAGCTCACTTGCAGGAGGACTGACTTCCCAGGAGTAGCATGGTAATGATCTTTTCACCACAGATTGAAAGGATCTGAAAATGGTCACTTCAGCTCAGCAGAAAGCATCTGCACTCATAGTGCTTCAGACCTGCTATTTTTCTGAAGCTCTGTTTTGAGATTTTTTTTCTGAATAAAACAAAATAAAAACATAAACTTGATCTCCTCCCTTCTGCCCTGCCTCCCCACCCCATTATGTCAGTCCTCCTTCAGAGGAGTTAAGGATGTTTTCTCAAACAAAAATGGAATGACATATTACAAATTCGGGGTCAATTTTTCTTTATTTGATCATGGTATTAAAGGCAGAAGTGAAAAATGATGTGTTCTGTCTCCTGAACTTTTCTCATGATCTTTACTTTCTCAGCAAGAAGATTCTGTGAATGAGAAGTCCAAAGTCCACAAAATGTGTGCAGAAATTCCTCGCTGGGTTTTGTGATTAGGATGCTCTGTTGCCAGCTTGGATTACACACCCTGTGGGCTTTCAAAAAAACCCTGAACAATCAAACGATCCAAGAAAAAAAATCTTGTCTCTGCAGGATATTTCACAAGGGGAGAACAGAAAAATGAAGGAGTGTACCACAAGCACTCTTACTTGGCTAAAGCACAAATTATTCAAAGACTTCTAAAAGGTGAACTGGAAGTTTACAGAGATCTTAGAAATTAACTAGGAATGCAGAACAAGAAGAATCCTTCTGTGTCATTGGTTCTGGCTATGCAGTCTCTGAAAGAAGCCACGAGACAGACCCAGATTTACCGTTTTCCTGGCTGGAAGTCCTGCTGGGGCATGCTGGACCCCATGTGTGTCTATGCTCCAGGACAGTTGGTGCCTGAGGCATCTGTGAGAGCGGGATGGGCAAGATGCAGGCATTCATAGCCTGCCTTACCTGGTACTGCAGCATCCATATAGGCATACTCGGGTTTTTTGGCCTTCCAACCAACAATACCATATAGTGTAATTCACAGATGTGTATGAAAGCATCTACTACCCTTGTTGTTTTAAGACTCTTCATCAAACAGTACACATGTATTTGTAGTCCTGATGCTTTCCCTCATCCCAAAATGAGATCTCAAACTGGGATTTGGCTTTTTGTTTGGTTGGGAGTTTTTTGAGAGGTGGATGTTTTTCTGCAGTAACTCAAGGAGAAAATAAATGCATTTCAAGTGATTCTTTCCTTAACTAAGTTAAATGAGAGTATATCTGGGATTCTATGGAGAAACTCAGGACACTGAATGCTCTTTTAAATGTGAGTGGTAAGAAGCATCTGATACACAGTCATGCAGCTCTGCACAGATACCAGAACTATATCCAGTGCAGATGTTTGTATATGGACTAGCCAGGAACTGAGATACAGATGTAAGTAGATCTTCATGGTTACAAAATGTGAGATAGAGATGGTACACTTCATCAGCAGGGTTGCTCTAATATGATCAGGCTTGAGGTTTCCACCCGCTGAGGAGTGGAGACACCACATTAGGTTAGAGGCACTTAAATCAAGCAGTAATGGATACTGTGGGGTTGAGAGAGGTTAATTTGGCAGAGTTTTTATCTATCTCTTTTGAAGTGAGATATGTATCAGCAAGGAGGCTTTAAGTAAGCGGTTCTGTGATATATTGTTTTCCACATGTATGTTCATAGATACACATGGGAAACAACATTAGAAACTGTTCACAACTTGGTTACATGAGTTCCTTAACTGGTTAATATGTAAAGAATAGAGGAGCAAGCTTGCAGTGGGGAAGTGCACTGTGAAACAGGGCCTTTTCTGGAAGAGAGTTATATAAATGCTTCAGTTCTGAGAGAAGAATTGTTACAGCATTGAGGAAAAACTTGAGAGGTACCTGTGTCTGATGCAGTATTCATTGCTTTTAAGAAATGGTTTTTAAACCACAGGGCAAGTCTCAGTTATGGAAAAGTATACACATATATACATAATTTTAAGTTCATCTGGGAATGATCACTGGAAACAGGCTGAACATCCTGTGGTATACATTAATCTAAAAAAAAAAAAAAAAAACACCAAAACTGCACAGAAGGAAATAATTTGTGGCAGAGTAAAATGAAAAGCTAGCTATCCCATGGGTGTTTTAGACTTTCCCATAGTCATAAATATGACAGTCTACAGTCCTTTTCTGGCATAGGTGTGACATATCAAGTTCCTGCCAAGGCAGCTGTTCCCCTTGATGAGTCTGCAGATATTCTCACATAGGCTGGCTTTTTTGAAATACGTATTTTAAACCGTGAGTGCAACCTGTGGCACTGAACACAAGCTAGACAAGTTAAAGAAAGAAGCAGGGATCTAGAAGTTTAAGTAAACTACTATCGGCTGATACATTGGCCAACTTTTAGTTAAAGAGAAATCTTCAGCTTGATGTGTTTCAGAGTCTTTTTATGGTAAAGGTGATAAATTGAAGCATTAAGGAAATTCTTCTAAGGACTGCAGAAAAATTTCTGGCTCATTTGGTTGAGTGATTGAATTTTCAGTAGTCACTCTGCCAGACTTGAGCAAACTGGGTACTTGCCTGATAAATATGTACAGTTATTAATATGGTGCTGGTGTTTGTACTCTACATAGTCATGGCCTGGGACCCCACCACACAGTAGGTGTAATGAAACAGAAGGTCTTTGCCCTGAGAATCTTTACTTGTCATAATCAGAGCTTGAGATACAGTGGACTGTTCTGTGTTGTACAAACATTAGCTTTTTTATTTTATATCTGGTTTCTGTCCTGCACAAATCTGAATTTATCTGTGTAAGAGCTGACTGTGTGCATAAAGACATTTTTTTGTAAAGACTGTGCCAAGGTGCTATTAGAACTCTGCCAAGAGAAAAAGCCCTCCAGAAATCTTTTGAGCAATGATTTTCTCTCTAAACATTGCATTTGCAAACTTCTGAACATTCATGTGCACTCAAAACACATTAAAACTTGCATTATTCTCACTGTTTGCATTTATTTTAAATATTGGTAAAACACAACCTGCAGTCTGTGCTTTTTTCTAAATTTCCTTTGATCCTGAGGCAGCTTCTTGAAGATCTCTTCCTGCCTTTACCTCTTCTCCCTCCTCCATGAGACACAGAATCACAGAATCATAGATTGGTTTGGGTTGGAAGGGACTTCAAAGATTGTCTAATTCCAAACCCCTTGCTATAGCAGGGACAGCTCGCACTAGATCAGGTTGCTCAAGGCTCCATCCAACCTGGGTCTGAACACTTCCAGGGATGGAGCATCCACAACCTCCTTGGGTAACCTGTTCCAGTGCCTCACCACCCTCACAGTAAAAAAATTCTTCCTTATATTTAATCTAAAGCTCTCCCTCAGCTTCCACCCCTTACCCCTTGTCCTATCATTAGTCCCTTGTAAAAAGTCTCCTCAGCCTTCTTTAGGTGCCCTTCAGGTAGTAGAAGGCCACTATGGGGTCTCCCTGGAGCCTTCTCCAGGCTAAACAAGCCCAACTGTCTCAGTCTGTCCTCATAGGAGAGGTATTCCAGCTCCCTGATCATCGTGGTAGCCCTCCTCTGGACTCATTCTAACAGTTCTACATCCTTCTTGTATTGGGGGCTCCAGAGTTGGACACAATATTCCAGGTGGGGTCTCATGAGGGCAGAGGGGCAGAGTCACATCCCTCGATCTACTGACCACACTTGTTTTGATGATCTGGTTGGCTTTTTGGGCTGCAAACACACAGTGTTGGCTCATGTTGATCTTATCCACCAACATGCCCAAGTCCTTCTCCCCAGGACTGTTCTCAATCCACTCATTACCCAGACCATATCTGTGCTTGGGGATTGCCCTGGCCCAGGTTCAGGACCTTCCACTTGGCCTTGGTAAACTTCATGATGCCTGGGCCCACCTCTCCAGCCTGTCCAGGTCCCTCTGGACGGCATCCCTTTCCTCCAGCATATCGACCACACCACACAGCTTGGTGTCATCAGCAAACGTGCTGAGGGTGCACTCAATCCCACTGTCCATATCACCACCGAAGATATTAAACAGTACCATTCCCAGTACTGATCCTTGAGGGACACCACTTGTCACTGGCCTCCACTTGGACATTGAACCATTGATCTCAAGCCTTTGAGTGCAGCCTTCCAACCAATTCCTTATCCACCAAGTGGTCCATCCATCAGATCCATGTCTTTCCAACTTGGAGACCAGAGTGTCATGCAGAACAGTGTCAAAGGCCTTGTACAAATCCAGGTAAAAGACATCAGTTGCTCTTCCCTTATCTGTTGATGCTGTCGCTCCATCATAAAAAGCCACCAAATCTGTCAGGCAGGATTTTCCCTTGGTGAAGCCATGTTGGTTGACACCAATCACCTCCACATTTTCCATGTGCCCCCACAAAGCCTTCAGGAGGATCTGCTCCATGATCTTACCAGGCACAGAGGTAAGATGGACATAAACAAGACATTTTGTTGCTTTGTTTAGGTGAGTCAGTAGAAGTAACTTTTCATGTCCATGTATGTGTCACATTTCTAACACAATACAACATTTATAATTACTTCTGTATTTTTATAAACTGACAGAATTTACAAGGATAGCATAGGAAGCTAGAAATGTCTCTAAATATTTTTAAGGTAGTGGTAAGACCATGAAGATGGAATAGAATGGAATGCTTCTCTCTGCTTTAATTATAGTGTCAGCAGTGGTGAAGCTAGGCACAAATAATATAAAATCCATGAAAATATATGAGGTTTAGGAACATGATACAATACCAAAAAATTTAATGTGGGGTGAACATGTTGTTTTAAAGATCGAAAAGAGAAGGTCATTACTCACAAGACTATAATGTCTCTTCAAAGGATTTACCTATATCTAGTTGTTGGAGGCAGAAATCAGCAAAATGGATAGCCTGCTTGAAGAAAAACATTTTATTTCTAGTGATATCAAGGGAAAATCGAAGTACAAAAATGCTTATGAAAGGTATAAGGAGGATATGCTTTTCCCTAGGTGCTCTGGTTGACAGTATTAACTTGTTTTGTTAGCAATCTACTCTAATACAGTCTTAATGTTGTACAATTACTGTATTTGGTTTTGTTAATGCCACTGAAAACAATAATGAGAACTGAGGTTTTTATTTCATTCTAGTTAATGTGTTGGTTTGTTGCAATAGAAAAGTATGACATCAGTCATTTGTATCGTGCTAGTGCAGAAATGTTAGCCCTCATTTTATGACATAAAATACAGTTTGCATTTATGAGGGAGAAACCTTGTATGAAAGAAGGGCCTGCAAATATTTCACGTGTGAGCAACTATGTGATCTATTCTTCATCTATATCTCCTTATATTTCACAGGAGCTTAGACACAACTGAAAGTCCATTCAAATTAGGATATGCCTTTAAATTATTTCCAGCTGAGCTTTGTTTTTTAATGAGAAGAAACACCACAGAGGCAAGACTGATTTTATGGGAAGCTCAGGCTGCAGTTACATTGGGCTGGCCCTGGTTCATAAATGTCTTTGCAAAGAACAACTGAGTTTGGTTCTCATGTTGGTTCTGGGCATGGTTCAGAGGAACAGTTCAGTCAGGGTTAGGTTTTTATGCAGCTGAAATGTCTGCTTTGTTGTCTTCCTGAAGGTGTGAAGGGTACAAGCTGTCCTGCACTGAGGTGATTTTGTGTCTTCCTGAACTCAAGTGGACTAAGCAACTTGGGAGGACAGATGATAACAGTATGACTATAATAAAGCTTTAGACTGGATCCAAAGTGATGCTGTCTGACTTACATGAGCATGCAGCTGCTGCTAACCTCTGGGAGGTGAGCATCTTTGGGATGCTTTGACATTCTGCACTAGAAATGTCTGACTCCAATTACCACCAGGCCAACAACAAAGGAGTCTTGTCATTAAGTGGCCCTCTAGAGCAAGTAAGGGACTTTCCCGAGAGATATACAGGGCTACACCATGCTAAGAGGAAATACTGGACAAATGGCTTAGTTAAACTAGAAGTCTATGGTTTACATCTCTTACCATATACAATATGATTTTGTTTGGTAAGACTTTGATATGAAACCTACTTTCAATCCATGCAGCCTTCAGTCAGATATATTTGCTGCAATGAATTAGAAACTGCAAGAAAAAAAATGTTCTTCCTGGCCAAGCAGTTGCAATGGGACAGTTAATTCAGCATTAAGTGCTAATGCAGAAACAGTAACTATATATTACTTTCTTCCAAGAACTCTCACTAAAATAGGATTTGTCTGGCAAGTCATTTCCATTTACTAGGCTATTTTTAGGGTGTCTGTGAAATATAGTCACTGGTGAGATAGGTCATAATAATCCAGTGTTTTTACACAGTGCAAAGTCAGTGCAAATTAGGTATAAGACATTAGGAAATAAAACTAGTATTTTTCAATCTGTTTGTTGTTCTGCACACATCTTTTAAGTCTTTTTCTCTATTGCTGTGCACTTTGCAATTTATATTTTGCATGACGTGCAGAATGTCTTTGTATGTGTGTAGGCGTGTATGTACATACATAGAGATGAGTACAGAAATACAGTATGATTGTTTTTACCTTGACTTCATACAGATGTAGTTGAGCATGCAGGAGTAAAGCAAAATATGTATTTGTATTAGGTGCCCTTTTAATACTGTGGATTTTAAAACTTCCTTTGGAAATACTAGTATCCATAGTTCTTTTGCCTCTGTTAAGCCGTAGGCAGTATTAGCTGTGAGCTTGCATCTGGTTGTTGGTTCATTTACTTATTTTCCTCGTTAGGTATTTTTTCTTAGTTTTCAGGTGTTGTTGGCAGTTGTAGATCAGGTGGTTTCCCAGACAAGATTCTCTTTGTTGGCTTGAGACTTCTTTAAGTTTTAAACTTTCTTAGTAAATTTTTTTTTTTGGTGATGACTAAATACAGAGAGATGATAGACTTGCAAATAGCAAAGGTACAAATAAGTTTAGTCATGATTTACTGAGGATGTGTACTTAATTATTAGGTCTGAGGAACGAGGAAGTCATCGATATTTAGTATTTTAATTTCCTTAGAATAGAGTTGTGTTTATGGTCCCAAAACAAAACTTTGCTAATATGTTGAAATGAAAGAGCAGACATGCAAAGACTATTTTTAAAATTAAAATCAAGTATTGGTGAAAGCTGAGATTTCCATAGGACCAGCATTTATCTGTTTTTATTTCTTAACACTTGCAAGGAAAAAATGATCAGTAAATCCTTTTAGATAGCTTCTTTTTTGATCAATTGTTATGAAGACCACTTTGTTCTCCTTAGATATGGGTGTTCATATGTGCACACAAAGGAGTGTTTTATTGATCCATTAAATTCTAGCTGACTTTTTCAGTTGTACTGTTTATGCATATTTGTAACTTTTTTCAATCGAAACTGTGAGAAGAATATTAATAACTAATTCTGCATTTACCTGGCTAATTTGCATACATTTGTGTTATATGGTAAATCACATGAGAACCTACAGGGGAAAGGCTCAGCTCTTCTAACAACTAATAGGCTATTTTTTCTTTTGATTTGCACAAATTGAGAAATACTGCCTGTGGCAAACATAATGGAAAACTCATTTTTAATGTTCTCATACATACACATTTCTTTACAAAGAAAGATGCAGATGACTGTTCTTTAAAAAGAAGACTTTCTAAAGCTCTGTAGCTGACACAGGATATTGGATGCTAAAACACTTCAGGTTGGTGGAATTATGATTTGCAGCTTGTATAAGGTTACCTGGATATTGGATTTGACTAATGGAGGTGGCATTGTGTCTGAAAGGGCTAGAGGCAAATCACAGCTATAATTATTTTCTCCTGAAGAGATTGTCTGTAATTTACAGGATTAAGAGAGTGGAAAGACTGCGTAAACATGAGTTTCTGGTTTACAACACACAGTGTCCTGTGTATGAAGTTGCTGCAGGTTCTCTGTTGTGTTTCACCAGGTCATTACAGAAGTTACACATGCAACCCTTTTTACTGGGCAGTAAGTATTAGGTGTTTGCTCCAGCTATATGTGGCATCTCAATCTAGTGTGCTGGGGAGAAGTTGAAAAATTATTCTCTATTAGCTTCTTAGTCTGAATCAATACTTTTGTTAGTGCTTGTGGTTGGGAAGCGCTTATCAGTGCCAGAACTTGTTAACTCATAGAGGGTGCTGGTAGCAGTACGTCTGCAATGACCTGATGTGAGATCTTGGTGTGATTTCTCAGATCTTCTCTACAAGGAGACCCTGCTCACTGGACATCTTAGCAAAAGGCAGAAGAAAACATTAATCAGTTTTCAAAGAATAGTGAGAACAGACATCTCCACAGTGTTTCCTGAACACTGCTTTATAATCCTTAAGAGAACTTGTAATAGAAACTTGAGATACAAAATATTAGTAAGATAATTATCAGCTGCAGAGTATCTGCCATATCGGGGCAGTGAGGAGATGGGGCAGGGGTGTGGGTATTGGGTTTGTGCATAAGAAAAGGTTGCTCTTTTACCAGTGTCCCTCCATTCTAAAACAAAGGGGCTGTCTGAGTGACTTAGATAAAAGGAACGCTATTTGTACACTGAACAGTTCCAGTTTTGCTGTCTAATAGGGCCCATAGTGGATTGTGCCTTGAATATTAAATATATTTCTAGTGCTAAATGAGGATTTGAATTGCATTTATGATTTCTTCTTTTTTTTCTACATCAGGGCTTGTGTTTTAGGAAGAGATGCAGTACTGTAATTAGAAAGCTAAGTAAGTAACTAAGTAAGGAGGCAAGCAGAGGAAACCACTGATTACATATGGGTATCAGTAAAGAGGATGGTCGAGATACTTTTTATGTGGCATCCTAATAACTTGCTTTTAGATTAGAAACTGAGCTTCAGATAGTTGACAGCCAAACTGCTAGGTGTCACAGGAAAGGAAATAATTACTGCTTTTGTCACATGACTAGCAAGATCCTGATAACCAAGTTACTTTTAAAATTTTAATACCTTTTCCTTTTTGTACTTTTACTTTTTAATTAACTTTGTCGATTGATTTGGCTTATCTTGATGACTCCTTTAAGGAGTTTTGGGGATTTAACATAGTGAATTCAGCTGCAAAATTGTTGGGGTGTTGTGATTTGACCCCAGAGGACAACCGAGAACTGCACAGCCATTCACTCATCCATTACCCCCCAGCTCTGGGACAGAGAAAAATGAATCAAAAAGTTCAGGAATCAAGATAAGGACAGGGAGGGGTTGCTCACCCATTAATGGTCACAGACAAAACCCCAGAGTTCTTAGAGTAAGAAACAGGACAACACGGGAGGCAACAACACTTAATAGACAGAATGGGACAGTGATAAACATTACCATCTCTTAAAAACACCTCCCCTCAACTCTCTCTTCTTCCTGGGACCAGTTTCATTCCTGATATCTCTACTTCTTCCTCCAGCAGCACAGGGGTAGGGGATGGGGTGTGCAGTCAGTCCTGCTGCTTCTTCCTCCAAGGTAGGGGGGAAGCATTCTTCTGCATTTTTCCCACTGCTCCACATGGAGTCCCTCTCATGGGAGACAGTCCTCCACAACCTCTCTCTGCCATGAGTCATCCCTCCACAGGTTGCATTCTACTCGAGATGTGCTGGCCTCAGTTACCTCCACATGTTGCATCCTCCTAGCCCCAAACTATAACAGTGGGAGCTTCTTCTTCCCACAGAGTCCCAAGGGTCCTCCATAGGCTGCAGGTGGACCTCTGCTCCTCCAGTGACCTCCATGGTTGGTAGGGACTGGGACCCTGCTGTCTCTCCATGCGATACAGGGGGTCTTTCTGCTCTGGCACACCTCCCCACCTACCTCCTTCTTCCTGCCATTGACTGCAGCATTCACACAGATGTTCCACATCCTCAAAATCCCCTCAACCCCTCTCAGTTTCCCCTTCTTAAATACATTATTGCAGAGGTGCAGCCACCATCACTGATTGGCTCAGCCTTGGCCAAAGGCAGGTCCGACTTGGAGCCAGGGTGGGGGGAGCTTTCAAGAAACTTCTCACAGGGGGTCATCACTGTAACTCTCTCCCCTGCTACCAAAAGCCCTGCCACACAAACCCAGCACATGGGGAAAAACCTGCTCTGTTTTCTGTGTATGTTAGTTTTTGCTTTCTATGTGTGACCTCCTGCAGTCAATAAACAACTCTGCTAAGCCTTATCAGGCTGAGGAAGGACCTAACCTGTTATTTATATCTAATATTTTAATAATGTGCCATGTGTTTCCTAGCTGAGAACTGCTTAGAAGGGGGATGAAGGGAGCTGAATTTTTTTTCAATATTTAAATATAGATAGCAAAACCTGAAATATTTATGGTTTGGCTTTAGATAAGGAGAGAATAATTTTCTTCACTCTCATTCCTTTCCTTACAGGGTATAAAAGTGGTAACCAGAAGTGATTCAGATAAGAGGAATTTTCTCATCTAATTTGTATAGGCCATTTTTTGATCCAGCTTGGAACTAGTCCTATGTTCATTGCATGTGGTTTTTTTCTAGTTCAACCTATGGAGATGGAGTTTTAATCTCAAGAATACAGAGATCATGACATGAATTTCTTCTGGATCATGGAATTCTCCTGTTAAAAAAAAAAAAAAAAAGGGACCAGACCAGTTATTTTTATAATGATTTAGATGTTCTCATATATCTTGTGATTTCAGAGGGATTTTAGTGTGTGATTCCTTCTAACTCCATGTCTTTGTGTAGTCATGAAATCTAAAACATGTTCTCTAAAACAGAGACCCAGGAGATTGTCATGAAGTTGCTGGTAAAAGAGAGGTAAGGCAGGGGGCAGGGGAGGAGTAAAGTATCATAGGACTTGTAAGGACATACAGAAACTACCAACACTGCAGAGCTCCTCATCTGTTTTTCATTGTGATTCTTCCTGACACAACCTAAACCAGTTAGACCTTTTCTATTCTAATACTATTCATGGAAAAAAGAGGATATAACCTCATTTGCTCCTTATAGGGGATCTTTTTTTCAAAGATTGTACATCAAGGTTTCAATTGTATTTTCTTTTTCTTGGGAATTTTGGCTTTTGAAAGGGAAAGTGTTGCTTAGGACAAGCTCCATTAGCATCAGAGACTTCCTGCTCTCAGAACTGGCCTCTGTTGTATAGGTAATATCACCTTTAAAATGCAAGTCTTATACCAAAAGCCTTATACCAAAGCCTTAGGGGCTAGCCTGGTTTTGTGCAGAGAGGAGTATGAAATTTCATTTTGTACCACCTAGAAAGGACATTCTTATACTATAGCTAAGTTCAGTGGAATGTAGCAACAACCACAATAGTTCACCTGGGGAGCAACTTTAACATATCCCAGGTGACAAAGAACAGTTCTCCTTCTCCTTTCCAGAGTTCAGCAATGATGCTCTCTTGCAAATGTGCAAGAGAGTCGGGGAATTTGCCAGACACTGGTCCATCATAAACTCACCTTTCCTCTAAAGTAAAACACCTTAAAACCACTGATATTTCTTCTGTTAATGCTTTTCTCTTTCCTACCCTGAGGTCCTGAAGTGAAGACTTCAATTTTTCCAATTGCAGTCAGTTTGATACGAAATTATGGTTCTAACTTATCCCAGAATTTTTTGTGTAAGCATCAGCGTTTGTTAGGTCCTAGCTGCAGCATTACTTCTGCTCCAGAAAAAACATATTTAGCATTTATTCTTAGTAAATGTTAGTATGTGCTGTTTATCCTTTCTACTGTGATGCTTTAGTTGTTTGGTGTTTCTTTATAGCTGTTAGTCAAGTGCCATGTCACCCTGATTTGGAGTTCTGTCCTCTTCAGCAAGAGTTTGCCATTAAACCTACTTTCATGTAGAAGAACAGGACTTTAAACTTAACTTGAGTTCAAGTTTCAAGGCATTGTTACAAAAAAAACCCAGATTTAATGAGGACCCTTGGTTTTCTGTAGTAAGGAGCAAATACCATGGGCCTAACATTCAGAGAAAAAATATCTTGAACTTGTTGCTGAAAGTGGGGGAGAAAAACTACAACAGCTGTTGCCATCATATCCTGGAGAACTTAATTCAACAGGCAGGGTTTTCATAGGATACTTGTGAAAATATTGCAGAAAAAGGAAGACAGAGAAGAGAACAATACTGACAATCTTATTTTAATGTGTGTGAGAGAAGAACAGGTGATATGTACCAGCCTGACTCTTTGCTGTGGGTGATACAGCTGGTCATATGGCAAAAACTGCAACGGGTCTGTGTTTTTTCTTTTAAGAGGAAAAGGAGAAGAGAGAGGGAGGCAGAAGAAGAAAGGAAGAAGGAAAAATTATCGCAGTTATGCAGCTTGGCAAACAGTTCTTAATTTCTCAGGAAGGACAAAGAGGTTGCAATGTATCCCTTCATCACCTTAGTCTTGGTTGTTGAGGCAGATGTGAGAGCAGAACAATATGTCACTTGATTTATTTATTTTTTAGTCATTATTATTCCATCTGAAGGAGTAAAACACTGATTAAAGAGGAATCATTCTGGGTTTACTGCAAACATCAACAGTATATAATTTCCCTGGAAAGCAAAAAAACCCACTTTTTCATACTTATCACTAAAACTGCATCAGTATCTGGAATGATGATTTAAATGCAAGTGCTATTGTTGCAGTAGGGCTGCAAATCATGATATAGTCTATAGTTGCAAACCTGTGTGAAGACTGGTGGAGAACATTTAAGCAGGGAAAGGATTTTAAATATTTTTCTTCCAAAAACTTGACCAATCACTAGGTGTTGTTTGCTCTTGGGTGTGTGCAAATATTATGTACACATAAACTTTGTATCTACAAAGCATTAATTTTCTGTTTTTCCAGATAGAATATTATTAGCTTCTATTTATCCTAGCTAGTCAGTGGTATCCTAGTTAGTCACTGACTAGCAGAGTATTCTCATAAACATCAGTGAGCAAAACATACTTGTTTTATAGACATAAACAACAGCATGTAATCATCCAAGCTAAAACCTGCCTTTAAATAAATGTGTGTCATGTTACACTTCTGAAATAATTTCTGAGCAGGAAAAATCCATTAGTGATAAAATTACTGTAGGGACTCTGTTTTGGCTAATGTTGGAAATGTTATTTTCACCTTTATGCTAGTACTGTAGTAATGTCTATAGGATTCTTATCTTTTGATAAATCTACAACTGCCTGTTTAGTCTGAGCAAAGCATTTAGCTGATTGTGTATATTCAAAGAGGACCACAGAAAGGACATAATTTCCTGAATATTCCCAGGGTGCAAATATTGTGCCCTAAATAACACACCAGTTACTGTAAATGTCAGTAGAGGGAGGTTTTTTTTTTACTTTGATTTAGTAAGACCCTATAGCAAAACCATCTGTTAACACTTCTTAACTGCTTCTCTTTGTGAAAGGGGAGAGCATCATTTCTACCACACTTTTGACTTTCGATTAAAAGAGGGAAACAATCTTTCAATCTTTCTCAACAAGCACAGAACTACAGTGTTAGCTGTATTGGACTCTTTACTTAGCTCCTTTTTTTGTATTTGTACTGAATTTCCTAGTTCTTCTTGGTAAGTTCTTCTACCAAAAAAAAAAAAAAAAAAAAGATACCTGCCTTGGAAATACATCATCAAAGGCTAAGGGAATTTATTTCAAGTTAATTGAGGAGCCCTTCAAGTGTGAGCTTAGCGTGAAGACATGGTGTGCATTTGTATGCTTGTGTACAAATCGTTTTAGTTATTTGTCACAAACAAGGGCAGAATTAATAAAAATGGATGAAACAGTGATAAACATAAAAAAAATAACATCTTGCCAGCCTAGTCATCTTTTGTAAATCAAGACAGCTTCCAATAGTTGCCCTTCGTTGCAAAAGGCAATGTTCTGCCCTAATACATAGCTTTTTTGAATTGTGGGGGAGACTATGCAATGAAATAAAAATTACTTTGCAGTGCTTCAGGCAACGTTTTTTAGCTATAGCTTTTGAGGGTTTTTGCAAGGGAAAAAAAAAAAATGTATGCAAATGATCTTTCACAAGTGAAAATCTGCATGCCCAAGTCCAGTTGCTTGCTTGCCAATGTACATGTTGAACTGCAGGCCAATGTACAATTTCAAAATTGCAGACATTGATGAAAGTTACCAATGTATTCAGATTGGCATACAATACACTAGGGAATCCAGTCTATGGTGAAAGGCAGGCATATACTTCCATATGATCATGCATTTTGAGGCAAGCACAGTTCTAGAAGGAAGTTTTCACAGCAGCACTTGTTCCTGTGAAATAAGTAGGTGCTGACACTAGTCTTATGTGTATGAACTTTTGCATTAGTACTAGACATGTTGTTTCCAGTTATTCTTTTTCTCCAAATACAGTAAATACTCTTAAATAAAATACTTTAAATGGGAAATGATGAAGGAGGGCAGAAAGAAGGAATAAGATGATTTTAGTTTGTTACGTATATAACATGGGGAATCACATTTTGACTGAAGCAAGTTAAGTATTTTCTCAACACAGGCAGATGTATTGGAGCATATGGAGGTTGACTTTGCTGTGGAATTTAATAGCATGTTTTTCTACTTTTGTGGGAGTATATACATAGTTCTATTTTTGGCATTGTCACCTTCAGTGTAATTTTGTTTTTTCATCCCTTTTTAGGCTGCTGAAGCCTATGGCCTAGATTTTCAAGACTAGGTTTTCTCTAGATCTTAATTATTGAGTTGTACAGAGTAGACACCTGCATTACATCAGAAACCATATTAAGCAACCTCTTGATAAAAAGGTGTGGGAAGGTAAAAGGAGATAATGAAACACTGAAAATACCACATGCTTCACTTTTTTCATGTAAAATAATAAAAAAAGGGATTAGAATGAAATCTGAAGTTTGTTCCCTGCTTTTGCATAATCAATCTACTGTGTGCACTTGAAATCATTACATGAAGAGGCTGAAATCTGTCCAGCCCTTCAGATGAAGGGAAGATAAAGGATATATTATTCTAGCACAAGAGATGATTTGCATTTTCACTCTCTTACTCTTCCACTTGTCTTTCCTTCCCCATTTACAGCTTCTGCAATCCCAGATAATGGAAGGAGATCCTGTCTAAAGCTTAAGGTCTTTGTGCGACCAGCAAGTAAGTTCTTCAGATTAAGCTTTCAGGGGTGGCTTTGTAGCACATGCTTTACAGCATGGTCTAGTAAACAGCAGTAAATATTTTTTATACTGTTAAATCTTGTGTATCTGGTCTGTACAGCAACATTTCTGTTATGATTTCCATTGTATTTCTTTATCATTTTTCATAAAGCTTTGTTTTAATTCCATGGCAGTTGCTAACTTGTTGCTTCTTAAACTGTTGTACAAATGGAAAACTATACTGGCATTTGGACAAGTGCCACTTTATAAATATGCTTAATTATATCTAGTGAATAGAAAGAAAAAAGAAAGAAAGTGGGGAGTTTAAGGGTATCTCACTAACATATTTGGCTGTTATCTCTTTTTTTTGTTATAGACAGCTGTATGAAAACTATAGGTGTTCACGATCGTGTTTTCGATGTTAACGACAAAGTAGAAAATTCATTAGAACCAGCAGGTTAGTATGCTTAGAGAATCTCTTTTAACAAATGCGTGTATTCCTCTGGTGCTTCAGTACTTTTTTCCCTCTTCCCTCTGTATGCTTTGCATGGTACAACTGATCTGGTTTTTCACATTTCTAGCAGCGCTAACGTTGTTTATGGTATATTTCCTGTATCCTTGTTTAATGCAGAGGAAGAGAAATGTTGCTTTATTTGGGTTTTGGGTGATGTGGTTTAATAAAATATGATGTGTGTCAGTGTAAAATTTTCACCAGTATCCTGAAGTCACGGGCCCATCCAAGCCACACACCCAGCATGTTGGCAAAACACTATTTACTAACTGAGCCCAGAGTTTTAGAAATAAAGTCAGTGGGCATACTTCATTTATTATGTGGTTTCAGAAGACTTTCAGAAAAACAGAACCACTGATTGTTTAATGCTGGTTCATGAGATAGGAATGCAACTGACAGAGTTAGCATTTATGTAAGAAATTATTCCCTTAAAATTATATATATTTGCATGTATATTTGGTTAGGCAGAGTATCATTTTTGCATATGTGCATGCACACACTCTCTGATATATATAAATTCCTGTCCTGTTTTTACTGAAGAAACTTAAGTTCTGGGAGACTTTCCTGTCTTCTTTTGCAAAACACTGCCTCAAGAATAACGCTTGCTGTGATAAAGCCCCTCATCTGCCCAGGACAAAGTTATATTAACCTCCACCATCAATTAAGCTAATAAGTCTCTGTGTGGAAAGTGCATGTGCGTTGTTTGTATGTCTCAGGTTTATGGCAGATAGAAGCATGTTTAATTCTAGGTGTGTGAGTAAACTTCAGTGGGATGGCTCATGACATTAAAATTAGCAAATAAGTAGGAAAAGTATTTACAATGGTAGTATTACCTGTTTGGTTTATATGTACCTACACACCACTCACACATCGTTGTATTCTAGCTTCAATAATTAAAATAGACAGTTAAATAAACAAAACCAGAAAAATATTACACACATACCATATATATATATACTCTGAATAACAAATTACCAAGATCTTTTTTCTTCTTTTACTTTATTTGAAAGAGACTTCCCCTTCAGTATGAAGCAACATATTATTTTTTTGTTCTTTGTTCTTTGTTGTTTGCAGTTCCTTTAACTAAAAGTTACTCTTTATACAGAAGTATAATAAGGCTTTCACAAGTTACCCAGTTTGAATGATTTACCTATGGATACACAAGGGAATTTATTATTTTTCTTTAAGAGGATTTTTGGAACCCTCCTAAAAACTTTGATTTTGAGAGTTAAAGATATTCTCTAAGCAAATCTAAATGTAAGGAGCGTGCATTTACATTAGGTGCATTTGCACATTTATTAACAGCATTCTTCTACAGAAGGCATTAGGATGATTCCCTATCTTTAGGTAACCTGTGAATTGGAAACTCAATGCACTTTTTTACATTTTGTGATTTGGTGAATGTGGGCTAATTAATGAATTATTTCTCCTGTTTCTGGTTTGTGAAAGAGATCATCCGAGCAATAAATGCCTGATTTTAGCAACTTACTGAGCTTTTTTTTTTTTTTTTTTTTTTTTTTTTTTTTTCAGCAGTACTTCCTATTAAATGGTTATACTTAACTAACACCATCACAAAAGCACAGTTAGAAAGCACCAACTAAACTGAGGAACCAAAATCATAAAAAGAGCATCCTGCAGTATGAGATGAAATACAGTTAGTGTTACCAGGAGGAAGTAATAGTTTTAATGAGAAGGCTTTGTACCAGAAAGTTCCCACTCCGGACATCAGTGTATATTTGCATTATTATTTGGACCAGTCACCATTAGATAATCAGTCATTCCCAGATCTACCAGCTCACACTGTTATGTTATTAGGCTGTTAGACTTGCTGCTGCCTTAGTGGATCTTGGTGTATGTGATCTGTATTGTGTACTAATTTACCTGCCTCTGACATGCATCTTTTGCTTCTGTGCTCTTCCCTAGCCTGCCACTGAATTCTTTCACAGTACACAGAAGAACTGGGAGGGTCATGTTCAGCATCTTACTTACTATCATCTTTCTTTTAAAATCACCATTTGTGTGGTTTTTGAACCGTTGTAACTTCACTGTTTTTGTTCAGAAATTTGTAGGAAAGTGATCTATAGAGATCACACTTTCACACAGAAGTGATGAAATTAATTGGCCCTGTTCCTGTCCTCCCCTTCCCTTCCTCCTTCATAATGAAAATAAAAAGTCCCTAAACAAAAATTGCAGCTGTACATATCTGGAAAAAATTATATCTGAAGCATATGATGTAAAGCTGTGTAATCTGGAAAATTCATGGCTGTCAAAATATTTTTTTCTAGTTACTGCTGGCATTCCCAGTCTCCAGCAGTGATCATCCAGATTTTACTCAGGAATTTTGTCCTCTTCATCACTTGCCTTCAGTGTTTAAAAAAATCAAAATCATTTCCCCAAGCATTAAAGATTGTGCAGTATTGAAACTCTGCAGCTCCCAAGTAAAATCATATTTGTAGAGTGACTTTGAGAACCACAGTTGTATCATGTGCTCTAATACATGAGTATAGAAACTTTGGGACTGCACTGACAGAAAACACAGATGATTTCCTGAAAGGAACTCTTTAATGTTACATGAAATTTAATTCTTCTGTGAGGAATGGGTTTATAAAAATGCCATCATAGAACATCTCCATATTTTTTATTTAATTAATCGTTTTTAGTTTAGGGCTTTTAGGTTTTTTTACCAGAAGCCAGTGTTCCAGTCATGGCAGTATCTGGTAGTCAAAGAGAATGAGGATTTATTACTGCTCTACACTAATTCTGCCCTGTTGTGTTTTAGTGCTGACTCATGGATGTAATTAGGACAAAACTGTTGGCATTCAATGTTGCAAATTCAGACTTATTTGCACTTCTATTGATGATGAAAGAGGTAGAAGGTAATGTACATCATTCTCCTCTGTAGTTTTAGTTCATCAGCAGTGAGTGAATGTTTCCAAATTGGGAAGAGCTGACTCTAAATATATGAAAGGAAGTAGAGCTGACAGTTACAACAGGGATATTTTTCCCTGTTAACATCTTAAGAGTATGATTTTATTGGGAAGCTCCTCTTGCGAATTACTATATTGTCATTGTACTGTCACCAATGTGCAAGAGTGTAACTTGAAAATGAAATGTGAAACAGCTTTCATTATTAACAGCCACTGAAACTGTTACTTTTCAGTAGCCAGCATTCACTGAAATTTTTAGATTCCTTTGGAACAATTCTGGAGAAAGAATATTAGGGCCCCCTTCAGGGCTGAAGTGCTTGGGAGGGTTTCCCTGCTGTACCTGTTGGGGAGATGTAACCAAAGTCATTCCAGCCAGGGTTTGCCACCGACATCAGTGGGACTTCCATCTGATGATGGCCCTTTCTCACAAATGTGAAACTATTTATAGCTGTTCAGTGCTTGCTTTTCATACTGTTGACTTGAGCAGCACTGAAGACCTGTTGATAAGCATGACGTGATTGTAGTGTCCATTAGTGCTGGAAAAAAGAAGTGAAAAATTGCTAATCCGGTTTACTGTGCATCTTGCTGTGCAACCAAACTGAGGCTGAAGAGCCTGTTAACCTAAATTATGCTAAGTGCTCTATATGCTTTTGTGCTAGGTGTCAAGGATATGAAGGGGAGGGAGCTTGTTTCTAGCTAAAGCTAAGAAAGATGAAAGGCTCCATGCCAAAGCAGTATGGTGATCCCAGTGTCCTGAATCTTACTTCCCTTAGTGCCTGTAATTGGAATTGCACATCTCTCATACAGTGTCATCCTGTCAGTGCAGTTTGTTGAGATAGGAGCTAAGGGACTGATACATCATAGATATGTCAACATCTCTCATAAAATGGGGGAGCTTTTTTCACTAAGTAGTGAGATACTATTAATTTTCCTGGAAACTTAGGCATTCTAAAATAACTTACAAATACATTTTGAGGCCACTTCACACTTCCTAAAAAGGTATAGCTTATTTGATTTATTTAGTACTAAGAAAATTCAAACCTAGAGCTGACTTTTTGTGTCAAGTCTCAGAGAGATTACTTTTAAAGCAGCCAGATTACCCCCTTTTTTTTTTTTTTTTTTTTTTAATGTTGCAATCTGTGGCTTTAATTCTGATCTTTAGTTTACAAAAACTAAACAGTTTTATAAGGTATCACAAATTTAGTATTTGCTACTGTGTTTTCTTCTGCCACTAATATCTAAGCATGTTTTCCCAACTCAGCTGGTTCTTTTTTTTTCATTAGTTTTAGCAGCATATATATAAATCTGTATTTTGTGTACCGTAAAAGGTAATCTGTTACCTATGAAGTTTCCCAAAGTGAGTATGTATTCTATAAAATGGGAGATTGTCCTGTGTTAGCCTTTAAAATTCTGTTTCAAGAAGGGGAGACTGGTCTTATATCCCCTGTGCATCTTCAGATGTGGTATGCTTCTGTGGAAATTGTATGCATGGAAGTAGAATATATGCTTGGATTTACAGGCAGTAGTTTCAAATTTAGGAACCAAAATCTGTAACTCAGTAAATGAATTAACTGTGAAATTAATTCTGAGCATGTACAACTCTTCTTCAAGCCATTTGAAAATCAGGTGTTTTTATTTAGCTGCCTCCCTATTGGCATTGCTATCTAATGAGCCATCCAAAGCCAGAGCTATAGTGTTTTATTAGAAGAGAAATCTTTCATTCCTCAGTCTGCTGAAATCTGACTTACTTTCTGCTCCTCTGGTGTTCAGTGGGAGTTTTGCCAGTAAGAAATGCAGGACTTGGCCCCAAGTTGATTACATAATGAAGTATTGCGCGCTTGTGAAAGTCAATGACAGCACAAGGTTCATTGCCCTATTTCATAAAGGCACTGAAATCTACTTACTGTTGTCGGCTCAGTGAGAGTTTATTAAGGATGGAAAATCTCATTGGAATGTATGCTTTCTGTTTGAACAGATGATACCGTACATGAGTCAGCCGAGCCATCCCGTGGTGAGAATGCTGCACAGACACCAAGGATACCCAGCCGGCTTTTGGCAACTCTATTGTTCCTCCTGGCAATGCTTTTGATATTATAGCACAGTATGCTCCGGCAACCTGTCGCAGAAAATATCAGGGTCTTGGAACATCAGAGATCCACCTAACTGCTCATCCCAGGAAAGGGACTTTATTGTTTTTGCAGATGTCAAATTGTTATTTTTTCCTTTTCCCTTTTCTTCTCCCTTTTAGCCTGAACTCAGCAAAAATCTGAAGGGGATAACTAGCTTCAGCACCCATCCCTACCTACCCTGTGACTTTCTTAACCCCCTCCATATAAATAAAAGGACTCCAGATGAAAATGCCAAACTATAATAGTGACACTAGTGATTCTTATTTTCCTCTGCATTCTCTTTTAAGAAGTCGCCTCTGCTAGCTCACTGTGTCATCCATATGTGGACAAGGAAGAGTAGTGGCTGATGCAGTCAGTGAAGGATAAGGAAAGTGAGTGAAAGCCTGGGAGAGTTTTTCTCTCTGATACAATATTTATGCCTTCTCATTCAGCACTGTAAGATGATCATGCAAGGCATCATGTCACCATGTCAGGACCGGAGGGGAAATATTAAGACTAGATATAATATAACACCATTTCCTCCAGGAATTTCTAAATGAACAGGCTTCTGAAAGGGAAAAATTATGTTTCTTATAGGACTGTCATGAAACATGTTTGACAGTAAAATTGTGCTCATGAGTCGAAATGCTGTCTTTGGTGAGAGGAATAAGTTAGTATTTAGGAATGTTAGCACACAGCAAGCAAGGTCAGATTTAGGAAACTCCACTGGGGGTGTGAGTGCCTCTGTTATTTCGTTTTAAGGGGATAATGCACACCGGATTATTTTATTTTAAAACAAATCACCGTGGTGCTACAATTTTTTCTTGAAATGCAGAGGCACTTTTGAGAATAAAGTGACCTTCCCCAGCGCTGACTTAGTCTCTGATAGCCTTGGATGCTGCTCTGGGTGTTAATACATGCTAAGAGAGGACATCAGTGGCCAGAGGAAACATGTTTGGGATACAGGATCTGCAGTGTGCTCTTGATTTGTCTCTCCTGCAAGTTCCTCAACCATGGGAATAAATCACATGTAGAAGAAGCCAGGACAGTCTAGTAGCATTCTTTGGTGGTGGGAAAGAAGTGTGGAGTACAAATTCAAGTGTTGATTTTTTATCTTTTCCCCTTCCAGCACAGTTTGAAGTGTAGAGAAAACATGTTCATCAGCTGGAGATAAACTAGATGGGCTCCCAAAGACTTAACAAAATATTTTTTTAAAAATCCACTAGAATAGAAAATACATTATTTAGATATACTTTATGCTGAGAGTGAGTATATATGCTTGTCCTATTTAAACATGTGAGAGAAGTGGTAACCCTTGATGCAATTAGGAAATGGGACTGTCTTGTTTGGTGGAATTAGGAGTGACCCTGTTTAAGGAATCTGAGCCTTGGCTAATGTAGAACTTCAAAAAGTCATTTTCCAGGAAGTGCAAGCCTTGGGGTATTTTTGGCTAGTCTGCCATGAAATTTGGACTTCTAAGCATAATCAGGGAAATATCAGACTGGGACTGAAACAGAGGTTTTATAAAAAAACCTGTAATAATTATGTCAAATGTGAAAGAAAACATGGAGCACATTCAAGCAAAACAAGGGTTTTCTATATTAATTCTGAAGAAAAAGTCTGCCATAACAAAATTGAGTGATACCATTAATAGACAGCACTTTGTGGACTTTTTTTAATGAAGAAAAGCTTTCCAGAAGTTGAAGCAGCCCAATATTCAGAAAAGGAGGAAAGGGGAAAACAAAATTTAATAGTAAAGGAAGGTTTATGCATGCTAAACTATGATCTGGGCTTGCCTGATATCATACAACACAGTCATTAATACAGGGCTCATGCTTACAGGAGGAACATAGGAAATTTCCTCTAGTGTGAAGTGCACACAATGAAGATACACAGTCTAAACAGTGAGGGAAGTCATCATCTCACTACCAGCTATCTGGTACTTTATTTAATATGGATCTGCTTGGTGCACACACTTAATACTTACTGTAGGAACTAAAAAGCTTTGGATGAGGTGATCTTAATCAAAATGCACCTTATCAAATGGATTATTAACCAGATTACAGATAATATTGCATGATAGGTAACCATATTAAAATGATTCATTGCAATTGAAGGCAGTCATAACAGTGGTGCTAATTTAAAGTAGAAATGGTGACTTCATTTTTCATCCTTTGTTTCTGAATGATATCATAGTTGAAGACATACATTTATCTAGAGCAAAGGATTTTCATTAGTTACTCCTGGTGAAATTCACCCTTTTGTTTTATCACAGAGCCCTGCTGTGTAGATGAGGAACAGCATGAGTGATGTACCTGCAAGGCAGGTTCCTGTGCTGCCTGGCATGCTGTGGCTGGTAACGTACCAGACGCTGTCAGTTTGATACTTGATGGCATCAGGCAATCCAAGTCATACAAAGTACATAAATGCTGATGGGCTTGTGTTGTGTTGCAAATCTCTAGATGTTTTAAATGCAGATGTTGGTGCAAATTAAGATTTCTGTTCCCTTTCCCTTTATCTGTCCCAGTTGAATTCTGAGGGAGTGATTCTCCCTCAGCCTAGGTGGTTTACTTACCCCCATGACCTGCACTCCTGCCTGCCAAGGGCATTGCAATGTGAAGCAGGGAAAATAGGGATCAGTCAGTTTAGTGGATACTGTGTATCCTTTAATAGACAAGGTAACATTTCGTGTTAGTTTAGAATATTGTTTTGTACTGTACTTACTTGGATGGTGAAGGAAAGACAAGTGAAACTTAAAGCTATGTTCTTTAAATTCTGTATTATTAGCAAACTCTGTTGTATATAGTGTTTGATAATAAAGTATTAATTTGATTCTTATGTCTTTTGTAAGTGAGAACAATAGACTTTCAGGATATTAAAATCACACGTTGATTACAAGACAGAGCTTTGAAGCATGAAGTGTGATCATGGCTGAGAACTGAGAGACAAGTGGCCATGACACTGCAGCATACAGGATTCATCTTTGAAAACCGTTCATCTATTGCAAGACTTCACAATGTCAAGACCTGAAACAACATGACTTTTGATAATCAGTGTTTTGTCCTCAGTGTTTAAAGGTCTGATGTTGGAACCCTGTGGTTTCTGTGTTAGTTTCTGTTCTCTTGTATCATGTTTGTTTCTAAAAAGGCTTCGGGGATATAACAACTCTTCTGTTAGTTTGTTTGTTTGTTTATTTTTTATTAGTTTTCCTCCTGTTTTCCTTCTGGTTTTGTTTCCATGAATATTTTTTTTTCCAGAAAGGGATCTTGCCAGTGTCATGTGCGATGTGTGTATGTTCTTGGTTCCAAAAGTACTAGAAACACATTTGGGAGGCACTGAGAGTAGATGAGTAGATTGTTTCCTTTCCTATATAACTGTGGAAGGAAAATGGTTGTATTTATACCTGTTGATTCCCACCCCTAACCCTCAAAACTGAACTTAATCCATTGCCTTGTGAGAGCAATGATTCAGTAAATTTCAGAGGCTTAGAGTGTTAATTCTTCTCCTTTCATTACACTTGGATTTTGTAATCACCAGTTTTAATGTACAACCCTCCACACTTCCCTCTTCCTGTCCTTCCTCCTCTCCCACCCTCCTTTTTTGGAGCTGTGAATGGGCGGATCTGTTTCTGATCTGGCATCACTGAGTTTTTCCCATGCATTCGCCCTCAAGCTTCTCGGATGTGAGACAAATCTCCCTACAATAGGCTTGCTGCCATTGTCTGTACAGTTTAATAGATGCTGGCATGTTGGAGGTTACCCATGAGTCTGCAAAATCCGCTTTCCATGCTTGACACCCCATTGAAGACACTCATTGTGTATGCATCTGGGTATGAAAGTCCAGCTCAGTGTGGTCCTGTGCTTGTACTGCCCTGCTTTGCAGTTTCTTTGCACTTACTCATCGAGTGCTGTTTTTGAAATGCTTACATTATATGAACTTAAAAGAAAATGTTAGAACAAACCCAAACTGCCCCATAAGATCTGTATTTGTATATACACGTGTCCGTACAATTATACTTAAATAAAATTGAAGATTTTCATCATTTTAATCGGTTCTCTTAGGCTACATTTCTGTTCAATGAATTACATCTTTATTCTGGGAGCTGTTTGTACCTACCTTACCTATTTTTGGGCAATGGAAAGCAATGAGGAATATGAGTGGGAAGGTGTGAAGAATGCAGTGGGCACAACTATCTAGAGCTGTAACTACCAACATCCTGGCTAATCTAAAGTCTGGCTGCTCTGCTCTTTTTTTTTTTTTTTTTTTTTTTATGTATTCATAGCTCTTCCAAATACATAGGAGAGTAAGGAACTATGTCAACCAAGTGCTGGTGAATTACATGGTTTTCATCATCACTTTTGCCCTGTTCTGGGCCTCCCAGTCAGTTTTCCTTACTCCCCTGGGTAACAAGTAGTTATATGGTGTAACACTGAGAAATAGAGTAAAACCCAGAGGTGATGCAAACAGGGCAGTTGCACATGGTGCCCCTCTACCCAGGATGCCCTTCAGACTGACAAAGAGATGGGGTTGAAAGTGGCCTTGAAATCTCAGACATGGTTTTCTTTACAAAAGGGAGGAAAATATCTGAGAGCACTGGGAGTCTCATGGATGGGAGAATGTGAGCAAGGGTGACTCCTGAAGGGAAGAGAAGAATGGGGAAGCAAACAACTGGATGATTGTTTCTCCTCCCCCTTCCTTCAACCCCTGACTAGAGACTGATGTAGTGCCTCTAAAAATGCACAGGACTGGATTGAGATTGACTTGTATTTAGGTCTGAAATGGTTTTCTTTGGCAGTGCCTGATTACTATTCATATGATAAGTTTAACCTGAAAGTTTAGGTCATAGAAGGTGGGGGGCACATACCAAAAATTTTAATACATGCATCATGAATTCAAAACTCAGCTGTAATTACACCATATTAGCATTAAACTCACTGAGAGCTTTTTATTACATCTAATTAGTTGACAGGGCAGCAAGTACTAATTACAACTTACTCTAACCATCTTTACAAATGAGAAGTGACAGCTTGGTGAGAGAATTGTGTGTGAGTATTTGATACAAAGAATTGATACACCAGACTTTTTTCCTCCAGAGCTGTGATGTTACAGCCAGGGCAGGGTTATAAGTGACACATGTTCAGTATGTCTTAACATAATAGCCATGTCCAGAAAATATCCTCCAGTCTGACACACTTAATAGTCTTTGCTCAGAAGACATTCTGCTTTTGCTGAGAATGGTATTTGATTTCATTTTTCTGCATTAGTGTGCACAATGAGCCTTTGTGCTCCCTCATCTTTCCTTCTGCAGAATAATTCTGCTCAGAAAGTACCTCCGAGGGCTTTCAAAGCAATATTCAGGCATGCATCATACCACTGTAATATGGTTGTGTGCCAAAAAGTGCTTTATTCATTCAAAACAAAGCGTTTACTTATATAAATTAGAGATGTGGTAACCAACTGAGTTGGTTAAACTTTTTACAAGTTTTAACAATGCAAAATTGAAAAGTGCTTCCTTCCTTATGACTCTTATTTTTGTTACCATTTGCCCTTACTAAGAAGTTTAGTTTAAAGCATTATTGATCTTTGTATTAGAGGCATATCCTAAGGGCCCAGATCAAGACTCAAGTCTTCACTGTAAAGACTGCAGTACAGAGAGAACTTGTACGAGACAACTGCTTAATGTTTGTTTGCTTTCAGCACCATTTTGATTCTTTGCTTTGAATCAAAGCAAGCTGAAATATCACCAATTAAAATTTTTTGCTGAAGTTTTCTCCTAGACCACATAGAAGCTTTTAAAACAAAGTATTTGTTACATGCAAAAATATCCTTCAAAGAAAATTCAAAATGGAAGTGATATTGCAAAAAATGTTGAAGAGCCAAGCAGGTTTTTTGTTGGTTCCCTCCTCCCAGATAAATCTGTTACCTGACTGATACTGTCAGTCATAATTTGGAAGAATTCAAACTACAAGTTATCTTCTGCAGCCACCAGCATCTTGAAACACTCATTTTTCCTATGATGGTTTTTCAAGCAATTTCTCATGTCATTTGGTTACATAAGGAGGAATATAAATACAAGAAATTGCAGGGTGGAAGTTAGATGCATACTTTGAGGGAAAGAGGAGTTGTCTGTTTTGCCTAGAACTTCATGAAAGCATACACTGCATTCAAGATCAAGAGTACAGAGTGATTTCTAGATGCTTATCTTGCTTGTAATGTCTCTGAAGTAAAGGAAGGAAGGTACCTCTATACACAATCTTAAGTGCATTCTTACACACAGCTATCTTTAAGTTCTTATGTTCAAAGCATGCTCTAAGTGCTATTTTGTGGTACATACTGGCCCACATAGAAATATATATTTCTCCATACTAATTTTAACATTTAAACACATTTCTTCATCCACAGACAGAACTGTTGTTGGAAAAAATGAAGTTTCTGTGTGGATGATATTTGTAAAAGTAAGGGTCATCAATAGGATACTGTAGATACAAACATCCATCTGTTCCTTCTATTGCTGAGAACCCACTGTGTCATTTGTTCTCATGTACTGTAACTTGCACTATCTTAAATAAAGGTTCAGCTAATCTCTGACTACCTAGTCCAAGAAGTTTAGGAGGTTTTTTCTTTCCTCCTCTCACTGTCACTTTATCTATTGCAAAACAGTCTAGAATCTGCATGCAACAAAAACAAAGCGTCTTTAGGCCTAAAGTTGCAACCAATGTGATATGATACTGGAGTTCTGATCATTTTATACTTGGGTATTGGGAATAAATGGAATGCTACATTTTGCAAATGGCAAGCTGTGGTCCTGAAGCAACCATCTTTGCCTGAGGAGGGTCAGGAGAATCAGGCCCTTGGATGGGTGTGAATGCTTCAGTGGAAACTTGGCATGCTTACATTGCACTGTGTGTATCCCAATGCTTCTGCTAGCTAGAAGGGGAATTGAGAAGTGGTGGGAAACAAATAGAGAACTCATTCAGTTACAAATGGCTAAGCAGCAGTGGGAAGTATACAGCAAACTTTGAGTTGAGGAAATGACTACTCATGTAAATTAGTAAAAGTCTTGCTTATTTTTTGAAATTCATAAAAACATTAAATAGAAAACCTGAAATGTGTCAGACTGTGTTGTCTAGAAGTGGTTCTCTGGTCAAGCACTATGCTTGTGGAAGTCAGGGAAATATTTATCATTCAATTAGGCCAACGTTGAGCAGTTCTGAAAACCTACTAGCATTTAAAACCATATACCTCACCTTGCAATTCTAAAGCAGGAAAAACTTGAAATCTTGCACTCTGCAATGCTTTTCAAGGCGGTGCCTGCAGCTGTTGCCTGTGGAGATGCTGGCAGCTCAGGCCAGCAGGGACAGGGAAGTGATCGTACCCCTGCACCTTGATTCCTGTATTCAGTTTTGGGCCTCTCACTACAAAACGGACATTGACTCGAGCGTGTCCAGAGAAGGGCAACGAAGCTGGTGCAGGGTCTGGAGCACAGGTCGTATGGGGAGCAGCTGAGGGAACTGGAGGTGTTTAGTCTGGAGAAGAGGAGGCTGAGGGGAGACCTCATCGCCCTCTACAGCTCCCTGAAAGGAGGTTGCAGAGACCTGGGGATGAGTCTCTTTAACCAAGGAACAAGCGATAGGACAAGAGGTAATGGCCTCAAGTTGCACCAGGGAAGGTTTAGACTGGATATTAGGAAGTATTTCTTTCCAGAAGGGGTTGTTAGGCATTGGAATGGGCTGCCCAGGGAGGTGGTGGAGTCCCCATCCCTGGAGGTGTTTAAGAGTTGGGTTGACATAGCACTGAGGGATATGGTGTAGTTGGGAACTGTCAGTGTGAGGTTAATGGTTGGACTAGATGATCTTCAAGGTCTTTTCCAACCTAGATGATTCTGTGATTCTGTGATTCTGAAGAATCAAAAACTTGTGAGAGATCTCCCCGCATTGCTGAGCACGCTGTGCAACACATACTTGAATGGTCATTTTAAAACTTGGTTTTGAGAATAACTTTTTTTGTTGTTGTTTTAGCTTTGCCATCAAAAAGGTCCTGAAGCTGAATCAGGAGTGTAGAGTGCAGATAAACTGACTTTCAGGGGGCAGGATACAGCTACATTTTGATTTACAACAACTGGAAAGAGAAGGATGACTGCTCTGGCTTAAAAAGGACTGAACAACAGCATGGATCATGCACAGTGTTAATGATTAGACATTAAACATGAGACAAAGCCAGATGAACCTATGCAGCAATGCCTATCAGGCTTTGTTCATTAGATTTACTTTATCCTGGTTCTTGTACATACTTACATTATAAAGATCTTGTGTTCCATTTGACACAGAAGTCAAAACAAGTGTGCATATCATCCTTGCTAGTGAATCTGTACCCCTTTTGTGGTTGTTTATTTAATTAGCTAATTTGCATTTATCTGCAGGTAAAAAGAAAGGAAAACCCATGCACACTTCCTGTGCTCTGCTCTCATCAGCCAGATTTCCTCAGAACTCTTGTACTCCAGTTTTTCCATGTGGCTAAATGAAATGCACACAGTATGAATATTTATGCTGTTTTAATGATGAGATATTTGCATCCATGGATAATAAAGGTTTTAACAAGAACAGTTACTGAGATTGGCACAAAACAGTGAGGTGGTTAATATAGCAACCTCTCTGCTCAGGGACTCCATTGAAAGCAGCAGGCAGTGCATATCTCCCTCCCCTTACTCTTCTCTAGCACCAAAATTAGTCTGATGGGACATGCAGATCTTCCTGATAGCTTTGCAGAAAGCAGGTGTTTTATCTGTGCTTTGCATTACAGCCACTTCTTAACATGCTTCATATGAGGAAGCTCATGGTTTTTGACTAAAAAAGGACCTTCAACTTTTGAACACTGTATTTATTTCAGATACTCTCCAGCAGTGTTTGCATTTGAATCTGAAGCTGCCACTTCACTTCGCCTGTTCGTGAGCAACTGACTGGCAAGTGTTTACAAGATATGGAGATTTGGGGGATGTAAGTCAAAGCAGTACACTTTTCATGAGCTGAGGCAGGAAAGGGCAATCTCCACTCTTTTCTGCTACAGCTGAACAGTGCTGAAGGATCATTGCTTTAATGTCTCATCTTTGGTGAGGTACAGGGAAGCTGCAAGGTCCTGAAGACCACAGCCCTCTTTGTATTTGTCTATTAACCACAACTACTAAAAGTCTGATCTCTTTAGTGTCAAAGCAAGGTGGTGTCAGTTCATGATAATGGCACTCTTGGAGGGAACACTGAGCAATTTACACTGTGATGAAGTTTAGAGCAAGGGTTTATTACATGTTTACTATACCTAGGTGTGCTGGACCTGTGGGAACAGGTGTCAGACAACATCTGGGTAGATAAGTAATGTGACACAAACAAACACCCACTTAAAAGACTGGTGCTCACCCTTTCTCACTTGGCCAGTGTTTCCCTGCGCTGTCCTGTTGTCAGACTGCTTTTCTGGCATCCCTGCTGCCTCTCTGCTGGTAAAAAAGCTCAATTTGGGGGTTGATTTGGATCCTGGGTAACTACTATCCATTCTGTATTTTTTCTACTTGGAGATACCAAAAACTATTTGCATTAATTTTGACTCTTGTCCAAAACCTGTCTTTCAAGGCTGATGTTCAGTTCTGTGCCCTGCTGCTCATTGTGATGTTGCCTTCCATAGTTCACTACACATCTGATGAAGATCAGGCCTCAAACTGGGCCACTGACAGCAGCCTTGATCTCAAAGATGTTTCAGGTAAGAGCTGGACTGGAAAAGCTGCCTAGGGGTCTATGAATCAGAGAGACAGATGATACTATCTGCATTTGATGCAAAATAAAGGAATTTATTGTAGTAAATCTGCTTTTCTTTAAACAAAAGGAAAAAAATAAAACAAAACAGTGACTTGAAAGAAGTCACAGCTGAGTGCTTTTAAAAACATTATTTTTCATGGATGGACAGGAAAATAAGACTTTTGGTCTTCAGTGTGGACTAAAATAAATCAGCATAGATCATATGTTACTTTCTTGCCATCTTCTCCATATGCAGTTTTATTTGGAGTTATATCTAACACTGTCAAAGAGAACAGAAGAAAAATTCTTTCAGATTTTAAACATCTAAACTTTTCTTAAAACTTTCACCAGGAGACAATAAACTCACTATGAAATGGATAGGTCCTTTTCTTTGTGTGTTTATATGTGATACACAACCACCCTCATGGAGCATGTTATCCCTGACAGTATTATTTGGATGTCACTGTTCTTTTCATCTGTTTGCTCTTTTTGCATCCTTTCAGTGAAAAATTGTCCCAAAATCACCACAAAAGCTATTTTCTTTGTTTCAGCCATAATTAAAACAAGAAAGTCACAAAGTAGTCAATTAAAGATTGCAGCTCTCTGAGGCAACAGATAACTGTCTTAAATGTGTGGTTTAATATACTGAATAATAATAAAACTCTTCTATTTTTAAATATAATGCAGCTTGTTAGCTGCTTGTGCTTCAGGAGGCTATTACAAGAAATGTGCATTTCTCTCTTCCTCTCCTTAATAAATTGTGAAGTCTGAAGAAGTTGCTGTGGAAGAGACCAGAATGAAAACACACACTTCTGCTGTGTTAAGCACCTGTTGTATCTGCAGGAGGAATGCAGGACAAGTGCTCAGAATACATATTCCAGGCACTAAATTTGGGATTGAGGAAGTGGAAAATGTCAAAGAGAAAAAGAAAATACATGCAGTCTTGCTATGCAGGGTTTTTTTTTGAAAAAAAAAAAAAAAAAAAAAAAAAAAGCAAAAAAAAAGCGCGCATGTCCTAATTGTGTGTCTTGTGGAGAAATGAAAAAAGAAAGCCATTCTTGCGACAGAGCAGCAGGCCGTTGAGACACCTGAGAAGAATCTTCTGAAGGAGGGAGAAAACACACTGTGACTCACTCGGCAAGCAGTTTCCATTTGGAAAAATTAGGCAAGAAATATTCAACACACCAGATCTGGGAGCTGTTTACATCAACACAATACACTGCTTATTGCATATATGGAGTGAGTGATACCAAGCCTGGAATCCATCATGTCTCATCAAGCCTCAGAGTATCCAATGTTAGTTGAAAAGGGCGAGAAACTATGCAAGAGTTTGAAATCTAGCAATAAAGAGAAAGAAACTTTATGAATTGGGCACCTGGTGCTGTACTCACTTTTAATTTCTGGTCTGTCTCCAACTTAATTAGAAAAAAAGGTAGCATATCTAATAGCAATTCTGTCTGCAGGGCATGCTGGAAGGAACAGAATTTAAACCTTGTATTATCACACAAAGTGTGTCTTGTAGACAGTATTAGCAAATACACACTACTGTGCTGTATGTATTCAGCTGTGTGATTTGACAGTCTATTTATTTTCACAGAAATGTTAACTTCACCGTTAGGAATTAAAATGAAAACCTAGGGGCAGAAGTTGAATCTTTCAAAACACAGTTATCGAATGGACTGGGAGCAAGAATGGGTAAGAAACTACAGTACAATTAATGAAATACATTGGGTCTTCCTGTGAGCCAGTGTATTCTCTCCCTTTTGCCCAACCCCAACTATTTCTTAGTAATTAAACTTAAAAGCATTCCCTTCAATACCTAGTACTGTAGGATGGGTGGCCAGGAGAGATGTTGTCACAAACTTGTTTGGGCAGAGTGCTAGGTGTGGATACTTATATGTGGCTGAAAAGCTTTTGCACAGGCAAAAACTTGTATGATAAACTATTTTTAATAGAGGAGTGTGACCATGACTCTGAGAAACTACATATTCATAGGTAATAGTACTCTAGGCCCTAAGGAACATTGTAAAGCAATTGTCAGTCTGTGCTGAGCCTGGCTATTGAGCATAGGAAACAGAGCTCCATTTTGTCTAAAAGTGTTAAGTGCAGAAGAGTGTGAGTCCATTGGGACATGCTGGCAGGGTGAGGACAGAGGCAAGAGGCACTGTGGGGAGTGCTGAGTTCATCCCAATCTGAGATTTTCCCCTGTGAACCCTGTCTGGTCCTCCATACAGGAACAGGGAGACAGGAAAGTCCCCTAAGACAAACATACTTCAGCTTGAAGATCAGCAGTTGGCATTGCTCCCTGCCCGGTTCACAAACAGTTTCTTAATATACAATTTTTCTGTTCTCTTTCCCCTCCCCCCACCCAGCCTTGTTTCTCTGAAACTCTTTATCTATAGCAATTAACTCTGCCTTGGCCGGACTTTTGTGAGAGTGAAGGGAAAGATGGAACATTTTGTCTGGCAGGTAGATATTCCCCGAACCATGAAGCTCTCCTTGTAAGATACATGTTACATGTAGTAGAGGACAGACACACCTAGAAAAGGACAGTGGCAAGTAGTATGGTTCCTAGGCACTGTCTCTTGGTAGTCCACAGATCTGGGTTTTTCTTCTTAACCAGAATTCGCTGACCTCTCACTAAATTTGTTTACCCAGTGTGATTTCCATCAGATGGATAGTGGCCTTTTTTTCTTCTTCAAACCTGTTTGTTAAGTGTTTTAAGTGTTTCAAACTTAATTCTGTGCTGTCACATCACACGCAGCTTTTGCCAGCCCCATCTGCTGAGAAACACAGCTGGGAGACTAAAACCACTTGTGATGCCTCACACTCAAGAAACACTCATCAACAAATACCTCTAAAATATTCTTCCAAATGGCATCTTTGTAAATGTCTCTGTCTAATATCAGCAGAAAGGAGCAGACACCAGAAACTCTGTGTGCACAAGAAGAAGCAATCACTAGCTGCTCACCTGAAGTAAATAAGAAATGTTAATTAGAAAAATTATGTTAACTCAGTGTTTTACAGGTGTGCCCACTTTCATTTTTATATGGCAATATAAATCCTTTTTCAATGGCTATTAAAACTGAAAACTTGGAGTAACAGGAATGGTTCAAAGGGGTAAAAAATGCAGAGTTTGAACAACACTATGTAATTCTTCACTCACTCTGTAGGCAGTCAGATTGGGCTATTTTAAAATGAGCTGTAATTTGCATAACATTTTACTGTTATAATTCACTGTCTGTATTTATAGCCATGTCATAACAATCTAGTTTTTGTGTTTGTTTTGTGTTGTTTTTTTGTTTTTGTTTTTGTTTTTTTTTTTTTTCCCTTTGGCTGGAGTTTATGATGTGTGTGAAAACTGAGACTAAGTCATGCACTGTTTGTTCCAAAAGCGCAAGACAGATGAAGAGACATTGGGTTGTGACAAGTTTAGAGCACTGTTTGAGATGATAATTCCAGCTTCCAAGAATTAGCCTTACCAACTCTTGTTTTTCACCTCTTAACTAAACAAAGCAAACCTTTTGGAGTGACTGATAGTTTGAAATAGCCAACTATGCACACACACTCCAGTTCTAAATTAAGGCTGACCAGAAATTTGTTCAAACAACATGACACTTTCATTTTTACATATTCATCCAGAAACAAAGAAGTCACTGAATGCCGACGTTCTGCAGAAATAAGTCAGCTACAAGGCCTGAAAATCACTGCATTAACACACTGCTGCAATAGAACAAAGAGAAGAAAATGTCATTTCACTGCATTTTGTATTTTGGGGGGGTTTAAACTCTCACAGCATGGACAGGTCTTTGCTTCCATTAGAATGGCCCCTGAGCAACAGTTTTGAAGTTTACATCAATGAAGATGGCTGGATAGGATTTGACAGAATAAAATTCTCAGAGGCTATATGTGGTGGCTTCAAACTCCAAAAGCTCTATTGGGTAGACATGTCAGCCTATCAGGATATGAATCATAAGCATATGTTAGTGAGACAGATCAAACCAATTTTTGATTGGTTTGATTTGTGTGAAACTTTCACTCGTGTTCAAGCATGAGTTCAGTTTCTAATCTATGCTTCAAACAAATATGTTTATTGGCACCTCTATAGCTTGCTGTTCTTCAGCATTTTTCTTGTCTACAAAATGTGTTAAAAGAGAAGCCTTGACAGTGTTTCTGAGAAGTTTTTGGTATGTGTCTTCTCCATTTTTCTGAGATGTTGATAAAATTTTAGTGACACAAGTGTGAAGCTGAAAGGTTGATCTGCCCAACAGCAAGAGTACATCAGGGTTGCTTCCTATGAAAAGAAACATTCAGGAGGCTTCATCACGTCACCTTGATCATTCAAGGGACAGATAGAAAATATGAAATAAAAGCAGACAGAAAAAAAAACTGAGATAAATAGGTAGGAGGTACCTATTTTGTCAAGTTTGAATTTCAATATCTGACCAATTATTACTGACCCCTTGGATATATTAATGAGGTAAGATACTTCCCTCTGTGCCATGTTGCTGACTGAGATAATGGCAACAGCATAGCTCTGCTATAGGCTAGCAAAAAAAATTGCCTAAGCAAATCTTCTTGACATCTTGGGAACCAAGTGTGTTAGACAAGCTGCTATGTTAATGCAGACACACTAGTGTCTAAAATTGTCCTGTTCACAGTTAGCATCAATATTTTTTCACAACATTGTATTTCTGTGAAGACATGTCCTTTGTACTCTACAGTCTGCTGTTCATGGAATAAGTCAGTTTTGTTCTGGCAGTAAAGCTTTTAGATACCAGATGAACATTGTTGCTTGCAGGTCATCATCCTACTGTGTTTGATGCTCATTTACATGTACTAAGGTATAGATATTTTTGTGGAAGTAGTCAAGCAGAGAAGAAGATAATAGCCATCTCTAAGTCCCTTTTTCAGTACTATTTTCTTATCTAATGAGGTATGTGGGGTGAGACATTAAGTAATTTCTAATGTGCAATTCAAATGTTGGGCCAATGTCCTTCCTTCCTTCCTGATTGAAACCCAAATAAGTAAAAGAAACAAACAAACAAACAAAACCCAAAACCAAAACAAAAAACAAAAACAACAACAAAAAAAACCCAAAACAAACAAACAAACAAAGAAAAAACAAAAACACAAAAAAAAACCCACCCACCCCAAGCTCCAGAACTTTACATGCCAAAAGACAATTGGTCAAAATGAAAAAAATAAACCCAACTATGCAGCACTCTGCCAAGTTTGAAGAAGCCCGGCTGAGGATTAGCCAACAGAATACAGTGCAGCAGGCACCAGACCTTTCTAAGAATCTGGTGCCTCCTATGATCTCATTATCTTGCACAAAACGTTCTTGGGATAAACCATCTGTGGTAGGTTGACCCTGGCTGGATGCCAGGTGCCCATCAAGCAACTCTATCACTCCCCCACCTCAAATGTACAGGAGGAGAAAAATATGACCAAAGGCTTGTGGGTCAAGACAAGTAGGGGGACATCACTCACCAAATGCCATCACAGGAAAACAGATGACTCAGGAAAATTAATTTAATTTATTGACAATCAAATCAGAGTAGGGCAATAAGAAATAGACCCAAATCTTAATATACTTTTCCCCCACCCCTCCTTTCTTCCTGGGCTCAACTTCACTCCTGATTTTCTCTAGCTCCTCCCCTGAGCCACACAGGGTGTTGGGGAATGGGAGCTGCAGTCCAACACACGTTGTCTCTGCCACTCCTTCCTCCTCACAGTCTTCTCCTGCTCCACTGTGGGGTCCCTCCCATAGGAGACAGTCCTCCACCAACTTCTCCAACATGGGTCCTTCCCATGGGCTACAGTTCACTGATTTCTTCAGTGTGGGTCCTTTTTATGGGGTGCAGTCCTTCAGGAACAGACCGGTCTAGCATGGGTCCCCCACGGGGTTACAAGTCCTGCCATCAAATCTGCTCCAGCATGGGCTTTTCTCTCTATAGGGTCACAGCCTCCTTTTTGGGCATCCACCTGCTTCATTGTCGGGTCCTTCATGGTCTGCAGGTGGATATCCGCTTCACTGTTAAGCTCCATGGGCTGCAGAGGGTCAGCCTTCCTCACCATGGTCTTCACCTTGAGATGCACAAGAATCTCTGCTCTGGTAGCTGAAGCATTTCCTCCCCTTCCTTCTTCACTGAACTTTGTGTCTGTGGAGTAATTTTTCTCACATATTCTCACTCCTGGCTTCTGTTGCACAGCAATTATTTCAGCTTCTTAAATACGTTATCTCAGATATGAGACCACCATCACTGATGGGTTCAGCTTTGGCCAGCAGCGGGTCCCTCTCAGAGCTGTCTGGCACTGGCTGTTCTGGACATGGGGGAAGGTTCTAGCAGCCTCACACAGAAGCCACCCCTTTATCCCACCCCCAACCCACCCGCTACCAAAACCTTGCCATGCAAACCCAATACACAAGCCAACACTGCAAGGGAAGACTGTGGCTGTTTCAGAGCATACTGTGACAGGATATTGAGAGTTGTTTGCTCTCCACAGTTCAACCTAAAGCTCCTAAAAAATGTGTCTGTCTAACCCTTGGGAATATGATATGTCTTATGATAAAAATGACAATTTGAATATGTAAGGAACTTGCTAAGCCAAACTGCTGAATACAGCCTATTTCTTACCTTCTTCTCAGATATGATAATGTAACTTTTTATTGTACACATGATGAACACTTGATTGGATTCTTGTTATGTTCTAAAACCACCACGATAGCACCAACTGCAATATTTTTTATTTGCCTTGAAACTGCTTCAGGTTTCTAGTCAACACTGGGCTAAGTGCTAATTCCCAAATTGCAGATGTAGGGTAGGATTTTTTAAAAGTTTGGGTTTTGGGTGAAATAAGATTTTTATTTTTATTGTTGTAAGGAGTAGGTGTAAGGGAAGGAAAAGTACTCTCTTGTTCAGAGCTTTGTGTAAAAGGTTGCCCTTTTACACAATGTGTGTACCTACTCAGTGTCAACAGGTGTAAAAAAAATCAGATATGAAAGGTAATCTGAGAGCTACAGCCTGGTGTAAATCCATGTGCCAATGAAGTTGCCTCAATTTACCTTGAAAAATATAAGCAGTTCTTCTATTTCTATGTCTTGTGCTAGCATTATAACTCTTACATAGCTTGAGTTACCTTGCTGTTGCGGGAAGATAGCAGTCAGGGACCAAATTCCTCAAATGTACCAAAAAAAAGACTCGAGAATTTTTGATCTATTTCTGAGATATGACCATATTCAGGGTGACTTCTAGTCTTCAGTGTATCTGAGGTAATTCAAGATGAATTTGCCAGTCAGAGAGGGACCTGGGGGGTTGATTGACAGCCGACTGAACAGGAGCCAGCAGTGTGCCCAGGTGGCCAAGAAGGCCAATGGCATCCTGGCTTGTGTCAGCAATAGCGTGGCCAGCAGGGACAGGGAAGGGATCTGAACCCTGTACTTGGCACTGCTGAGGCCGCACCTCGATTCCTGTGTTCAGTTTTGGGCCCCTCACTACAAAAAGGACATTGAATGACTCGAGCGTGTCCAGAGAAGGGCAACAGAGCTGGTGCAGGTTCTGGAGCACAGGTCGTAAGGGGAGCGGCTGAGGGAACTGGGGATGTTTAGTCTGGAGAAGAGGAGGCTGAGGGGAGACCTCATCGCCCTCTACAGCTGCCTGAAAGGAGGTTGCATAGACCTGGGGATGAGTCTCCTATCCAAGTAATAGGACAAGAGGGAATGGCCTCAAGTTGCACCAGGGAAGTTTTAGACTAGATATTAGGAAGCATTTCTTTCCAGAAGGGGTTGCTGGGTGTTGGAATGGGCTGCCCAGGGAGGTGGTGGAGTCCCCATCCCTGGAGGTGTTTAAGAGTTGGGTTGAAATAGAGCTGATGGATATGGTTGTAGTTGGGAACTGTCGTTGTTAGGTTAATGGTTGGACTAGAAGATCTTCAAGGTCTTTTCCACCCTAGATGATTCTGTGATTCTGTGAAACCCTCCCACAGCAACTGTGTTCATGGGCTTGTAAAATTAAGTTCAGTTTTTGGGGGTGAAACACAGTGTCCAGGGCACCAAATTGTTAATACTGATCAGTCTTGCAGATACTAATTTTGATTTGATCACATGACCCCTGAACAGTCAAACAATGCCTAACGGGTGACATTAAGCAAAATGTGACCACTTAATTGTGCTTTTGGACAGCAAACATACTGGCTGGGTGGGATATTCAGAAGCTGGGGACTGTTGGGAGTAGAAACTTGAATACAATGTGTCAGTTCCGCATTGTTATGTGAGATACACTAAAAGATCTAAGGAGGCCATGTTTAAAAATAGAATAATAAATTTAATACAGTGATGTCTATCTACCCTGAGGGGCTGACATGACCTGACTTGATGAAGCTGCACATACAGAATGGCTTTTATTTTTAGGGCACTCCATCTGGGATAATAATGACTCTGCTGATAGTGAAGCAGTGGGTATAGTTTGTCTTGATGGCTGGCACTTATGCTTGAAAAGAACAGAGTAGCATATTTAAACTGTCAGGCCTTAATTGTTTCATTAGATGGTGGTGTTTTTTGCACAGAAGGAGCAAGGAAACTCCTGAAAGAAAGAATGATGAACAGCAATTCTTGAAGGGCACAAAGGTGCTGCAGGAGTTCTCTTCCTTTGTTTCTTCTCAGTTCATCTCTGACATAAGGAGAAGTTTTAACATAATGACTGTTATTAAAATCAGCTTGAATAATTTCATGAGCACTGTGGTGTATATCTCCAATATTTTTAGATATAATGAAACTAAAAAAATGTTCATGTCTCTGAATTTGGCTTTTGTGTCTCCAACATCCAATTTATTGATGATAATGATGACTTGCTTTTCTAAATGTCTGTTTTATCCTGTAGGATCCCAAAGTGTTTTTAGAGACATATATGCATGAATCACTTCACCTACCATGTGAAGTTTAGCCACCACTGGAGTGTCAACTGCTTGACTGTGTGAAGCAACACAAGTAAAGAGCCTGAGCTATAGAGTAAGAAACATTAATCATTAAAATGAAATTAGAGCACCCACACATCTGAGAGCCCTAATAACACAGGCACTATTTGGGTGGTGGCACCAGCACTGACCATCAAAGCTCTGAATTTGCATACTATCTGAAAGGACAGCTTTAGAGTATACTCAGGCTGAAAAAAAGTCTGTATGTAGTTTCCCCTCCACTGGTGTACAGATTCTCCTCATACTGAGGGTTTTGACTGGAATCTTTCCCACTGTATAATAGAGAAACACAGCTAACTTCCCACTTACATAGACACAGGGATTTCAAAACTTCTCCAGCAAAGATGTGGTTATATTTCATCACAAAATCTGAGCCAAAAGGTAGGGGTTTTTTTTTCAGTCATATTATTCCCCCAACAGAGTCTTTTTGCCTCAGATACAAAGGGTGTAATGTGATTAATGTCTCCTTGACTCCCATGCTTGCTACTCTGGAGAAACTGAAGGGAGGACTTTTCACAGCTGTCTTCTTTTATCCTCTGGAAGGAGGATGGCAGTAGTTTGGCTGCTTCTCCTGCGTGGGTTGTGCTTCTCTGCCTTTTAAGATGATTTATTTTTCATTCCATTTTTAAATGAGCTCTCTTTAAGTAGAGAGGTATCCTCTTAGTCCAGTTTCACTCTTAGTTAAGTCTTAGTGCATGCAGACACATCCACAGTTGAGTTATACAAGACTGAGAGATCCTGGGACTGATTCTTGTCTTTACTGAAGGCTCGAATACACTGTTTCGATGGTGTAATTTGGTTAAGACCATCTCTAGCATTCGTCCTGCACATGCCAGAGTTGTGGAAGAGGCCTAGCTGTAGACAAAAGTTTGGTTCTCTGATACTTGGAGAATAATTTTTAAATGTTGTGTTGTTTCTGGGTGGCCTGGGGTGTTCCCAGCCTGGTTTCAGTACAGGGTCTCCAAAAAGACAGCTAGGGGAAGAAAAGCTTGTTCTGCCTCTGATTTGCAGAACAAGTAGAAGAGCAACATGCAGAAGAAGTGGATAGATCTGCAGCTTTCCACCAAATGCCCACTTCTCACAAACTCAAACTCAGAGAATCTATTGAACTGAGTTTAGTTGCTCACAGGTTAAAATTGTGACAGGACTGATCAGAGCAGGGAGAGGAAGAATATCCTAAATAAGTTTGGTCAAATGATTTGAGAATTCTTTTGGAAGAAACCTCTGGGAATGCTGTGCCTGAAAACAGGAGTTTTCAGAAAACTGCTGCAGAGAGCAAAGCAAATAAAAGTGGAAAGACTGCTGCAGAGAGAGATACTGTGTTCATATATTATAGTGGTATTAGCTGTTGCATTTGCATTTACATTGAAAGAGAGTGTAGGAAAACAAGGTGAGCTGCAAGCAGAGTCCCTAGATTAGTAATACAAGATACTGGGCAGGGTTAGCTTTCTATAATGAGTTTGCTACATACAAAAGCTGATGTTAGTGTTTTATGGCTCCCTCCACCCAGAGGTCCAAACCACTAATTTTTGCTTTGAAGTTGAGTTGCAGTTTCTGCCAGGTGAATCATAATGATTTATTGTGTTGCCTAAACCAGTGATATGCTCACTTGCTAATTTAAAATCTTCACAGCCCTTTAGATCTGCATTTTAATGCTTAAAGTATTGCACCTTATTAAGGTTTTAGATTTCTGTCTAAATAGATGTGAGCATTATTTGGTAGTCAGATTACTCCTAGTTAACAAAATGTTTCATGTTGTGCCATGATTAAGAAATGATATTGTTACATATCCTATATAGTTAATGTGTGAATCAATCTATAGGCAGACCAAAGCAGTTGATAGGCTTACAAATGCAAAACCATTGAAGTTCACAAACTGGAAAAGGTTGAGAAACATGGTGAGAGCTTGATTTATATCAGATTATGCTTTTTGTTCTTGTGTTCTCTCATTCTCTAGTGACATACAGTTTGTTCAGTTCACTTCTGTAATTTTGAACACTTAAGATTTTGGGGTTGAAAATTACTTGTTTGGTCTTGGGCACACTACTTCTGTGCTCTGAATTCTTAAGAGTTAATTTCATGTTTCTGACTAGATTCCTGCACATCAGCTACTACTATCTCTGAATCTTTTTCTTTGGATATGTAGCATGGGATTAATATACAGATTAAAATATCAGTATTTAGGATTCTGCAATTGCTCTTCTACAGTAGACCTAATGTAGATGCCTACTTTAAAGTGTGTGTGTGATTTTCTGGATGCTGATGACTAGATTCCCAATAACTATAATGGGATTTCGGACAGTGAGGCTTCTGCACATCTGTGGCTCATCTTTAGCTGTGTGTACTTTGTGTGTTGAAGCCAAATTGCACTCTTAGGTGAATGAAGTTGAAAATTCGAGCATTGATTGTGTTGTGTAAGTGTAGGTATTTAGACACCCTAAAGTATCTAAGACATCTGCCTGAAGTGGTAGATACATTGCATGAAGAGGCCTGCAGCCTTCTGGAAAGGCAAGTAGTGGTCAAGCAGGATACAGCATCACATCTGATGTGGCACCAGACATCTAAGTGATGGTAACTGAATCACGGATTTGGAGCCCATTCAAATAGACTTACTCAGTTGGCACTGTTTCTGGAGCACATTTAGGCTTGTTATTTTTAACTCTTCCAGTGGTTGAAATAAGGACATTATTATTTAAAAAACTTTATTCTAGGACTAAAGGTGGTCAGTATGGCAAAGCACTTTGCTGAGGATAGACCGTACTTACTGAAGTGAAAGCAGTATACTGGGATGAGGGCAATTCCTGTACAGAGTATAACTCAAGGCTGAATCACCCAATGGAGGTTGTAAACATTTTATAGCAAAAAAACTTGTAAACAGATAGCTAATGGGAAACCAGCCTTGAGCCTTACTTACAGTCACAAACTCTAGAAAAGATTTATTATCAGGTAAAGTGGAATCACAGGAACATATGAACTGACCAGTTCAGGTAAGATTTTATTCTTTGAGGGTTTTTTATATTAGCAATGGATTTCTTGCTGTTATCTTTCCCTCTCTATCAGTCACATATATAAAGTATACATGCATGAAAGTACATAGGTTTTGGTCACCAGCAAAGCCACTTCTCAAGGCATGTGACACATTCCACATGATGCAATGACTCCTTCCTTACATCTGAGTGACACCTGTCTTTCTGCATACCACACCAGCTTTATCCCTGCCAGTTTGAACAAAGTAGTTAGCTTTATGACCAACATGCCTAACAAGATACAGCCATTGTGAGAGACACAAAATACCCTCTGCATGGTGGGTCAAGGGTTTCAGAAAGTTTGAGGTTGGCAGCCTGCCCTGGGAGAGGGTGCAACTTCTGGAGCTGCTCCCTTAGGATTTCTCCTCTTGGGAAATTGTCCTCCAGTCAGCTTCAGTTTTCTTTTCTCTTCCTCTAGATAAGTGATGAGCTCCTAATTTACAGTTCCTCATATGCTACTCTTAAGCTCCTGTTCTTTGTTCACTTCCACACTTTCAGTTTATCATAACTTTTCTTTCCTATATAATCCATCAGTCTTTTTCTCACTGTAAGTACTTCAACATAGGCATTTTGCAGCAGAAAAAATCCTACAGCAGTTTTGCATGTTCCAAAGCTTCACCATGTTAATCTTTCTGTTTTCTCTAAGTTCTTTACATCTGATCTCCACCTCATTGTAAAGCAGCATCTTTTGGGCTTGATAGAAACTAAATTTGACTCAGTTTTGTAAACTTGACAGATATTAATTGTTGCAATGTGTACTTAGTGTTGTCTTTCTTTTGACAGCTTCATTCTAATTTGAAAGCAATTTTGAAAACAATCATGAGGACTGGTAAGAACTTAGTCTTTTAAATATATGAAGACATAGCCATTAAGCTGGAAAATAAAACCTTGCAAATATGCAGCACAACATTTTGAGTGACAGTTATAGGAGTCCAGTGATTTTTAAAAGCAACACATATGGTTGAACTTAAACCTGATAAAGTTAATTACATCTTGGAGATGACCTGATATATAAACAACTGTTTATATATGCAGAAGCGAATTGCTGTTCAGTTGTGGTTTTTTTTTCTTTTTTTTCTTTTTTTTTTTTTTTTAAAATCATCAAAGGATAGCAGTTGAAAGCAAAGCAGGAAAAGAAAAAAAGATTTTGAGAACCTCGTTGAATTTCTGAAAAATTTGGATGAGACAGTATGTTGCAATATTTTTTTCATGTGGTTGCTTATGAGGAATCTGTATATGCATACTATATATAAAATTCTCTAATCACACAGTGCACTGCAGTCATACAATATTAAATTGCAAATGATTAGCGGTGAATGAAACAAGGACTGTTGCTTAACTATATGTATAAATTACTGTGTTCAATATGCTTTTAAAAGTCGTACAGTTGGTGATCTGATGAATTTTATAAAGGTTGAGTTGAACTAGAATTCCCAAGGGAATTTAGAAACAAACAACTAGGCAACTTATTTTAGGATGCTAGAAGTGTTAGAAATCTATATGATTCTTTGTTAATGCATTTACTTGATCCTCTAAATTGTTGTCTTTTTTCTGAATCTGTGAGGTAACTGATGATTAGTAAGGGTATACTTTCTGTAAAAGAAAATGGAAAGAAAAAGTCATGTTTTCTCTAGGGCTGGGTCACTGGGAAATGGTGGATAAGGGATACAGTTTATGGCATATAGAGAAACCCATGTTTTACTCCAGATTGCATACCACCTCTCCTGTCAAAACAAGATAGTCTGAAAATTACTGGATGGTATCAAGATTCATTGCATTTTCAGACTATAAAGTTTGGGCTGAAGGACTGAAACCACAACATGTCAAATTGAAACCCTTCACTAGGTCTTCAGCAATTAAAATTCATAGTTACCTGAGTGGATTTTTCTCACTGAGAGCCATATAAAGATCTCAAGATTTGGCTCTGAATCAACACAGAGAATTACAGGTCCCACTAATAAAGTGTCTGTCTGAGTGTAATTAATTTGTGACATCCAGTTGCCTCTGTTTCCCAATGAGTCAAACTGGAAGACAATAACTTGCTCTCTCAATACTAAAATGCTGCAAATCTAAGTGAATTTCCTGTAAAATCTATTTGTAATTTTGAGGAGAAATACTAACCTGAGAATTTGAAAGCAACTAACAAAAGAACTGTTAAAACATACCTACAAAATAAAGGCTGAGGAACTAAACTGCAATAAAAAAAGTAACATTATTATGAAGAAATATTTATTCTAATGCCAATAGTAGTGCTTAGCAAACTCAATAGCAAAATTTTATTTTCTTCTCTTTTCATAATTTTTTTTCTATCAGTATCCATTTAGCTGTGGTAAATGAAAATTCAAAAACGAGCTAAAAAGGCTTCTCTGTATGTACTACCATCCTGCACTAAGCTATTAACCAGCCTATTCAGGCAGCTAGGCCATGGTAATGGTCAACTGTGGGACAGCCCCTCACAAACTTATTACATGGATGTGGTCGGACTTGACAACAACTTAGATGAGCTTCAGATTTTTTTCTCCTTGGTTCTTAAAATTAAAGAAATAAAGCTGAAATTAAAACAAACAAACAAACAAAAAAACCCAGCAAACAAACAGTTCATGTTAAAACATCTAGCTGCCCCATGCCAGAGACTTTTTAATGAACTTTTATTCTTCATGTTCATTCAAATATTTCTTGAATATATTGGACGAGGAAAATTCAGTATTCTCTTTGGAGGGAAAGGCAAGCACATATCTTGAAAAGGTGCTGTCTGATTGGCTGCTTCTATACAATGTTACTGAGGTGTATTTTGAGTGTATTATTATTAAAAATTAAAACTGTCTTAAAATGCAAATAAGAAAAAAAATAATGTATGTAGACCACAAACAGAATTCCACACTAAAAAAAAGCTGCCAAAATTTGGTCCATCCCAGGTTTCAAGCAAGGCCCTGGGAAGAGCATTTAGCTGATAGTGGGAATTGTCTAATGTCCAGCCTCAAGTAGACTATTTTTGTTCCCTGCCTATTCACTCATGGATCATGAAATTCTTAGCTATTCAAGCATCATCACACCTTGTGAAAACAATTCTTTGTTGAATATTTAAGTGTTCTATGAGCTGAAAAGTTATAATGATTCCTTCTAATTAGATTTATCTTTTTAATCCAGTATGCAAAAAGGTATTTCTAGCTCTCAATGAAGCTGCTGGTTGAGACAACAAATGTGTGAAAAGGTCTGAATTTGCTTTTACATGTTAGAAACTCTGTGTCTCACTTGAGTAGTTCTTACTATTCCCTAATATACTTCTGGTGAACAATTATTTTTAGGGATGATTAAATACCTACATATATACATATATGTATTTGCATATGTGAACACCTCTTATCAAAGATTTCAGCTAAGAAGAATGTCAGCTTAGCAGCTGACATTGTGGCTGTTTGCCATGAACAGAATGAGAAACTGAGGAGAATACTGGCAAGAAGAACAGGATAATGTTTTTGAGAAACTTGGAGCTACTTCTAGCTATTGCATTTGCAAGATTCAACACCTGTCACAGGAAAGCCAACAAAAGCAGGATACTAGAATGCAAAGTTCTTGTTTCCTTTAAAGCATTATGGACTCAGTAAAGATGTCTTTCCTAAAACATTCATTTTAGCTAAAATGAATTTGTCAGTTCCAAAAACCAGTTTCCAGCTCCAGATGAAAACTAATCTTGTTTTGATTTATGTATTTAATATTTCACAGTGAAAATATAAAACTACAGCAGTTATTTTATAGTGACTGAGATCAGAAAATATAGGAGCAATTTCTATATTTATTATTTTGCTTTATAAAACTATAAATCAAGATTATTGAAAATTAAATGTATATTAGCCTGTGAAGGACTTTTGAGGTATAACAAATGCTTTACATATGACTTTTGAAGATATGATGTTAATCTGAATTATTAATGGAAACCTTGATTTTTTCTTTGACTTAAATTAATAAAGGAATTTAATTTAAACCTATTAATGCTCTACAGGAGGAAAACAACAACAAAGAATTTATCTTCAGTGGGAGTTTTTTTTATTTTGTTTTCATAGGATCATAGAATCATTCAGGTTGGAAAAGACCCCTGGGATCATCAAGTCCAACCATCAGCCCTACTCTACAAAGTTCCCCCCTGCACCATATCCCCCAACATCTCATCTAAATGACCCTTAAACTCTTTTCCAGTCTGAACCTCCCCTGTTGCAGTTTAAAGCCATTCCCAATTGTTCTGTCACTAATTACCTGTGAGAAGAGACCAGCACCAACCTCTCTACAATGTCCTGTCAGGTAGCTGTAGAGAGTGATGAGGTCTCCCCTCAGCCTTCTCCTCCTCAAACTAAACAGTCCCAGCTCCTTCAATCGCTCCTCATAGGATTTATTCTCCAGGCCCTTCACGAGCTCCGTTCCTCTCCTCTGCACTCGCTCCAGCACCTCAATATCTCTCTTCTACTGAGGTGCCCAAAACTGGACACAATACTCCAGGTGTGGCCTCACCAATGCAGAGTAGATCCAGGGGATCAGGCCCAGTCAGCATGGGTTTATGAAAGGCAGGTCCTGCTTGATAGGGCGACCTGCTAATTGGATGAGGGAAAGGCTGTGGATATTTTCTACCTTGACTTTAGGAAGGTGTTTGACACCATTTCTCACAATATTCTCCTGGCAACACTGGCTGCTCGAGGCTTGGATGGGCACAAGCTTTGCTGGGTAAAAAACTGTCTGGATGTCCAGGCCCAAAGAGTTGTGGTGAACGGAGTTAAATCCAGTTGGTGGCCAGTCACGAGTGGTGTCCCCCAGGGCTCGGTTTTGGGGCCACTCCTGTTTAACATCTTTACTGATGTTCTAGACGAGGGGATCGAGTGCACCCTTAGTCAGTTTGCAGATGACACCCAGTTGGGTGGGAGTGTTGATCTGCTCGAGGGTAGGGAGGCTCTGCAGAGAGACCTGGACAGGCTGGAGCCATGGGCTGAGGCCAACTGTAGGAGTTTCCATAAGGCCAAATGTCAGGGGCTGCCCTTGGGCCCCAACAACCCCCAGCAGCGCTACAGGCTTGGGGAGGAGTGGCTGGAGAGCTGCCAGTCAGAGAGGGACCTGGGGGTGTTGATTGACAGCCGGCTGAACAGGAGCCAGCAGTGTGCCCAGGTGGCCAAGAAGGCCAATGGCATCCTGGCTTGTATCAGCAATAGTGTGGCCAGCCAGGACAGGGATGTGATCTTACCCCTTCCCTTCCCTTCCCTTCCCTTCCCTTCCCTTCCCTTCCCTTCCCTTCCTTCCCCCAAATCTGGCCTGTAACACTCAGGCCATTCTGGTGATGTTTCTTATACTTGCATACTTAGACATTCTATTTTTCTTTCCTCTACATCCTACTCCAATGTCAGATCAAATCTGCAACACTCTAAACTGCACCTTTAAAAGATTCTGCAGATGCAGCTTTGCTGCAGCATATATTAATCTCTATCATACTTTATCCTGCAAAAGAATAACATATCCAGGAGTACAATACATGTCATTTTGAGCCTACTTTAATTTCTAAAGGTGGTAGTCTACATTTGGGTGTTCAATATACCTTATAATCACTAATACAATAAAAAGGATCACATGTATGATTAGAGGCAAGACTTCTAAAAATATATGTCCAATGTTAAACTTTAAAATTTACACTTTGGCTCCAGGACCCATATTTACCTAAACATGAGAGCTGTTATGGATTTAAATACTGAAAAAGACAGACTACTTATTTAGATGCTTGAATCTGAATATAAGATGAAATTCTGAGACTGTGAAAGTCAATAGGAATTTGTTGCACATTCCAACAGAGGTAGGATTTTTAGTCTTGGTTCTTAAAATACAGAATTTAAAGGTACATAGCAGCTAAACATGCAGACAGACAGGTAGTAGGATTTACAGTACCCTGCTGCTTATATCCATGTGGTCTCAAGAGGAACTAAATACCCATAAGCATTTGAAAATCTCACCCCACCTCTACCTACACTGTCAAAAATCTAAATATTGTGAATATTTTTACCCAGCTACAGATCTCATTCAAAACACAATTTTGTGAATTTTTTTTTTTTTTTTTTTTTTTTTTAATGTTGGTTGTGTAGCTTTTCACCACATGCCATTATAAGAAGGACTTATCCTATTCCCCATGTGCCATTTGTGGTGAGAAGACAAACAGAGGCAGGATAGCCTCACTGAGAGAAAAGCCTGTGAGATGTCTTCTCCATGCTAGACAGAAGGGATGCTGCTAGAGGAGAAATGTATGCTCAGGAGAGAGGCATAAGCCCTCCCACACAGTGTAAAACATTGCCTGCAAGTGACACTGGCTCTGGGTGAACTATCATCTGTAAGCAACCTTTCACACTGAGAAAAGATTTGTGCAGGCTGGTGAAGCAGAGCACTCTGGTGCATATATGCTGACCTGCTGTTGGACCCAGAGTTTTGGAATTGCAGCAGGTTGGAAAGTGCTTTGTGTCAGCAGTTGGAGCCTCCAGCAGGCATGGGCACCAAGCAGGTGTGCTGGGAGCTGTGCCTTTGCTCTCATACTGTATTGAGAATTTGAGATTTTTAAAAATTAAAACAGGTGGGAAATGCCTTCTGAATCATGATTAGAACACAGTTTGAGACATTTTTTCTGTGATTTGGTCTTTCTGTTTAAGGTGGGTTTGGGCACGTTGCATTGTTTACTGGGATTTTATTGGCAAACTGTTTAACAGTCTCTCTTCCTGATTGCTGTGTTGTCTCTTCCCTTCAGATGGCACCTATCTGTGTGGGGTGGTTATGCCCAATACCATCCCTGGCACTCCCAAAAGTTGCATAAGGGAGTGTGGAAAAGACCAGTGTATCCCACCCTTAGAGCCTGGTCTGCCGTTTTTGGGTTTCAAGACTACAGTGTGAACTTCAGTTTTGTGACTGCACAGAGAAAACTGGATTGAGTAAGAAATGGATTCTCCAAATGCCTTCCTGTACTCTAATTGACTTCAGTAGAAGAGAAATTGTTCCTCAGAGGTGATTTGTCAGCTATCATTCATCACATCATCAGCTACACTCAAATGTAAGATTCCTTTTGGCACGTGCTCCATACTGTGATCTCTTAGCTGATAATTAAACTCGCAATTCTGAAAAATTTCCACTAGTTGCAGCACGTTTTGTAGTTTCAAGGGACTTACTTCAACTTGGCATGAATGCTGGAAAACATAAGGAAATGGATGATTAGCTACAGTCTTCCCAGTAATTTAGAAGCTTTGATGAACACTCACTCAAACTGGAACAAGTACTGGAGGAAAAGTAATATATTGAAAGCCTGACTGTTGCTTTCAATGCAAATTAGAAAAATAATGTCTACTAGGCTAGCTATTACCTTTCTTTTTATATAAATAATGTTTCTAATACTTAAAAGGGGTTTTATATTTCTGTGCAAAAATGAAATCATAACAATATATTTAGAGCAGGCTAAGTAATCCATCACTACAACTCTGCTGTGGAGTCTTGAAATGAGAATGCTGACAAGCAGAACTTATTCTAGGTTTGCTGGGATGCAGGCAAAACCGAATGCTGGAAAGGTACAATGTGTAAGGGTCAGTCTCTGCTAGAAAAACACATGGTCAGACACATGGTCCTGGAATCCACTGGTGGAGAGCCAGTGGGCTTTGACTCTTCTGTTTTTTTCCTTCCAGGTATAGATGGTGCCTTGCACACTGACACAGGTAGAGTTGTGGCAGTCCAGGATGACTGGCACTTTTGCTTTTTTTCATTCTTCTCTATTTAGTGTCATCTTGGTGTTGTGTTTCAACTCCTGTTTGTGATGCAGTAAGTAGCAATGTTACTCCTATTTTTCTTTTTCCTTCTTACAGTTCTAGGCTCCTGAGCATTAACCATACTACTAAGTGTAATTTGATTCAGACACTGCAATCTTTAAGTAAAATGAGATCAGAAATTGCCAAGTCTGAACCTGATAAAAGTACAAGACTGAGGAACCCCTTAATATCTCCCAAAGGTGGCAAATTCAACACAGAAAACTCCCCACTTTTTTCTGTCTTGCAGAGTTAACTCTTATTATCACAGGATATCATTGAGACGCAGAATTCAGAGACAATTTGGGGTCAGACAGGTAATTTGATATGGATATATACTACAATTTAAAAGCCAGGGACTTTAATAGTAACAGAAAATCTTATACTTCGGACTTTATCTCTGGGTATCAAAATTAAAATACCGTCTTGATTGTCAGGAGGAGGTGAACAAGATAGTCTGTCACAGGAGGAATAATCTGACAGCTGCCTACCCCTGAAGCTTCTGATGTTGATCACTGCTAGAGACAGAATACCAGGATAGATGGAGCACATTTCTATTTTTTGTGTGAGAGTTCCTGAATTATTCTGTTATGATAGATAAAAATTTGATTGTCTAAAACCAGCTGTATTTAAATAGTTGTCTTCAGCATAGAAGAAACATGCACTTTCATGCAGTTCTTTGAACATTTTTTTTCCTTTTTCTTCCCCCTAATCCAATGAGATAAATAAAACCATTCAGTTAACCATTACATCTAGCCACTGTTACGCTGAAAGAATTATGTGTTAGTGCCATGCCCTGAAGCAAGATCATGGGTGGAATCCTTTCTGTCTACTGCAATATTAGTATTATCATAATAGTAATGTCATGGAATATTCTCCTATCAATCAGTTGTAGACAAATTTCTATGTCTTCCAGTATTGATTCTTTGTCTTTTTTCTCAAAACCAGGTAACTGGATAATTCTTGTGAATGGCTTCTGGAATTAGCATTTTTGAAGTAAGAGCATTACACACTTTCATGCTGTAGAAAAAGAAAAAAAAAAAAAAGGTAAATTCCTGTAAGTGCTTCATGAAGCAACAAAGTGAGGAAACTCCTAATTGCCTCTTTCAGCTAGTCCAAGCATGCTTTCATGCTTTGTTATTACAGTATGCAGACTGCATTAAGCATGGTTCCAAATTTCAAGATTACATGGAGGGAGTCTCAGGATCTTTGTGTGTACATATGCTTTACAAGTAAATACTGAGCAGCTTTGATGTGGTTCCCTGCCCCTGTATAGCAAGGAAAATACAAATATCACACTGAAATAGAGCGACTAGTTGTAAAAGCTGCCAGAGGCTTTCTCATTTTGCCCACAAAGTATTCTTTCTTAACTCTAACTGATTTGGTTTTAATGTAGGTGAAGGAACAACGGGGTTTGCATGGCTGTGCTGCATTAAGGGTCACAGAAGAAGAAATTAATAAACAGGGTATGGAGGCTGGGATTGTGCTATGGACCTTGTTTGCTTGGACTCCTGAAAAATTGTGGGGGAGTCCTAGTCCCCCTTGTGGGGGAAGTCCTAGTCACTGTGTTCTGCAACTGTATGGCTGATCTCCTCCTTATGTATGTTTTCCCTACTGAATATTGACCTGTGCCAGCTACCCAAATATGCAGTGCAAATGATGAAGAATGTCATTCCTGCTCCTAAACTTTTCACCATGTTATGGAGTTCAGATGAGACAAAAAACTTCCTACTGACTTTATGCTCCAGCTAATTTCAACCCTTTCAATATCTAAAGGGGAAAATGCAGGTGCATTTCTCAAAAAGCAGGCTATGCTTTTTGACTGAAATTCTAGATTAAACTTCCAGTCATGGAAATGGCACTAAGGGATGAATATGAGGTAGGCAAATCTAATTGCAACCTAGGTGAGTGGTGAAATATGTAGGTTCTGAGGAAGTCCCCTGTCCATTAACCTTATGTGTGGGTTATCCATGCCTCCATTTGTTTGTTCTTCATTATCTGTATTACATGCCATATTCCTATGGCAGTGAGAGAATTAAATCCTTTTATTAGATTGACTGGTGCAAGGGAAGAATGAGAGAACATTTGAAAATGCTCTTAACCAGACCCTCATGACAGAAAAACAAAACCTCCTACTGCTCCTTCACAGGCTCCCTGTCAGCAGAAGATTAGGAGAGATTTTCACCAGGATAGGTCTGCTGCACAGCAGTGCCTCTTACTGCACATTAGGTAGATTTTGTTGAATTTGTCTAGTTACATCAATGGAATCACCTAACTGGTTTAATATGCACCAGATAAATATAGCAGGTCTGCAACATTTCTCTGATCCCCAGAGATATGTATATTTTAAGAAAAATGCTAGAGCATGGAGACATTTATCTTAAACCATGACAGCCAATGGTCCATCTCTAACCAATACCAAGAAGAAAAATGTGATAGATCGGCTATCATGTAAAATATTGTACAATGACTTTTCTTTCAAGCCAACCTGACTCTCTCCAATTCATCTCCTATCCATGTGCTGCTGAACTTTCGGGCCTGATCTTTAATTTTCTCTGATCACAGTCAGCCCATGGTGACTTAAACCAGAGCATGTGGTTTTCTTGGTCTATATAATTTAGTGAGCAAACAACTGATACTGACTCATCTTCCCTAAGAAGTCAATGGATTTAGAAAAAAAACTGGGCAGAGTAGACTGGTGGCTCTTAAAAAAGTATCTCCTAAACAGGCAAGGATGGTTTGCTAACTGATACACCTCCAGTTAAGAAAGGCACAGTGTTATTGATTAAAGTCCAAGTACAATATTCTTGACTGGAGCCTTTTTGAATTTCACTGCTCTTTTGCTTCACTTTAACCTTAGGAGGATAACACGGAATACTATTTTTAGGGACACTGCTTTTACCTTAAGGGTACAAAGAGAAATTCTTCTTCTTTGACCTGATTCTCTATTTCCAGAGGGGTATACTTTTATCTGAGTTGCCAGATTAAACTACTGGCAGTACATTATAATATTATTAATTAAATAAGCCAATGCCTCCATGAACAAAAATATTTGGTCAAAAAATATACCCTGCTAAATAACTCTTTAGGAACAAGTAACATCTCTAATTGTTCACTTTTCAAAACCAGGCTGTTTTTCTTACTTCTGGAACTGGTGCTAAGACAGACAAGCAGGTAGGAGAATGGGTGTCTGTCATTAGCAATAACAAAGAGGCTGACAGAACTGATTCACCTTTGTCAAATCTGTACTTGTTCATGTAGGGCAAGATACTAGCTTTTTGTTTGAAAACATATGTTGAGAAATGGGCTGGGAATATATTTTTCTTTTTTCTTTGTTTTCAATTTATTTTTTTACAAATTTGAGCTTTACAGGATGGCTGCAGTGGACTGACAAGGCATATAACACTGTGCAGCCTGTAAGACTCAATGCTGTTGCAGGAGGAGGAGGAGGAGGAGGGGAAGGAGGAGGGGGAGGAGGAGGGCAAGGGGGAGGGAGGAGTCCTTCTGTTTTTCTTTCATTTAGATTCGTTGCATGTTTACCAAGGATTAGTGCCCTGGAGATCATTTGCTTTCATAAGCTTTAAACTACAGTAGAAAAAGTTTCATGTCTTGATTCTCTTCCAACAGCTTGCTTTCTCTCAGCAAGGCATATAAGGAGCAAGCTGAGACATATTGACTGCCAACAGACTCTTCCAACAAAATTGCCCTGTCTGAATCAGTTAAACTGGGTGGGAAGAGCTAACTTCTGCCAGTTTTCTCCTATCATCTCTCCTAGCATGTGGTGAAACACCCAGGGCATTCCTCAGGGTTTTATAATCAAGAAAAAAATGATCCAGATTTCTCTATCCAAATAATGCAAAACTCTAGCCCAAATGTAGCCATACTTGACATAGCTTGTAGCCTTTTTATGTTTTATACAGACTTGCTGTGAAATATTGATTCTCTTCACGTTTCATGGAGGAAAAAAATGTTTAAAACCAGACAGGAAATGGGAAATTTCGATCCATATTGCCCCTATTTAAGCCTAATGTGAAGGGTAAGTAATGATGTTTAAATCATTGCTCTCCTGAAATACACTTCTGGTGGGATGGTTGTGTGACTGATAGCAATAAAAAAAAAAAAAACAAAACAAACCACAAACCCAAAAAAACAAACAACCCACCCCAAACCCAAATTATACAAACTGACTGACACAAAATTAAATCCATCCAGAATACACTGAACCCTAGAGCAGCAAACTTACAACTAAATTTAACCAGAGTGCTTGCTCTAAGTTTCTCTGAGTAACATTTTCAGAAAATTACCAGAATGGTTTTTATTATGATCATTTTAAAGCAGCAGTCAGTAACAACAGCGAATCTAGTGATTTGGAACAAAATACTGTGGAGGTATTTAAAGGACAGCAAGAGGAATCTCCTGCTTTACTAGGGAATAATCCAATTTCCAATTCCTAAATGTATTAACTACCAGTCTGAATGACAGATATTTCCCCTAAGCAAGGTTTTTTGATCACTGCTGAGGAAATCAGAGCTGCCTTTTTGCTTTTGTCACTGTATAACCTGTCAAGTTCTTCTTATTGAAAGTAAAATTAAGATTCCTTGCAACCAGATTGTTCACTTCATTTAAAATATTCAATTATAAAGCTAATTTGATTTTTCCTCTACTGTGGCAGAGAGAAAACCCCAACAGAAGGGTTCTGGAACAAGGACCAACCTTATAAAACCTGTGCAGACTGCTGTTCATTAGGCTGTTTGGTCTTGTCATCAGGGAGACAGGAGTTTCCAAGTCCTGGTTACAGTTTAGCCACTGGCTCGCTGGGTGCTCAGACCAAATCATTGCTTCTCTGCTTCTCCTTGTGGGTATCTTGAACAGCAGTAACAATGCCTTACTGTCCCTCAGTAATATTAAGCAGATCAATTAAATTCTGTTTGAATCTGCTGCCATGACTCAATCTGAACAGTTCTTCTGTACATCAACAGTCCCAATTCATTACCTGAATGAAACCTCGAGTAGGGCACTGAAAAAATATTGATCTCTATCATCTCTTATAAACCATATGGTAGCTTCTCACAGGAATGGAAGATACCTGCCTCCTACTTTCTAGAGTAAAGGAAAGAGTATTGTAGAAATTAATGAAAATTATTTTTCTGCTTGTAGAACAATGATGGAGAACCTTTTTCTATGAGGAAATTCATGAGCCAAAACCAGCTCAAAGCTAGAATTTGAATGGTGTTCTTCATGTTTTGTTCCTTATTTGCTTTTTTTTTAGTGGACTCTGGTTTACATGTGACCATGGGAGAGTTCCACATCTTAAAAGGTCAAGGAGTATTGACTTTTTGTCTAGTATGTTGTTTAGCTTCTTTGTTACTGCAGAAAACTCAGAATTAGCCTAGTGTAGAAAGGTTGTTCTAAAAGTTCATGTAAATTACATTTCTGCTGAGCAAGACTAATGTAGCTGAGCTAGGACAAAGCACATTACTGTAGACACAACACTGCTTTATTTACAATTACTCACTGTTAAGAACACCCCTCCCACACTTAATTCTAACTAGAGTTTCCCGTATCAGGGCTTCATTCTGAATAGAGAGATACAACATGGATTACATTATTGTTTTATGTATAAGAATAAATACTGAAGTCAGCAAATATTTAAACCTGGGAGATATTTCCTCTATAGAGAAGATACATGCTGCAAATGGAAACTTCATGCTGACAATTTACATCATGCTGCAAATTGTGCTAGTCTCGTTAGTGGTTTAAACGTCATTACACTATTACTAGGGCGGCAATGACTCTCCAGGTGTTGAGATTTCTGAATAGTGGATTATCCAGTTATTCAGCAAGTATTGAGGCATTGTCTTGTATTTAAACATCCAATATTTTTTCCTCAATGGCTGTGGAGGTAATCTTTACTCTGTATATCAGTATGCTGGGGTTTTGTTGGTTCCACAGTTAGGAGACTGAAAAAAATATGTGAAGTTACCCCATTCATCTTACAGGGTGTTAATGACTTCAGAGGCTGTTTGTGACCATTTAAATGTGAATGCTATTAATCAACAGGATGAAACACAAACCCCCAACTTTATTAATGGAAATGTAATTGCATAGGTGTCCATTTTTGGTTGCTGAGTGAAGGTACATGTTTTGAAATAGAAAAGAGGGGGCTTGAAATCCCTACTTCTCTGCTTTGCAAAATTAAGGAGAAAAAAAAAATCCCTAGCTGCTGCTTCACCTGCAGTTCTAGAAACGTATTGCTGCCAGAATCACAAATTAGGGAGTCTACAAAAAAGAGTAACTCTCAGCAGTGCCGCAATTTTAATTATTGCTACAAGACACCAATTTACAAAATTAGATTTCCTCCTAAACAGTTCTTTGTATTTTGATTGCAAAGTTCATTTTAATAGCTACCTCCCCCATAGCCCCCCTTTTGGTACTGGTAGGGGAGGTGTGGTAATCTTTTTAATGCCATAGAGGCTCAGTCACTTCAACCAGTCTTATGCTCGCAACATCATACGGTTTGAAGAGTCGGGAGGGATGTTGCTGACACTTTCTCTTTGTGAGTTTGGATATGCAGGGTGCACCAGTGATTACTTTTCAAGAGCAGCAGTATTTGGAAAATTTTGAGGAGGGCAGCAGAAGTTAGCAACTATGCTGTCATTTTTGCTTCATGTACTTAATTGTGAATTGTGAATTTCATTCTATTTTGTTCTCCTCCCACCTCATGCTACTTCTTAGGGTGTCTCTGCTAGAAAAGGACCATTCCTCTGTGGTTCTCTGACAGAGGGAGGAGGGAACTGACTGGTCATTGTGAGCTCCACAGTTGTGCCACTAGTAAAAACAATATACAATTTATCCTTTTTTTCTGCCTTCTTAATCTTTTCTGTGTAAGCTTGGTTGAATCATGTAACCATTTCAGCTTACCTCTTCTCTAAACCAAATACATCTGTTACAGTTTCAGTATTTTGCAGTTACAGCCTTTTTAAAGGTACAGAATTAAAATTTATATAATCTGTGAGGGGTGTATTCTGCATGCAATTTAGGCAGAAGAGCAAGAAAAAGCAGAATCACTTATCCTGCATGGATGATAGAGGAGGGTTGCCACATGAAGTGATGCTAAGAGAGTGGGTAGACCAATATCCACTTTATCCTCCTTGCTTTGCTTGGAAGTGACAGAATTTGCTGCAGTTCAGTGCCATCAGTCTTCTACAGCCACAGATCTTACCTTTCTGTTGTTTTTTTTTGTTTTTTTTTTTTTTTTTTTTTTTTTTTTTTTTAATAGACAGGATTTACTGTGGAAAGCCTCTCTATCTGAGCTCCTCAGTTCACAAGGTAGCTGGCCTATGCCCAGGCTGTCCTCACCACAGGTCCTGAGAGCCTCTTCTCTCTGTGGCTAATTGTGCATCCTGTTTAGTGGATGCCCTTTCAGTCGCACTCTATCACCCTTCCCAGGCTTTTCCTCAACCTCTGGTTGATATTTCCACAATAAGTTTTTTTAAGACACTTCCATTCTGACATGCTTCTTGTTTCTCTTACTAATGTACCATGCCTGAACAAACTTATTACTTCTGGTGTGAAGCCAGGTGTATTGCATGAGGGATTTGCCTGAGGACTGTGGTGTTAATCTTCCTTTTGCCAGGAGATACAACCTGTAGCCTCTCCCTCATGATTGAGACTGGACTTCATTCTCTATTTTAAAGGGAGCTACATTATTTTCTTTTCTATGTAGTAGATCTTTTGAGAAAATCTCAATATGACAGTCTTTTCCCCCATGTTTATGCCTGGTAAGATGATCCAAAAGGCCTATTAGCAAATACTTATCTTAAATAATTATTGGAACAAAATCCTATTTCTGTCATGATTTGCTATTTTTGGAAAGTGAAATTCTGTTACAAGACATTTATTTATTTATTTATTTATTTGTTTGTTTGTTTGTTTATTTATTTATTTTCAGATTACTTTTTCTCTCCTATTGTACCTTGTTCTATATAGTGTCTCCTAGCAGCTTCTCAGAGACTACCCTGGCCCAGGGCTGGAGACAGTCATAGCTCGACTCTTATATAGCTCTGGAGCTTGAACACTTTGTAATGGTTGTCCAGATAAAATAACTTATCAGAGTTTCTTTTCATTCAACTCCTACAGAAGAGCCCTCCCCAGATGACTGAAGCAGGGCTCTTGGCATTTAAGCTTCATGGCTATGGGGTGCACATACCACATGGGCAAAGGCAGCCAGAGAGAGAAGCCTCACTGGTAGTTGTTATAGTGGGGTCAGTTAGACGTCATCTAGATTTAACTAACATAAAGTGTGTTAGCTACACATAAAGCCATTCTCTTGCACCTGCTTGACCACCTCTGGATTCAGACAGTAGGGAGCCATTCTGAAGTCACCAAGTTTCGGTTTCACAAGAAAGTCTTGTTTGTTCTGATGCTGGCTAAATAAGGAGGAAGACAGTATTCTAGACATGAATTCTGGTTGTTTTGAAGATAAGACACTATTGTTTTATTTGTGTTTCTTTCAGAAACAAAGTCCTGTGCCAGGAATTATTTTTTACAATTATCACATCTTCTGTTGAGAAACCTTCCCAATTACAGTATACTTTCTTCTGGAGGTAAACAATAGGATATTTCAGAGGAGAGAAACAGGAAACATACCCCATATAATCTGCTTTTAACTATCCTGTAATGACTTTTGAATAAGAGAAAGCTTCCATATCTTTTAGTATCTTTTATTGTTTCACTGGCTGCTTTGCATCAAAAATTGCATCTTCTTTACAAAACAGAAAACAATTTTCTGAGAAAGGAATGCTACATTACCCTCAATGATACTGAGTGTTTCTTCAAAATAGTTATATAAGTGTTTATTGGGGAAAGTTCTTATCCTTCCGAAGATGTTCTGCAAGTACCTATTTTCCAAAGCATTCTTTAATTTTTATCTCATTTTGGATGTAGCTGCTCTGAGAGGTTTCCACTACTGTCAATATTTATCTCCGTTAATGTGGAAGTCTAAAATATATCAATATGATTTTTTCTTTTTTTTTTTTTTCTTCAATCTTTTAAAATATTTATCTATCTTCCATTAATTACATTGTTATATTGATTTATATGAAACTGGCAGTCAGTCCTCCCTTGTCATTAAACAATCTGCCAAGCCCATTAGTTTCTGTGGGGTGTATTGGACAGAAGCAACATGGCCATCCATCCATGGCAGGGTAATTGGAGGACAGATACTATAAATTCATGTTCAGGGGTTATATGTAAGTAGTTTATTATGACTGACTTTAGGAAGTAGGAGAGGTTATAAGAAAACAATCTATTTTGTAAAACAACAACAGCAACAACAACCAAACAAAAAAAGGGAGTGAGCAAACTCAGAAATGATCCATATAAATAAACATCTGCAGAGCTTTAATGGGAAGGGAAAATAATCCACAGTTCAGTCCTAGAATTCTGGATTCCTGCTTTTGGAGTCTTCAGCAAAGCAGCTTTCCTGGGATTTTCTTTGGTTTTAACTCTTACTAAAGTCTGCCAACCTTAAATAGAGGTCTTTCACTGCAGACAAGCCTTAAAAAAAGAATTAGTATGGCACTAAGAGTGTTCACTTTGTAAGATACCATCAGACTGGTAAAGCTGATACAATGTATTCTCACGAGGTCTGCTGGTCTTCCAGCCTAGCACCACACCCTCTCTTCTTATCTGTCTTCTCTGCTTCCCTCTCTTACATCCATGGAGGTGTATTGAAGGAGTGAAGTGGGAATATGTTCCACCTGCTTAGGCAGTGGGGCAGGAGACTGCCCTTATATTCTAGGGAGGTTAATCAGCCCAGCCTCAAAGCCTTTGAACTAAACCGGCTTTATGTACTAGTTCTGGCCTTATGGCATTGTCAGGTAGCCGTAAGGTAAAGGACAATCAAGCTGTTACAAGGTCTGGTTGAATTATAATCAGATGAAATTTATTATTACTATTTTTTTTTGGATGGCTGACCTATTGGCTTTGCATGCCTTAAAAACATCAAAGCTGACAAATGGACAAGAAACATCAATGCCAACAGCACCACAGAAAGTAACAGGAACAGGCTAAATTAAAGAAATCATGAAGGAACTGGTACCAGTAAGCTAATCAGCAAAACCAATGGTATCTGACAGGTTTCTTGCTTCAGCGTTGTCCTGGAGAGCTTTCTGCTTCTTGCCAGGCTGGTAGTAAGGCAATTCAATGATTGTCCACATTATTGTCCCTCCCATCCAGGGAATTATAAACATTCGCCTCACTGTTGGTGAGCAAAGGAGGCTTTCCACTATGGGTTAGAAAGGACATGTTTTCATTTGAAAGCATGAAAGGAATTTTTAAATAAGTTGATCCATTATTTTGAAATTATGTGTTAGGAGCTCAAGTATAAGAAGAGCATGTGGAAACTTAGTTGAGCAGTTCTCTTGTGGGCCCCAAAAGCAGGAAGAAATAAACACTTGTAGTAAAGTGATAAAATAAATAAGGAAGGCATAAATTGGAAATACATTTCCCAGAGTGGAATTGCTTCTTTTATTTCCACGGAAGCGATAGAAAAACAATTTTAAATTTTCATGTCTGTGAGAAGGATGATGAAAAATTGTAGTAAAGTTTGAACAGTTACTGGCTTTAGTGGCCAGTCTTGTGAGATTTACCACAGATAGAGCTAAAACTATCAATCAGTATTATAAGATGCAGTCTATACATCATGCATGTTTATTAGAGCAGATAAAATGAAACAGAAGGTTAAAATTAAATATGTCCACCAAAGTGCACAAGGATAAGTGTTAGACCAAGGGCCTGCTTGGTAGAAGCGGATGAGAGCTAAGAATCTGTGCTTTATATGATCAAGTGAGATAAAAATGCCTGTAACAGTCAAAATATCAGTATTTAAGATGGATGTTGGCAACATTTTATGTAATGAATTTTACATAAACTGTTACAGCTGTTGGAGGCTAGAGAGCTGTAAGCAGTTGGCAACAATAAGTCCTATCTTTAAGAGAAAGAATACAATCTGTGTAGAAATGATGAGCCATCTATGAGTTAAAAGTTAACCTTCTTTCAACATGCAAGTGAAGTGTCCTGGTTTTATACACTGTGGCTTTGTTTTGCCTCACCATGTCTGACTCAGGGGGTGACAGATAAACCCTGGTAGCTGGTGCGTGCATGACTACTGCTTCCCACTGCTGCTATTACTATTCCTGTGGGAGAGGCAGAGGGGTTGAATCTGTGCCATACTCCTCAGCTGGCACTTCTTGGAGTCTGGTGTGTTAGTCTAAATCACCTTCAACTTTAGTTTAAGTTGATATGCTGAGTTGTAAGCCACAGCTGCTGACAGTCTTTACATAACTCCATCAGAAGAGCATGACAAACAGCTGGACAAAGATAATACATAAATTCAGTTCCCGTGGCAAGACTTGCCTATCAGTTTCCTCAGATGTGAAATGGAAAAAAAAGATTCATAACTAGCTTTTTCCTGTTTGTCCATGGAGAAGTCATGAATTAACTAAAAGCTGGTGCTCAAGGGGTGCCTGGACTGAAGAGAAGGTAGAAACTATATAATAATGCTCCAATGAGTTAAGCATACTCAGTGGCAGTCACTAGCTTTCTTTTCCCTCAGTTCTATAACACCATTTTCATATTTTAGCTGAAAGAAACTACAAAACTTATGAACTAATATATTTAATTTATTATGAAATCATATATATGTTGGATCAAACTCAATGTTCTATTAATAATCTTCAAGACCACTGATGAACATGACTCAATTTCCCTGACAGAACCTCTCTATATTGATGACGTCCTTTGAGAACCTTGTTCCTTCAGGAACTATGAGCTTTTCAGCCTCAAGGGTGAAGCTCGTGGGAGCTTACTTGGCACCAATGCAAGTGATCTGGATCTTATTATTGGAGGACATAAGAGACCAGAAATCTCACTGCCCTCAGAACAGTATAAGGCTCAGTTTTTCAACTTCACCTTTCTGAAACTGCTGCTAAAAATACCCAGGAAGAAGAGACAAAGGCAAAAGGAGAATGAAAATAGAAAGAACAGCAAGGGAGAGAAGAGAAGACAACATGATTATATCCCCAACTGCCTGTGGGATGCAGGGGAAGGTAATTAAGTATATATAGTGGTTTACTGTGAATTTAGTGATAATTTGTTGTGAGCTGTTTTAACGGTTGGCATGCATAATTTTATAAGAATCTAAACTGGAAATTGTGTATAGATCCATAGTGATTTTTCTCTCACTCTCAGTTCCAATGTTAAAACACTTTAATCACCCAGGTAATCAAAAGAGTGATTAGTCATAACAGATTAGCTACTTGAGAAGTTATATTTTATAGTTTTAGCAATGGAGACTGAGGGCATCTTTTGTTGTTGGATACTTCGTAATTTTTCAGTTTACCAACACATTTCTGCATTACTGCCACTGTAACAGTGACATAGGCACGGTAAACTTTGAGATTAATTCCTGAGCACTGTTAGCCTTATCCTGTCTCATTGTAATTAATTTTTAATTGTTCCAAAACATTGGCTTTGGTTGCAGATTTAGAGAAATCTTTCAGCTTTCTCTCTCAGACTGAGAAGTTTTTTGAGCTAATAATCATACCTGACTCAGTATCCACAGGACTTAGTCACAAAGCATCTGAAAAGGATTGGGACATGCCTGCATTTCCCTGTGGAGCCTTGTCCAGCCACTCCTGAGATAGCACAATTAAACTAGGACTGCATCTGGAAACAGTGTAAACCCCCATCAGTGAAGCATTGCACTAATGGTAATTAAACCTTCTGAGCAGCAGTACTGATGGATTTGGACATGATACCATATAGTTTGTACAGAATCATGCCCTCAGCAGGTGTCTCTGGTAAGCCCTGTGCCCTGCCTCTGCGGATGTCTGCTGACATATTCAAAAATATGGATGTCCTCCCATCCAACCCAACAGGTTCCTCAACGCCTTTACATGTAACTTTCTACTTGCTGGTGTGTGAGCATGAGAAACATTCATGTTTCAGATACTTATCTTTCCTTGCTCAGTGATCAGCTCTCCTCATGTCATTTCCTCCTGTCAGGAATAAATGATTCAGTTTACAGACATTTGTGAAACCCTTTCTCCTGGATTAGACTCAAAGACCCTCTATTTATCCCAGAGGTGGAGATTCCCAAGGCATGAAGAAAGCTACAAAATGATGTCACAATTTTTAAATTGATTCTTTCTGGACATAACTGTTTTCTGGAACAAATATGTACCTAAAACTTGTTGAATCATAATTCATTTCAGATTAAAATTTAGTATGAAATCCCTTGATTTCAGAGATTACAACATGGCTCTTAGACTTTGTTGGCTATATCTGAATATGGAATAATGGATATAGATAATGGTTATTAGCTTCTTTTCTATATTAATTTCCTTTTTTGTCTTTTTATTAGCATAAGTATAGTGAGTTGCCCCAGCTGGAAAGCAGTTTTGTAGTAAAAGGCTTGGGGGTTCTGGTTGAAGATGAGCCAGGAATATTCCCTTACAGCAAAGAAGACTCATGGTATCCTGGGCTGTATTAGGAATGTTGCCAGCAAGTCTAGGAAGGTGATCCTTCCTCTCTGCTCAGCCCTGGTGAGGCTTCATCTGGACTGAACTGTGTCCAGTTCTGATCTCTCCAGTTCAAGAGAGACATGAACATACTGAAGAGAGTTCCATGAAGGACTATGAAGGTGATGAAAGGACTAGAGGACCTCTCCTAGAAAGAAAGGCTGGGAGAGCTGGGGCTGTTCATCCTGGAGAACAGAAGGCCCAGGGGGGATGTCATAAATATATATAAACACCTGAAGACAGGGTGCAGAGAAGGCAGAACTAGACTCTTTTCAGTGGTGCCCCGTGACAGGACCAGAGGCAACGGGCACAAACTGAAATGAAGGAGGTTCCCTCTGAATATCAGGAAACACTTTTTCACTGTTAGGGTGACTGAGCACTGTCAGAGGTTGCCCAAAGAGGTTATGAAGTTTACCTCCTTGGAGATATTCAATAGCTGTCTGGACATGGACCTGGGCAACCAGCTCTAGTTGGCCCTGCTAGAGCAGGGGGTTTGGATCAGATGACCTCCAGAGGTCCCTTCCAGCCTTGACCGCTCTGTGATTCTGTGGTTGTATGATTCTGTGTGTGTACGTGTGTTATATGAATCTCACATTAAAATCAGTCAATGAATTTTCTAATAGCTCAAAAGGGCCTAAAGAAAACCTTTTAAGGACTACTTGAGTAACTAAAAATGGTGTGATCGGTCTTGGAAGAGCAAGTCATTTGTTAAGCTTTTGACAGCGTATACTGTCATTAACCTGCTTTCTTTCTCTGAACATAACTTACTAGTATTTCTTCATTTGTGACACTGATCTTCTAGATGGCTAGTTGTTTCTGCCAAGAATGAGGCCTTTTATATAAAGTCTATAAACTTTGGTAATATGGCTTTGGTTCTCATATAAATTGCAACTGTAAAAGGTAAATGTATGATGAAACTGAGGTATCTTGCCAGAACCTGATTTTATTTGATATTATAAGCTGCCTAGGGGAATATCTTTTATTTGCAACAAAACTTAGGAAAGTTATACTAATTTTACTGTGGCGAATTTCAGGAAGTTTATCTAGATTATTTAAATGCTGGGGTCCCATATTTTTTTTACCTAGTGTTTCAAAAGAGATAATTTCATAGTCTTGGTGAATGTTGCATCTGTCTTCATCTTAACCCTCTTTATCCTTGTGAACTGACTTGTTATATTTCCTCTTGTGAGGAAGCCATTTGTCAGAGAGATGTTGTTGTGGGTCTATCCTTGCAACTGACTCAGGAAAATGCATGGGTCTGACAGAGATGGGATAGATACCTGCACAGATTCTTTTGGGAAGAGCTATATAACAATCAGGGAGGTGATCAGTGAACTCTTTTTTCCAAATACAGAACCTAGCTGCCACCTTGGGCTGAGGTAGAAGCTCCAGGAGCCAAACTAAATTTTAGTAACTAAATATTATATTCTAAATTAGCTAAAAATTTTGGAGTTACCAGAAACATGATACTGACAATAAACTTGATATTAATGTTTATCTGATTCAACACAGACTGTGATCTCTAAGTAAACATATGTTTCTTCTGTCAGGTCATGACAAATATGTTTCTTACCGTGACAAGGATGAGTAAATAAATTATTTTTTAATTATTAGGTATTCTGAGGGTAATAACAATGATAATACTACATCAATAAAGATAAATATAAAAACCACAATGATTCCCTAAATATGTCTTGCTAGATGCAGGGACACTAGCTGAAAATTGTTTCAAAGCACCTTAATGCTACAGGTGCAGAATTAGTGAAAGTACATTGCTAAGGGGACTTCTATTAATGAGATTTATAAGAACACTAATATGTAAATCTAAAGCTATCAAGCGTAATGCAAATTAATACAACTCCAACTCTTCACAATTCAGGAAAATAAGTATTCGTAATTGTCCTCCACTCTCATAGGTATTTCTGAACATATTTATGTAATCAATACTTCTATCTTTATGCAAAGATAAAATAGGTTCAAATATACGTCTGTCCTATACCACTTAAGGACATATTACATCAGCTCAGTGTGCAAAGACTAAGTCATGTCACTTCAGTGATTGATAAAGTAGACTTCAGTCTACTACAGTCTAAGTATAGTTATACCCCGAAGTGGTATTTATATTATTAAAACCTTTTTATACTTTCTACACACAGCACTACTATCTTCTCTGTTGCCTGCTTTCCTTTTTCCTGTTCTTAAAGAGATGAAAATGAGGAAGGACTTTAATGTTAAAGGCACTGGAAATCAAAGCAGTATTAGAAAGCAAAATATTGGTTTCATGTAGTTATGATAACGTAAAAAGTATGGTGATAATATCAATGTATTATGTTCCTGATATGTTGTAGTGTTATATAAATTGAAAGTTAACTAGTATATAAATATGAATTAAATAGCTGCATATTAAAATCAGCTTCATTAACCTATATTTAAACTTACTATCTGCTCAATTAACATCTATTTCAGAGCACGGTATTGAAAGACTTGTGTTTTTTGTTTTTGTTTGTTTGTTTTTTTGTTTTTTTTTAAAAAACCCAACCCAGCACTAGCTGAAGGGCTAATTTTAATCTTATTTTCTCTTTGCAGAAGAACTTATGTACACAAAAATAGATAGGAATTTCCATTTTCAAGAGTGTAGTCTCAGTTTCAAGAGTGTAGTCTCTCGTTGAGATTTCACTCAACTCACTAGTAAGTATTATAACTTCTCTTCCAAATGTATTTTTAGTATTTTTGTTCTGTATCTATTTCAGACTTTCTCAGAATTATGTTCTTATTTTGAAGTAGGCATATGGCTGATGATTTCACAGCAGAGGGCTTTTTCTTTTGCTTTCTTTCATTACACTTCTCCAGGAAAACCTAATTTTTCATCTCTTGTTTACTCTCCTACTTTGTGCACTCTGAGTTTCTGTGCTTTTGGCAAGGTCAGCACTCAAAATGACTTCTTTCTGAACTTCTAATTCTCCTAAATATTGCAAAAGATGGTAGTTGGGCTCTTAGGATCAGCAGCTTTGTCCTGAGAATGCTTAGCAAGATAATGCAGTAGGACATACATGGTTACTTCTTTATAATTTTATTGAAGTGAAGAACAAGGAAGATATCCATGGCAAAATGACAAGGTTTTTTATGGGTGCTTTTTTTTGAGCTTTTCAGCTTATAAATAGCTTTAAAACACAGCTTCTCCTAAGCTCTGCAGAAATACTTGATGCCTAGATGAAGAATGAAGATTTTGTGAGGACTGTCAGCCAATGTGTGATATCCCCAGACTACTACCCACATACGTCAGATAACTGCTGTAGTCCGAGTAAGCTCAACAATACACAGATGTTCACAAATCATTCCAATAATTTTATTTGACTATCTGTAACTATTTCTGCTAGGGTCCTTTAAGCAGCACCCACCAGCAATATTGAATCAGGAAAGAGCAATGGGGAAAGCAGTAATGAGATCTAGCAAAAAAACCCACAATCAGCACCAGCTGTTGCCCAATTAAACTCAACAGTTCACAGGTGTTCACAAGAGGATACACAGTTTTGCCTACACCAAGGTACCTTTCTAAATAACCCTTATTAGAAGAATACAAAATGACTTATTTTATTGTCCACTTTACATATATTTAAAGCTTTAAATTTTTTACATGTCAATGGTAACAATTTTATAAATTAAACATCTCCCTCTCTTTTTCTGATATCTTAATCAAAACCAAAAAAGGTCACAAATAATAACTGAAGTGTCTATCATTCTTGTCTTGTTTTTTCTCAGGCACATTCTCTTTTCTACTTCCATTCTTAGTTAATGCCTTTCTAAGCAGGCTTTATGACTATTGCGTAGTGCTTATAAGCATAAATTGTAAAAGCTCACAATCCAGTTGGTCATTAGGGTACTGAATGTGACTTCAATTGATATGTTTACCTATGTCCAGATTCAGCCTGAATTTTGAAACAACAATTTCATGAACGAACAATCCTGTCAGGCCTCTGCACATAAGCACTACTGACAATTTAGCAAGTATGTGTTGAGGCTGCTTAGTGATATGCTTGTTTTGTGGTTACACAGAGGAACTTGGTCTCCAGGGCAGGCATTTTAATAGTTTTAGTTAGGATCTTAAAGCATGAAAACCAACAGCAAAAATCAGAGAGAAAACTGATAGTTCTGCTTCTTCTATTTATTGCTTTCCAGCAAAACCTTCCAAGTCTTTTAATTTCTTTACGGGTAGATGCTAATTTGAGGGCCATAATATAAAATTATGGGATTCAAAACTAAGAGCTTTGTACTTGCTTCACAATGTTTTGTAATTACAATTGTGTATCCTTAAAACTAAACATTTAAACATGAAATTATTAGTTGCTTCCTTTTGTAAGCCAAATTACCTTGCGAAGTTCCTTGGCAGTTACAATCATTTTGACTGTCAACTAGCTGTTTAGGTCATGGCTGGGAGGACGGAAGGCCCAGGGGAACCTTATCTCTGCAGTGAAAATGAGATGCATATGATGTCAGTACTTTAAAGGTTAAACTTGAGCTACAATGCAACAGAGACAAGTTCTTAGATTTAACCTACAGGGAAATGTTTATGTTGTTCTCTGCCTCCAATTTATTGTAATAACATTTAATAATACTAGTTTGCTCTTAAGCAGAGTAATACCTTTCATGTAAAGATCTCAAAGCACTTTCTGCATAGGAATTAGATTTCACTGCACCCTAATGAGAAGGAGAAGCAGTATTTTACCTGCTTGCAATTTCTCTTTACATTTAGTCTAATATTAAGAGCATTAAGAGATTGTGAGAGTTTGTATTTTTATATTCTAAGTTTCACTAACTCTGAACTGTGTATAGTTCTGATGTACTTTTGTGTCTGGAAGTTAAGATAGGTCTTTTCTAGAATAACCAGAGAAAAACTTCCAGGCAGCATGACAGAAAGGAAAAACCAATAATGCAATACATGATAAAATAGAATAGGATCATTTGGGGCTTAGATTCTGATTTTTTTTTTTTTTTTAACTTTCAGAATAAATGCTTTTTTGAAGTCTTTCCATGCTGAGCCTCAGAAGGTTATCTTAGTGGTAGCTCAGTTTTTAAACCTGTTTTTCAGTGAAAATATTCATGTAATTCAAAACATTTCAAAAATACAATACTGGCTATTTAAAATCCTGGTGTGATACATGCAGAACACAGAGCAGTAACAGTAGGCTAACAAAAATGCAGCCTATTTGCAAGGGTGAAAGAATAACCTTCATGATTTAAGGAAAAATTATTGTGGCTTCTTGTCACTTTTTCCTTCTTTTTTCTCTCATTTTTTTGCCTCTAGTCACAGCAGGATAGCATCTGTTCTCAGATAGCAGACAGAAATTTGGCCTATAATGTATGTATACAAAATCTATTCACGTAGGGGTTGATATTCCCAGGTGAAATACTTTCCTTGAACAGAAAGTCAGAGTGCTTACTGTCAATGTGAGGTAGACCCCTGTGTGGGGTTTGAGGTAAAATGCAAATTCCTAAAACAATTGCTATGCAGCACCTCAGAGGGATTATTGTACCCTATTGCCTGAGTGACACTGGTTACTGCTTCTCTGCACGGTCAGGAAGAAAGCAGGACTCAGCAGATATTTTTTGTTGTTGTTGTATCCCTGCTTACGAGTAAACATCAGCTCTTGTCTATTGTCTACTTCATCAGTCTACCCTGAGCTATCTCATAGCTGTTATACAACTGGGCTTTTTAATTTCTCTAGCTGAATCATAGGTTTGATTAATCCATGATGGCTATTCTCTGCATTGAAGGAGATTAATGAAACTTTTGTTGCCAAGAAAAGTGGGTTTCAGTGTTGAAATAAAGAAACAAAATGTTGAGGCTTGTTGTTTATCCAAGCGAAATATATTTCCCCACATCTCTGGATGTTAGTTCACTGATGATTTGTGCTATTACAGTAAAGTCATTTATTGCACATACATGCAACATACAAGCAGGGCCAGCAGGTAGTGTGATAATCCCCTCCCTGTTCTCCTGCTAATAAAAGAGGAGGCTGGTGAACAAGATAGATGGTTTCAATTTTATTGAGAACCTAGACTAGGGAGCCTAGAAAAGACATGCAGAGTAAAAAGCCTGTGGGTGGGAGAATATCAGACCCAGCAGAAGAAGCACGAGATTGTGCTACAGTCTGAGCTGGACACTGTCCATTTGCTGGTTCTTCCTTTCTATTAAGTTCAGCATTAATTGTTTCTGCTGAACATTTTTTTGTTTTGTTTTGTTGTCTTTGGATGTGAATAAATCCCTGCAATGGAAAATGAAAGGCTTTGTTGACTTCCCTGTACATTTCTGGTTTTAATGTGAATATGCACTGACACAGTATAAAATTTATGCCAGTGAAGAGATCCTAACTACTGCTGAAATCCAATCTAAGGTTCCTCTTCTTATTCAGGTACTCTGCAAGGGACAGAATTACTCCTGCTAGTGCTGTGATGAATATACTTTAAATGTGCATAGGAGGATACACAGCTGACACAGTTTTCCCAAGAATAAGCTGGACCAAAGCTTTTATGTGAAAATTGTGTGTCCTAAAAGATGTTCTCCTGCTTCATTATATGTCAGGTTTTATTCAAGACTCATTGGAATAAATTCTTTATAGCCTGTGGTAGGTATAAATGAATGATCATAAGTAATGATCCCTCCTGGCCTTAAAAATCTATGAATTTATAATAATACACTAAAGGCTGGATACACCTGAACAGATCCTTTAACATGATCCAGGTCCAAAGGAACTTCAGTTACTGCTAAATGCTTTCTTGTGTTTTTGCGTTTTATTGTATCCTCCTTGTAATTGTTAGAAGTTTGGGGAAAAAAAAAAAAAAAAATCCCTGCTGTTTATTTCCTTTTCGGTTTGGCAGGCATTCAGGCTTTTCTTCCATGTGTTTGCATACAAGTGTGCAGAGCTACAAGCAACTACACAAATAACGTCACTTAAAATGGTAGAATGAGATTACCATAATTAATACAGTTGCTCTTTCTTAATACATTTGTAGATGTAAAGATTGCTAAACTGAAGTGCTAAATGCAAGAATTATGTGTCATTTGCAGCTGGAATCAGTTTTTTGCTTTTGTTCCTGTTCCTTATGGAGAACATATGGATGGTGATCAAATTAGTCTCCCTCACACAGCTAAGTGTCAGTCAGTCAAGGGGAGTTTGCCCTTCCTTTGTTGCCAGGTGAGGAGCTCAGGGATTATCCAGGAGCCACTCCCCCATACAACCACACCCCACTGGCCTCTCCAATGCTCTGAATAACTGGAGACATGGAAATCTTCTAAACTGAATGGGTGTTTGATGCAAAATTGGAGCAAAGCTTTTGGTCTCTTTGGGCTCAGCTGCTAGATCATGCATTTGTACATCTCTTTTTGTAAGCTTTAAATAGTAGTAGTGTCATAGTTTAAACCTGGCGAGCAGCTAAACACCACAGTCACTCACTCATCCTCCCCCACCCTGGGGAAATGAAGGGGCAGAGGTAAGGAGACTCATAGGTTGAGGTAAAAACAGTTTAATAATTGAAATAAAATAATATTAATAACAACAACAATTGAAATAAAATAACAACAACAATAATAATAGGAATAATAGAAAATACAAATGCGTAATGCACAACATGATTGCTCATTATTTGCAGACCGATGCCAAGGCTGTTCATCTAAATACTGAGAATAATACTGTATGATATAGAATATTCCATTGGCCAATTTGGGTCTGTTGCTCTGGCTGTGCTCCCTCCCAGTTTCTTGTGTACCTGTGCAGTAGCAGGACATGGGAAGGTGAAAAGTCCTTGATTTCTTAGCAACAGCTAAAAACATCAGTGTATTATCAACATTCTTCTCACAGCAAATTCCATACTGCATCCAAAGAACAGCATTATTGTAGCTACTAAGAAGAAAAAAGGAATGAGCTCTATCCCAGCTGAAATCAGAACAGGTAGGTATGATTTTCCTCTGTGCACTCAAAATGGCATGAAAGTGTGGGGTTATTTTTCCTTTTTGCATTACAGAACTTTGGTTCTCACAGTGGCAGTGCACTTGTTTGCTTTAATATGAGCTGTGCTTCTATGTGGACTACAGATCTGGGCCTTTAGTTGTGAAAGATTAGTGCTTTCTCAGATTTCATTCAATTGTATTGATTTTCAGTCTTTTTTTTTTTTTATTTATTTTATTTTATTTTTTATTTGTGTGTGTGTTTACTGTGAAAATACAAAAAAACCCTCCACTGCTAAAAAGTATATTGTGTGATGCAGGATATAAAGAATGAGTTTATTCCCCTTCCTCCTCTTCACCTCCTATTTGGAAGGAATGCTGCCATTTCCAATTCAGAAATTGGAGCATGGACTGACTCTTCATTGCTGCATATAAAGGCAGTGGTGCCATGCTTTTCTGACACTGTAATAAATCTTTACTCTCTGATTATAGTTTTTAAGTCACTGACTTTAGATGTTTTAAAGCATATCCAATGACCAAAAGTTTTGCTGATTAAGGATATCAATTAACCTTGGACACCAGAGTGAAAAGGTGTATTTTACTGGTGATAACCAGTGTAACAGTGTGATACAGACAACATTCAGTAAGAAAAGGCAGAATAGTGCACCTAAAGCAACAAACAGGAAAATACAGGGTAATGCATCAAATCATTACTCCAAAAGAGAGAGAATAGTGATTAAGAAAGATCCATCACCACTTGTATATGTTACCATCACCCAGATCTGCAGTCGCTGGGCAGCCCCGGTTACAGCGAGGGTTTGCAGAGCCTGTCCCGGCCAGTGGGAAATCCTATGTGGTGCGTCCACCCATAAGTGAGGCTTCCAAAGTCGCTGCAAACGGGCCCAGCCTTATATACCAGAGATCGACAGGCCAGAATAGCTGGCACTTCTGTTTTGGGTGGAAAATTTCTGGTTTAATTCTCCTGGATTCCACCCAAAGCCTGGCCAGGGCTCATGGTGGGGAAACCAAGGGAGTTTCTAACAAGGCCAGGTACTTGGGTTCTCAGCTTTGAACAAGGCTAAACAAGGGAAGGTGGATTCATTCTCTCAGCATTGCATCCTCACTACCGATTATATTCTAGGCTGCTTCTTTCACTAGTGAGCTTACATACTTTGTTAATGATAACAGACTAAGTTAGCAGCTTTGGCTTGGGGCCTGTTGTTCAGGCTTCAGTATTTCAATGCTTTAGCACTTCTAACATCAGCATAAGTGGGTTGTTATAACTTAGTACAATACCTACTAGCATGATGGTTTTCAGTTATAAAATATACAGGATTCATCTATAGGTCAAATCTGGCTTGGGCCAGTTGTCCAAGACCAAGACCTAGCCCACCAAGACCTAGCCCATTCTGTTTCTTTGATGCTTGCAGCATAACTGACTGACTTATTTAGATGTGAATCAGATTCTATTAGGTTGTTTTTTCTAATGGAACCTCTTCCACAGGGTAAATTAAAGATGTGAAATTTTTCTATGGTTGAAGATTTCATGATTATCACAAAAAGAATAATGATATCTTTGATGCTTCTTCTCTACTCACAATTAAAAGGGATCAAACACATCAGTAAATTAACTATATTCACAAAACTTTATGTAACTCATAGGTTTTATAGCTTAAGCTGAGGAATAAAAGTAATATATATAATATATATGTATATGCATGTTTAAAAATAATGATGTAAGATAGCAGCGAAACAACATATAGGGCTGTATTTCTCAACTTCTTGTGTAGAATTTCCTGCTATCATGGACTTCATCATTGGGCATCTTCCCAGCAATCCTCAAGTAGAGTGAGGTGGCAAAGTGCCTCAACACCAGTGAAGTTCTTTCCACACTGATGGATCAAGACTACAGACAAATGCACGCAAGAGAGCACCCAGCTGTGATTTACAGCACCCTTCTCCCCAGTTGGTACTGAATTGTTCTCAGTGTTTTATCTTCCTCTGTTTAAAAAATGAAACATGTTTGGGAAAAGTAACTTGATTCTGGCATTGTCTGTTGCATCACGTAATTTCTTTCAGTATATTTGTTGTTGTTTTTAATTTGGTGCACTAACAGAAAAAAATAACGGAGGTGCAGCCCTAGATCTTTATTTAGACTGCAGCAGCTTCCAGGAAGCACTTACAGACATGACTGTAATGCAAATAAAATGGTAAAGATAATGTTATGGGAAGACATGCTTGCTGCTTTCTGAGCACTGTCAAAAGATGCTGGATAAGAGTCCCCAACCACTTTTGCCTGAGCAAGTTTATTTGTATTATAAAACACTTAATATTTATTAACAGAAGTGTACCTCAGTAAAACATTTATCTGGACTGTATTATAGTCCTAGTGGCTTATGCATGACACAGCTTCACACCAGCAGAAAAGTTAGATAAGAACTACAGATCTCTGAAATGCTCATAAAAGTAGGAAAACCAAACTCACTTGTCTCATTATTATTTTATTACAAATTCAGGCCAGATTGTAACCAAGGTTCACATAAGTTCATGACTTGTTCCAGTGAAACTTTCATGGTTTGGAGTTCTGCATTGAAACTAGAGATAGTCTAGAGGTGCAAGTGCATCTGAATAATGATTTTTCTGTGTTCTTAATCCATGCTTCATTTTTTCCCCCATCATACAGTTAGGGATTAGCTGCAAATGTGAGATTTTAAACTTTAATTTGGCACAGAGAGAAAATACTTACTGATATGAGTAAAGATGAATAAAAGTGCTTCTCAAGTCCACACAGTATACTGCTGGTGACTTATAAAGGTGTATTTGAATTTCTTTTTATGTGTATTTCAGCTGTAAATTATGCATTAAAGTTGGTATCTCCTATAAGAAAAAAACACTGATTTAACAAAGAACAAAAATGAAATAAACATGCCAATTTTGATTTCAAATAAAGGTATTAGAAATTCTGATGACTGTTTTAAATCTTTAAAATACAATCTCATTTAACAGAATAGGTGTTGCATAGCTCACACACTGATGAATGCTTCCTGTCTGTAAAGTATGTTTTACATTTTAGCCTGTCCTTTTTTTTTTTTTTTTTTTTTTTTTTTTTTTTTTTTTTTTTAATATATATATTGTGTGAATAGCGCTCTAAAAATTTTGCAGTCTCCCTTATTTTTTCAGCTCTTAATGAAAGTATTATTGAGTCAGCACTACTCATGTAAGTGCAGGGAAGTCTGGGCCTGTATTACCTCTTTTTTTCTTTATATCATAACAGAGGATTGTAATGTTTTCAGTATATTTGAAAAGGTGTGTATTCTTAATGTTTGTAATCAAATAACTTCTCTGTGAAAAAAAGACAGTAAAGGTTCAAGCAAGATTTTTTTTATTCACTAGATTACTCTATTTGTACAAATGTATACAACCAAAACTTTACAATGTGCTTTAAGTGTAAAATGCTGATAGGTCTATGATAACTGGTGCACTTCTGTTTTGACTGTGCCTCTGTCACACAGTGCAGGTGGGACTGGGTTGGTCAACCAAGCATCCAGTACATTATGGTTCACTGTACGCTAGATGTCTGCTTTCATGTTTTTTTTCCCCTCCAAAGCATGAGGAGACCAAAGAGCAGAACCACTTTGATATGTCAATGCAATGTAGTGCAGTGCCCCACAATATCACAAATTAACTCATTGGGTGTCTGGAAGTGGCAGTCTTCCATTAGGGCAGTGCCCTGCCCTGGCATGTAGACCCTGCACCAAAGTAGTTCCTTTGCCCCCTCAAACCCCTGCTAATGTAACTGGCCTCCTGCCAGCTTCCAGCTGGCATCCTTAGAGCTCACATGAGTGCAATGTGGTACTGCAATTTGTTATACAGACATATCCCAACTAAGAAACCATAATACACTCATGACCTAGCTCTCTATTAGGAAGTGAAATCTCTTGTTCTGTGTAGTACCATTTTTGGAACTGTTTGAGACACAATTATATCTGTGATTGCTTGTTTTTTTCATGTGTTTATTTTCAGAAAATCTCAGGAGTCCCAGTTAGCCAAGACTTTCCACCCTGATGTAAATTATAAGCCCAAGTGAAATGGAGAAAAAACACTGTGGAGAACCAACTCCTCCGTGTACTACACATGTGAGTATTTAAGTTTTATGACACAGAATATGACCGAGCTTTTTAAAATCAAAGGATTTGACCTTCTGCTTATGTTGATGCCATGAAATATGGCTTCTCTCTCTCTTTTTTTTTTTTTTTTTTTTTTTTTTTTTTTTTTAATAATTAAGTGGAGACACAGCTGCCGACTTTGCCAGAAGAATGCTGTGCTAACATGTCCCCTCAAAAGCTGTCCTTCCTTACTCGGACTGTGAAAGAGTGTGGAAGGTGAGGCAAGGGTATGAGGAAAGGGAAAAACAAGGGATGGGAAAGATATTTGAGTCTAATATCTATAGGATCACAGTTTTTTAGAGAGTCCCCACTTATTATACACACAGAGCTTGTGTGATGGTTAAGGACACAGAAAAAAATGTCTAGCAGACCAACTGATACTGATTGTGTCAGGAAAAGACCTGAGATATACTTGGCCCCTGGAGAGAAAGAACAGCTTTACCCTGTCCATTTCTTTCGGTGGCAGGAGGAGATTCAAAATTTAAGAAGTGAGAGAGGTGTCAATCAAAGAAAAATGATTTGTGGCCACCCCAGCAAAAGACAAAAGAAATTGCTGTAGACACATGGAGCTGTTGTTTCTACTTGCTGATTGAGTGAATGTTTAAATATAACACTGAAATCTGAAAAAAAAGTGTTAACTGTATGCAGGTGAAGGGCTTATAGGAGAATGGGGCATGGAAGATGAAGAGCTGTGCATGGCTGAGCAGCAACCAGAGCAACCAGAGCAAGAGACACCCAAGGCAAGGAAGGGGAGAACATGGGTACTTGTAACTGAAAGCAAAAACTTACTCATATTTACTTGTTCTCCCAGGTGCTTTATGCTTCCCCTACCTGTTATATTGGATCATGCATGAGTCAGGAACAATGTAATTGTTTTTGAAGTGACTAGAAGATATATTAAGAGCAGAGACTGGCAGGATGATCACAGAATCATTCAAGTTGGAAAAGACCCTTGGGATCATTGAGTTCAACCATCAGCCCTACTCTACAAAGTTCTTCCCTACACCATATCCTCCAACATCTCATCTAAACGACCCTTAAACACACCCAGGGATGGTGACTCCACCCCCTCCCTGGGCAGCCTATTCCACTGTCTGACCACTCTTGCTGTGGAAAATTTTTTTCTAATGTTGTAAGAGTCGGTCAGAAAATCAGCACTGTCTTAACATTGTCATCAGGGACATGGACAGTACGGTACACGACAATGGCCTGCTTGAAGAGCAGTTGCCAATCCCAAGAGTGGAATGCAGTGCAAAGGCTCCTGAATACAGAACTGTGTGGTACAGAGAGTACTGTGCTGTCCTTTGGTACCTGGACCTGCCTAGAGCCGTTAGAGATAACTGCATAGCTACGGTTAAAAAAGATGGATCACAACTGTTGCCATAACATCGATGAAGAAATCCTGAACCTTAGATGAACTCTGCTTCATTGTAATACCAAAACACCCCTCCTGGTGGAAGGCTGCCTGCCTCCAAGACTGACCACGCCTTGGACACTCCCTCCTGTGCATGCGTGATGTCCTCACTCAAGAAAGGCGGAGATATGATAATTGAATTCTGAGAAGGGTGGAGATTCCTGAGACAGAGGTGGAGCAAGGTGTGTTACTAAGCATAAAAGATGACTTTTGAACAATGAAAATTTGAAGCTTCCCCACCAAGGACCATGACAATCGACGACGCAGCATCAGCTGGACCCAGGACTGTTAGGACATCGTGAGAACAGCAGTGGTAGCTTTAACCTCTCTCCATCTTCTCGCTGAACTTAACTTGATTTCCTTCTTTCTTTCACCCATCTCTATCTATTGCATGCCGCTTCACAGACAACACAATAAAGTTTTACTGTTTAATTACTGCTATACCCTTTGGTGTAGGTCACCTTAATTTTGCACTTTTGAGATCGTAGCAAATGAACCATCACGAGTCCAGTGTGGATCGTGACATTAAACTAGCATCATGGACAGGATACTGAGAGACAGGGGGGTGCAGGTTGTGTGTGGTCTGTAACAGGGGGAAAATGTTTTGTTCCAGCCGCACCTGACCCTACACCTGAAAGGGTGAGAGGTGTCCAGAAAGAAAGGGGGACAATTAAAGATTCCAGCACAAACACAAGCCTTAGTGTATTGCACCCCAAACTCAATTTGAGGTCTCTCTCTAGCAGGATCAAGTGCAAGGATCTGTCTCTTAGTGCAAAAGGGGGAACTGTCCTCAATAGATGAGGTCAACTACCCGGGGAAGTTGAAGCTGAGAAAGTCTACACTTGTGTGTAACTAAGTTTTGACTCCCCATGGTAGATTTTGGTCCCTTCAGCCACTCGGAGAAAGAAGGGCAATGTAGCAGTTGTTGCATGTAACTGAGTTTAACCTCCCCAAAGTGAGTCAGGCCCTTTCACAATAAGAATGAGTGAAAAGGATGGTTATCAAAACTCCCTATTAGTAAAAAATCTTGACTTGTTCTATGCACTCTTAGCAAAGTTTGGAGCTCAACCCTCCCCATGCAGGGAGGACAAGGCTTGAGACAATTGGGCTAATTTGCAGAATGTAATGCACCGAGTGATTTCTATACATAATGAGGCTAGATTATGGTCAGGTAAAAGCAAAGCGATAATCTGTGCAGTTCTTGGAGCCAGCCTGGTTGCAGCAATTGAAGACTGCTCTAAGCAGTCATGAAAAACAAATCACAGAATCTCTTGGAAATTTGGTGCAACTTTTGCAAATAACAACCTCCAACCTGGAAGAGCAGTTAGCAGAGAGAGAGTAATTTGCTATTAAAACAGCAGACAGAGGAAAAGGAGGAAGAAAATCGCTGTCTAAAAGGTGCCTTAAGAGAAGAATTTTCAAAGTCTGTTGAATCATCAAGTGAGATATAAATGAATATGGAAGAGATAGGTATTCAGCAAATAAATCAAATATACCCCCAAAAGGAACTAAAGGAAACGAGGAAACACTTCAAGGAGAATCCCAGGGTGAGACCTTTGATTAAGGCAGAATATGCTTATATAAATGATAAGGATAATGATGCACATATTACAAAGAGATTAAAGAGATACCATATACTCCCACTGAATTGGCCAAAATAAAAAGAGAATATGGGCGCCTTCCCAAAGAATCCGAACAGAGTATGTGTGGTGTGTATCTTTAACCAGAGGGGACCAAATTCAGATAAATGAAAAGGAAGTTAGTGGTTATTGGGGCCACGACGTCTTTTTAACAACAGGGAATAGACACACCCCATGGTCCCTAACCCAGTGGGCTGCCTATTGGGCCAGAGAGTTGAACCCTTTGGACAGAGGGGATCCTCTAGCAATCACAGGCACAGTTGATCAATTGCTAGAAAGTGGACACAAAGCAGCCTGCCTGCAAATGGTACATGAAAGAAAGTTAGTTCCCGGATGTGCATCCCCAATGATGCTCTTGGTGAATCCTGAAATCATGACTCTGATAAGAGGATTCCCAGAGTCACTCAAATCTACCGGGATTGAACTCCAAAGGACCATAGCATCTTTAGACCCTGCAGAAAACCTGGAGAGCTTTATAAAAGGCAGAAGAGATTACACTAGTGCTAGCACAGATTCACCTTTCAATCACATCTTGACTCCTTCCCACCCAAAACATAAAAGGATGTGGACATGGAGAGATGTAGCACAGGAATTGATAGACTATAGCAGAAAATATGGTCCTGTGAGAACTCCAGAGGAGAAATCTAAAGGAATCCATCAAGTAGGAGCTAAAGATATACCTCTTTCTGTTAGTAAAACTGTGACTGCTCCCACTGACCACACCACTGTTGCTGACTACTCCCACTCTAAAACAGGGGGGCGGAGGAGGACAGCCCCTGACTTGACAACAGTGATGGGCTTTTGGAATTAAAAAGGGAGTTCCCAGGGATGTAATGGATGGTTTACCCCTTAATAAGCTGAGTAAGCTGATATCAAAGTGGTATGGTCCAAAACAATACCCACCACACTCAGATTCAAACAGAGAAATCTCTCCTGTCATACCCACGACCACCCCTGCGGAGAGCACGGGCAACGGGAAAAGTCAGCAGGGAAACTAGAACCTCCATTCCTTAGCAGTGGGTGGGGGAGCAGGGGATGGATTTATATCTGACAGCTCACTAAAACTAGTAGAGGAGATTTAATCATTACAGCTATTGTAGGTTCTAAGCATGCACCTGCAACCTTTTAAAGTGACACCGGTGCACAGATCTCTGCCCTGACTGAGGAAGATGCACAGAGGTGTGGGGTGATTCCCTCTAAGTGAAACGTTTGTGTCCTGAATGCTTTAGAGTCAACAGAGGTTATGAACATTGCTCTGGTAAAGCTGACATTACCATGAGAGGAAAATGCGGTCACTGTTAACATAGTGGTTGGCAACATTCCGACTAACTTGTTAGGAATAGATGCTCTTAAAAGGAAAGGGGTGGGAGGATTCAGAAGGATTTCTGTGGACTTTCAGGACACCGCAGCTGAATATCAGGCTACTTCGAAATGCATCCCCTCTGCCATTTAGCAAAGTAACTGTTGTTAAACAATATCCCCTCCCCCTGGGGGCGAAGGAAGGTATCAAACCAGTCATGCAGGAGATGCGGGAGCAAGGAGTGGTGTGTCTAATTTGAGACCTCCAATGAGAAGACTTTTTTGCCAATTTGCCTAATAATACCTGCATTCTGTTCCTTCAAAGATACATCAGTAATACCACATCTTCATTTTCTTGTATGCTGGATTATAAAATGATTGAGTCTGCCAGTTGCCACTTTTATGTTACCCACATATTTGTCATTACTGTTCAGAGGCAGACAAAGGGCTGTTATTCTTCACATTCTGCTTGTATTGGTTGGTATATAGTAGATTCATACAATGTTGATATGGCAATGAAGGCAATAAACTCTGAGCACTGCCGCTGGCAGTCTACAAAGTTGACAGGGAGAGATGCCAGGAATAGAATATTTTACTGTTTAAGGTCAACCTCTTCATTTCAGAGCTGCAGGAATAATAATTATTAGATTTAGGAAGTTGATTTGTCCATGTCTGTTTTGTTGACATTATCAGGAAACTATTGGCAGCAAACAGTAACAAATGATTAATACAACTTTTAGGAAAGGCGGAGCTGGGAAGTGTTAAGGAAACACAGGCAACAGAGTTTGCCCTGTGGGTGTTGGTTTACAAAAATCTCAAATGTTATAGGCAATTAGTACACTTGCATTTAAAATGGCTGCTGCAAGTCATCCTGTAGCTATTCCTGTAGATAATCCTTTATCCTTTGTCACTTTATTGGTTTTGCCATGGCAGGATTCTTACTGACATTTTTGCGGGCATCACTAATTACAGACTGCTCATTCTCTTCTACCCATGGCTCTGGCTCACACTGATTGAGTCAGAATTTAGTCATTCTGCTGAGTGTGCTCAGCAAGCAACTTTTCAGGTATGTCAGTGCATAGTAGTCTGTTGCTGTTTCTCTAGGTACAAAATACAGTGTCACAATATGATCTATGTTCTTTCTGAGAAAAAGAACTGCGTATGCTTGTGGAATGGAAGGCAGAAGGAGGAGAGCCAGCCAAAGAACACTTAATATTAAATTACAGTTTTATTATTAATTTTATTTTATTTGTCATCATAAATGCTTAAAAATATTAAATTTAGTGTACTTGTACTTTAAAAGATGCCTAAAGATGGAGCTCATTATTGTTGGCCTCGTCAAAACTACAAGAAGAGAGTCACCCATCATAAAAAAATAAAGGAAATAACATATGGATTTTTTAATCAATTATCAGAAATTTGTGTGTTTCTTTCTAACTTGGAAATGAACTTTGCAGTGAAGCAATAGGATGTTTATACTTTTTTTTTTTTTTTTTTTTTTTTTTTTTTATGTGCCATGCAGCTTCGAATAAGGCACAACCATGCTAACAAAGGACCTATGTAAATACCCTAAAGGAAAGCTCATCCTGTATTTCTCATTAAATACAAATGGAGAGGGGTGAAAACAGGTCATACAGTCTGGAAGTTATTTGTTTCATTTTAAAACCTAATGTATTCTGATCCGATGCACTGAAAGGACCTTAAAACTGAGTTCATGTACCACATTTTTTAATGTGAAAAGTCTTGACATAAAATAGTGTTGGATTATAGTATCTAACAATATATTTATACATCTAGCTGTGACTTACGAAATGGTGAAGTATAAAGACTCATGACAGATATGAGTCTAGCAGCGCTGGATTCACATTTTATCAGTTTTCCACATATGTTTAAATAATCTTCAATTATCTTCAAAAATCTGCTTTTATTAGCTTATAATTTACCAGGTATTAGAAGATCAATGTTTTGACAACATAGCTGTTTGAAACACAACTCTTTAATCCAAATTGATTAGCACCCATGTTTTCTGACCCTGATAAATGTATCACAGCTGTTTATATTTTGGGCAAATGATATTTCTTTTACTATGCATATTGAAGTTCAGGACTGTCTTATGTCAAGAATTCATGTTTTGGAAACCGCTTTTGTCTGTATCTTATGGGAGGAAAAGTTTCATAGCTTTTCAGAACAATTACATTTGAGTGCAAATCAGTGTGCTGTGGCTGATTCCTGAAACATGAAGAAATTTTTCTGCAAAATGAAGTGTCTGCTTATTTCTGTACTGTGAGGGTGGAGAGGCATTGAAACAGGTGGCTGAGAGAGTTTGTAGATGCCTCACTCCTGGCAGTGTTCAAGGCTAGGTTGGGTGGGGCTTTGAGCAACCTGATCTAGTGGAAGGTGTCCCTGCCCGTGGCAGGGGGGGTTGGAACTAGATGATTTTTAAGGTCTCTTCAAACACAAACCATTCTGTGATTATCCGAGAATCACAGGTCCCTAGGAGATGGAAGGGTGTGTGTGATATGACATTATTTACTCAACAGGTTTACAAAATATTACGATAAAAAAAAAGGGGGGAAAAGAATCCTTCTAGATAATTATCATGTTATTTGAAGTCATCATTTGAGAGGAGACTGTGAACTTCTCACATTGTTGTTTAGATTTCCCATTTTTACTTGTTACAGGAACTTGAAACTAACAGATAGAAGGGGACGTTTCCAACTGCAAGCTCTCTCCAGCTATCATTTTCAAAAATTCTTTAACAAAGAGACTTTCTTCAGAAGAATTAACAAGATAAAGTTCTGAAGGTTTGCTTATAATTCCAGAAATTTAAATTTAAAAGCTTCAGATTAAAAGTCCTGAAAATCTTGACAAGTTTTCAAAAACCATGCAATATTATTTAGTATCTTAAGCTGAATAAAAAGAAACTGAATAACCAAAATTCAAGTTATTTTTGCCCATTACAATGCACTTCTACTTTACATTTTTGTGTTTTTTATCCCTTCTTTTATTCTGTAAGGAAATAAGTGTAACACGCATGGCTTTATCACATGAGATTTAAGTGTAAAATACATTAAGAAAATTGTGTTAATTAATCCTCAGTTTCAGCTAAAGGATGATTTCTGTACTGTTTCACCTTTCAACGATTTTACTGTGAATCCAAATAGATAATGTAGTTTGAGACAACAATTTTGTTCAATACTAGGAAGATAGAGTTATTTCTGTTATACTTGAAAGTGGTGTAGTTTCCAATGCAAAAATAGAGACTTAAGCAATATTCCATATAACTTCTGGTATACTAAAACCTCTGAAATCTACTGTTTTCCAAATTGGCAATATCATCCACAAAGCTTGATACAGCAGGGATCCAATTTTATAATATCTATTTTTCCTGGGTATTCATTTAGTTGCCCTGTTCTTTCTTAATACTTCCTACAGAAAACTCTGTGGTTTTCAATATCCTGCTGGTACTCTTTCTTCATATATGGCATACAAAATTTTAAATGCTAAACCTTTCCAAAAGATCAAATCAACTTGTCATACCTGCTAGTGTTTTTAGTATGAGTTATGTGTCTGTGTTTTGTGACTGTAGAAACATTTGTAAGTATGCTCTTTGGCTCTGAGCATTCCAAAGACTGTATTCAGGCAGCAATATGGTTTCTAGAGGGAAGAAAATGAAGTCTTGCCCTATCTGTTAGCATCTTTACAGTTTCTGGTATGATATGGCAAATGAAAATGTATTCTCACTCATTGTGAGTTAAAATACAGCACAAGCAAGGATCAAGGGTCTTCTTTCCTCCCGCTAGTAAAGTCTATCACTGCCTGAAATGTGCTGTATGTAGGGTACCCTTTCCTGATGGATGTCCTTGGTAGCCAGGGAATAAGAGTGTCATAACTAACAGGAGGCAAGAGCAGACATATCTGGAGGATGGTGTTCTGTCATTGGCTGGCACAGAAGAGGCAGCTGCAGAGTGCAGGTTCAGTTGCTAGCACATCTGAATTTTGTTTTTCTCCACCATCTCAATGACATCAATTTTAGTTTTGCATTTTTGACTACTTTCTAGATTGAACATTAATGACACTGATATTCTAACTTAACAAACTTGTAATGTGCAGGGCAAAGTATTAAGTTCTACAAGTAAGTATAGTCCTCAAAAATCCTGGTGTTTCACTGACAGCAGTAACATTTATTCAGAACATTTGAAATTGTGGTAACATTTATATAAAAAAAGACAAAAAAGCTTGACTAAGTATCTAAATCAAACAGACCCAGATATTTTAGTATAGCTTTTTGTGAGGTATTGTAATTAAATATAGCTTATTCAAGTAATTGATTGTGTTTATAAGAGTAGGGGAAGAAAAAGCTTGTCAATATTCAATTAAGTAAAAAGAGACATTAAATTAGTTGAAGGATAGCTCCCAGTCAGTTGTGTTATCTTTTGTATTGGTCACACTAGTGCAACTTTATTAAAATAACTGTCTAGCTCAAAAACTTTATACAAGAAAGACTGTAAGGCACACTGAGAACTATGAAATTTCTTGCTTATTTGTTGTGTGGTCTTTTCTTGAAAAAAAGACTGATAGACAAAAGTGAATGACAACTTTATTTTTTGCTTTCTTTTGTAGAACAGCATACATGACTGGTAGGATTGTGACACTGAAATCCATTCACACAATTTATCGGAGTTCTTGAGTGTACTGTGTAATCTGTGTAGTTTCAGAAAAAAAAAAAAATCTATATTTGTATTGATATGACTTTATAACTTTATTACATCGGTACTGATGTAACATTGTAGCAATGGTCTGTAGCATTTTCCAACTACTGACATGCAGCCTGATTAGATTTGGGTATTGTCTGAAGCTTGGTAGATACAGATCGGTACTATATAGAATGATAATTACATATCTGTCTGAACTAATGTGTGAGAGTAAGTAAGTGTATTCTATTCTCTTTATATAGCTGTCAAGGTAAATATTGAAACAAAACAAGGGTGGTTTACCAAGTCGTTATATGCCAGCACATTCTCTGTAGCTATACAAAGGATAAATCTCATTCTTTCCCCTCCTAATGAATGTTGGCTTTAATTAAACATTCTAGCAAAATATCCTAAAATATCCTTAAAATAGCATGCAACTCTTTTTCTGGGCTGATGTTGAAAGGATTATGACTGTGTACATGGAATCTAATTTTAATTGAGCCTAGTGGGAATCTGGTAGTTGGAAAATGTCTTTGGAGTATAAGACTTTTTTAAAAGCTTTGTTTTAAGTGGATACGAAAGTGAATGTAAGTGACCATGAAAACTCACATTTACCATGAATTAAAACAGAAGAAAGATTAGGAAAGAAATCTGGCAGTTGGTAAGCATGTACAGTTTAGTTTCTGCTGGTCTGAGTGCTCTTCAATCCTTTAAGTCTGTATATTATTCTGAATAATATAAGGAAAAGGGTGAGACAAAGACTGAAAGAACTCATAAAGAATAGAAGAAGAGGAAAAGTGTAAAAAGACTGTATTGCATACAAAAATATTTTAAACTCTTTTTTTTTTTTTTTTTTTCCAAGAATGAATGTGGTTTGAGGGGGCCCATAACTTTCTATTCCTTGTGTATCTTAGGTATTGCAATGCAGTCCAAGGTGCTCTGTGCTTGCACTAGTCAAACCACCCTTAGGATTGTTCAGAAACTGTTCACATCTATAATGGTTTGGCCTCTGATTTTATGGGGAAGAGCAAAAAGTTTTCTGAAACCATAAAACCACCTGTAGTAGCTGAAGCAGTATTCTGTCATGGTTACAGCTGGGTTACTGAGGGGTAGGGAAATATTTCTTTTGTTTTGTTCCATCAGGGACAGTCCTATTTCACATCCTTTCTTTGTTGCTGTGCCTTCCCACTATATTTCAGTTAAATCTGTCTCCCATTACATCCTTTGTCAAAAAAGGCAACCAAGAATCAGCAGTGAGGTGAGGGGAAACATGAAACTTCCTCTGGATCTCTGCACCATTTCCTCTGCTTGATTGACACTCTGCTCCCTATTTGTAGCTTTTGACCTACAAACTTGAAATAGTTTCCTATCCCTTGAAATATATATGAAAGAATACCATAAGGTGTTTGTTTGTTTGTTTGTTTGTTTGTTTGTTTGTTTGCTTGTTTCCCAATCCTTGTTGATGTCTGTTTTGGTAGACTCTTCTCTGTGAAATTTGTTGGCCAAATTTCATTTTCTAACAGGTTGTCACAAATGTTTTTTATCAACAGCCAACAAAGTGGTTTTTCATAGAACAGCACAAATGAATGTATATGCTTGATGTTCCTTCTGTATGAGTCATTCATAAAAGCCTGGGCAATAATTATAATAGGAATGGATGGAGAGTAGTACATATAAAATGTGAAGAACAAGTTTAGGAGGAAGATGGTTTGTTTAACTGCCTGACAAACTGAAATAAAAAGAACCCTTCCCATGTAACTTGGGAATGAAACAAAACCCAAGATTCTCTTTCAAAGGCCTACACTGGTAGCACATTTATTGTTCATTAAATATTTCAGCCTTGATCCCAAAGGATCTGCTTTCATGAAACTTGAACAGACATGTCATTATTTCTGTGTGTTAAGAAGACAGCTTTGTTTAGTTTAGGTTCACACTATTCACAGTGGGAACTCATAGTGTCTAGAAAACACAAGACAAGTGAAACAGATCTTGAGTTCTAAATTGATTAATATATCTTTATTATTACGTCCTACATGTGATGTTTGATAAGATCATAACTCCCTGCATGTTTAATTCATGTGTGGACTTGTCAGGATTTATAGGCTTTGGCAGCCTGATGAATAACATAGCACTATATACTTAATATGAGGCAAGTCTGAGAAGATTTAGAGTCTTGATTTGATTTAGAATTCACATCCTGAAACGCAAGGTGAGATAAAACTGGGACATTGTCACACAGCTGGCCAAATAATTATGTATGATTAAACTGGTTGACAAAGCCTGTTTTGTTTGTAAATTGCCCCTATTCAACTTGTATTTTACACAGAATAAAATATTAGAATATACTTGGTTGGAAGGGATGTCAAAAAATCATCCAGTTCAAACTCCCACTTAAGTCAGGGCCCACTATATCCAGCTGCCTTGGCTTTGCTGAGTTTGAATATCTCCTATGACTGAGATTTGACAGCCTCTTTGGGCCCCTGTTTTGGTGTTTGATTAGCTCCATTATGATTAGTGTTAATTAACCTCACCTCTAATATCTAATCAGAATTTTTTTTTCAACTTGTGACTGTGCCTCCCATTCTTCCAAAGTATATATCCAAGAGATGACTTTTCTTCTCTATCTTGTCCCATTGTATAGTCAGAGACCAGTAAGGTCCCCTTTACACTTCTCCTCTGCCTGCTAAAAACCCAGTTCTCTCAACTTTTATTCCTACAGCAGGCACTTAGCTCCATAAACATCTTTGTCGCCTTCCACCAGACTAGCTCTAGTAAGTCAATATACTTCTTGTTCTGGGGAATGTAAAAATGTGCAGAGCACTCCAAATGGGGCTTCATCCATGCTAGATAGAGGGGAAAGATCATGTCCTTCCACTCACTGGTTACAGTCTTGCTAACACAACACAGTACATGGCTCATATTGATTTTGTCTATAGAATGATTTGCACAACCAATATTAGTTTATTCTCCTTGGCTGTGGCTTCTTTCTCTTTGTGTCACAAAGGAGCAAAACCAAAAATGCAGATTGATGTGTATATGAAAATTCATACTGTGTAGCGGAGAAAGTGTCTGAAGCAACTTTCAGCTCAGACGTTGTTCTATAGACACAAGGGGTACAGTCAAAATCCATCCACCAAATGTATTTTGCCATCCATATGCTCTCTACCAGAAGAACTACTGCCATGGTGTTACTCTAAAATGTCTTTCTGTCTAGATACCCAAGTTTCATTTTCTTGTCACAGCAAGATAAATATATCTCTTGCCAACACCTTTTCTTAATCACTACTGGCCAATGTACTCTTTCATTGTTTTGTGCAGACAGTGGCTGCCCACACTGGGAATGAGATGAAATAGGAATAATATTCTTAACAATTTAGTAGGTGAAGTGTCTCTTTCCAGAAGGCAGTTCAGTCACATTAGGGCTTTTACTTCAGTACTTCATCCCACATTGCTGTCCTGAAAAATAGAAAAAAAATTATTAGCTCTGTAAAGAACCAGAGCATTCCATGACTATTTTGCATAGAGACTCAGATTACCTTAGAAAGGTTCCCATCTACTTTCATTCTGTTTGATTATCTTCTAATTTCTTTTATTTTCATTCTTTATCTGCCTTAAATGGCTTTTGTCACACTGGCTGCAAGTTTCTTGCAAAGTCCTTCAGAAACTGTGGACGAAACCCAAAATTGTCTTATTCCAGCCCAACCCTGGCAGGTGCACATTGGACAAAAAATGTCTGCTGATTAAAATCTTGCTTAAGAGTCACAAAATCTCAAGTTATTTTGTTTTAAAGGGCACATGCATCTTCACGTGAGAAAAATATAAAGAAAAAACCTCTCAACTCATTCAAAATGAATTAGAGTTGGCAGGCTTCTGTGTCTGGTGTTAACTTATGGCAGTCAGTGCTAAAATGTAGCTCCTTGAAATCATTATAATAAATTAAAGCCACTGTTAGAGGCTGAAGACATCAAACTAGAGAAAAAAAATATATTGTCAACTCTTAAATTTTATGTCATAAAAAGAATTTCATTCTTCAGCAAGTTGACAGTAAAAATAGACAAAGCCAATATTTTAGGATGTTGTGCCAAAGACCATATGTGAAAGCCTGCGAGTGTCTTGCTTTAAGCTCTGAGTTATAGCTGCTCAGTCTTCTGGAGTGAAAAATCTCATATTTCCTGAGGATGTGCAAGCTATATACTGCTCTTTTTTTGAATGGCAGTGTGGTCAAACTCTTCAGCCAGCAACATGTTTTTATTTTTTCAGTTGTCTTTTATGTATGATACAAAGTTGCTATTAATTTAAAAACTGTCACTCACAGAGTGTGGGAAAGGAAGACCAACTGAGATGAGCACTTGACAACAGCTGAAATTGGTATCCTGAGACAGGTGATAATTTGGTACAGCTAATTATCATTTCTCCCATATGAAATAATGTCAGAAGCATAATAAATTGTTTTTGCTTTGTTAAGACATATTTTTAAACCTTCAGTCAATGATGACTTTGTCACATAATCCTGCTGCTTATTTAAAAGAAAGAAAAGGACCAAATACTGAAGGTGGTGATTCTCTGCATATTCTTGGTCATGATTCATTCTTGATCTAGTCCTGACCTTGTCACTGATATTTAGAATTTGTCCCAGGTATTAATGGTAAAGACCTAAGTTTTCTAAGATGTCCAAATGATATAATTTGAACATAATAATAAATATATACAGATTTTTTTTAACAGTTCTTCCATGTATATTTGGTCTAGTGGTATATGGTTTTGTATGGGTATGGTTTAATCAGTTTCTGAGTGTTATTGCTGCTTACCTCTCTCCCATATTTCTATATTTCTATAAATTCATTAAGAACAAAAGTAAGATTAGGGAAAATCTCCCTCATTTACTGGATGCAGAGGGAAACATGGTAACTAAGGATGAGGAAAATGCTGAGGTGCTCAGTGCCTACTTTGCCTCAGTCTTTAGCAGTGGAACTGGCTGTTCCCTGCACACCCAGCCTCATGAGCTGGGAGATGGGGAGGGCATGCAGACTGAGGTCAGCACAATTAAGGAGGAAGAGGTCAGAGACCTGCTACACCACCTGGATGCACACAAGTCTGTGGGACCGGATGGGTTACACCCAAGGGTGCTGAGGGAGTTGGCAGATGTGCTCGCCAAGCCACTGTCCATGATTTACCTGAAGTCATGGCTAACTGGGGAGGTCCCACTGGACTGGAGGGTGGCAAATGTGACACCCATTTACAAGAGAGGCAGAAAGAACAGTCCAGGAAACTATAGACCTGTCAGTCTGACCTGGGTACCAGGGAAGGTCATGGAGCAGGTCACCTCAGTGCCATTACAAGTCATATAATGGACAACCAGGGGATCAGGCCCAGCATGGGTTTGTGAAAGGCAGGTCCTGCCTGATAAACCTGATCTTCTATGACAAGATGACCCAACTATTAGGCAAGGGAAAAGCTGTGGGTACAGTCTACCTGGATTTTCAAAAATCATTTGACAGAGTTCCCTGTAGAATTCTCAGAAAAACTCTCTGCTCATGGCCTGGATGAATGAACAGTCTGGTTCATGGCTGGTTCAAGCACTGACTGGCTGAACAGTCCCAGAGAGTGGTGGTTCGTGGAGCTAAATCCAGCTGGTGGCCAGTTGCAAGTGGTATTCCTCAGGGCTTGGTGTTGGGGTCATTTCTCTTTAACATCTTTATTGATGATCTTGATAAGGACATAGAGTGCATCATCAGTAAATTCACAGATGACACCAAGTTAAGCAGGAGTGTCGATCTGCATGAGGATAGGGAGGCTCTACAGAGAGACTTGGATAGATTGGATCCATGGGCCAACGTTAATGGGATGAGCTTCAACAAGGCCAAGTGACTGGTAGTGCACTTGGGCCACAACAACCCCCTGCATGGCTACAGGCTTGGGCAGGTGTGGCTGGAGAGCTGTCTGGGAGAGAAGGATCTGGGGGTTCTAATTGACAAGCAGCTGAACATGAGCCGGCAGATTGCCCAGGTGGCCAAGAAAGCCAACGGCATCCTGGCTTGTATCAGAAATAGTGTGACCTGCAGAAGTAGGGAGGTGATAGTCCCCCTGTACTCTGCACTGGTGAGGCCACACCTGGAGTATTGTGTCCAGTTTTGGGCACCTCAATACGAGAGAGATATCGAGGTGCCGAAGCAAGTGCAGAGGAGGGCAACGGAGCTGGTGAAGGGCCTGGAGAATAAATCCTATGAGGAGCGATTGAAGTTTGAGGAGGAGAAGGCTGAGGGGAGACCTCATCACTCTCTACAGCTACCTGACAGCACATTGTAGAGAGGTTGGTGCTGGTCTCTTCTCACAGATAATTAGCAATAGAACAAGAGGGAATGGCTTTAAACTGCAACAGGGAAGGTTTAGACTGGATATTAGGAAAAATTTTTTCATAGCAAGAGTGGTCAGACAGTGGAATAGGCTGCCCAGGGAGGGTGTGGAGTCACCATCCCTGGATGTGTTTAAGGGTCATTTGGATGAGATGTTGAGGGATGTGGTGCAGGGGCGAGCTTTGCAGATTAGGGCTTATGGTTGGACTTGATGATCCCAAGGGTCTTTTCCAACCTAAATGATTCTGTGATTCATTCTGTGATATTCCCAAGGATATGTGATGACATGTGCAGATGTTTTCTGGACAGCCAGGCTTCAGGGAGAGAGAATGGCTCAGCCCCTGCCACTCTATTCCTGGGGATGGTGGAATACGAGTCCCGCAATCTTTAGTAAGGATCTCAATTCCGTATGACTTCAGAACCTTCATTACCTTTCCACTTTTTACTGTTAAGATGAGTTTAGAGTTTCCACTCTGAAGTTAGTGGTTGGCAGACAGATATCATGCATACATGCATCTAAAGAATGCTAAAAAATGTGTAACTTTACGACTGTGTTGAAAAAATATCTTCTTCAACCTTTTTTTTTTTTCTTTATTATGTTCAGAATCCATAGAAACTTGCTCTGAACATGCTGGATTACGTGTTCAACTCTTCTGACTTAAATTTGTACTCCATTTGGCTAGAAAAATTCACCTCTATGAAATTATGCATGTATGTTATTTTTAAAAGGATAAAGTCCTCTGATAGATTCATATAATTGATGCAGTCCTCAAGTCCTCTGAGTTCTCGCTGCTTTCTTCAAATTCACAGAATTATTTGATTAAAAATTGTAGGTTAATTTACTTGTTTTTCTCCATTTAAATTTCTACCTACCTTGCTATAAATCATTCTAGATGACTGATCAGTGTAGACTTCTGTGTCTTTGAGCTTTGCTATTTCAGGGCTCTATATGTCTTGCAATTACTATAAGTAAATAATAAATGTTCCTATCATTCTATATGAACAAACGCTTCTGTAACTTACCACAGTCAGTAAGAAAATATAAAACAGTTCTATGCTTCTGGCTTGACATCAGCTAAACATCTGTGGTTTATGTTATGAGTAGTAGCAGAATGTTCACTTCTGTGTAAAAATTCATTTTATCAATGCTTGTCACAATTATCATAAGCTTTATACAGCCTTTTTACTCTAGGATTGTTTCTAAATTTACCTCTGGTAACATTCTAGCAATAAAAAGTGTTAGGAGGAGTCTCTGTAAGAAGTATTAGACAGTCAGGTAATGCAAGAATGATATATAAAATCATTATTTTCTTCTCTAAAGTAATCTTCTTATAAACACATATCCTTTGACACCCTTTATGCTTGATATTGCATAATTGCACATTGTCTGTAGTTTGCAGGCTAGTATCAGTTTCTGTATCTTTTTCCCCACTTGACATTTACTAACTTCTGCTTTTATGCTGTCTTGGAAACTGACCTATTTTTGCACATAGCTTTTTGACACTCGGGAGATCACACATATTTAACTACCTCACAGGCTTATTATTGAATTCATTATTTTAACTGTGTTACAAAATGCCTCTTGGCTTATTAATTTTTGGTTTCCTGGGAATAAGAACAATCATGCTTTAAGTGGTAGATATCCAGGCCAGAAAGTCATGACTTCATGATACTGGCAATGTAGCACATTTTTTCAAGAGTAAGATGATACTCTGGAGCCTGGTATTTTTAACCTAGTGTCTAAAGCCTTTCAGTCTTGTTTCTTTTTGAATGATCAATGTTTTCATAAGGTAGCTATCAAGTAAAGAACAGCAATAGTCTTACAAAGCTAGAAAGATCTCTGTCTTACCCTGTGCTTTTTGAGGTATATCTCCCAGTCACAGATGTGCCAGCTTTTCTGCCCTTCTAACAACCATAGAACATGAACATGAACAAAAACCACGAAAAGATTAGGCTTTATGGTATTTGCTGTGCAACAGCGAACAGCTTTTTATTGTTATTAATTTTTTAAAATGTGATTTGAATCCTCCAAATGCAAAAGGAAATTAAAAATTCAATCTCTCTGCTTACAACTAAAATCATAATGCCTTTGGCTATGCCTTTGTTGTTCGTATTAGATACATTCAGAATAAAGTTTAACATCACTGTGGCAGTTGAGTTTGAGTCAGTTGTCAAAATAAGCAGCAGTGTATATCGTGACTGAAGTGTACAGGTCCATTTCTGTGCTTAAGAGATATATTGTGTATATTTCCTACATACAATTACTAAGTAATGTATGTTACGGAGCTGTTTCTCTCCTTCTCCCTTTCTCCTTTTCCTTCTTTTTACCTAATTTTCCCTTCCTGAAAGTTTTTCTTTTTAAAACAGAAGTTGAAAACGCTCATGCCATGAGTTGTGGAAAAAGATTTGACTTGTAAACTGCATAATTCCACTGGAACACTCTAATTTATGTTACAAATTTAATCTATACTGTTTGTGATATTTGAAACAAGTCCTGCTTGGATGTCCTTCTCAGAGAACAAGGAATTTAACTGTGTTATTACTAATGAGCTGAGGCAATTGGGGAATGTTTAAGAATGACTGCCAAATAAATCAGTGATATTCATTTAGTTTTGACATTTAGAATCTTTAGCCATATACCTAGCTTTTCTCTTCTACTTTTGTTTTGAGGATGGTGATGATCATTCCCACATAAATTAAGTAGCCAAATTACTTTTCTGTTGTGTATATAGATGCAGTTGCCAGTTGCTAACAGTAGTCATGTTACTAGTCAATGCATAATCTTAAAAGATAATGATCTGAATAAGCACTGAGGGAATTAAATTACTTTCCTAATGCTTTTATTTTTTCTGCCACACTGCTCAACAGTTAGAAAATTAAATAATGCCTTTATCTCTTACCTAAAGTAAACTTCACCTAAAAGTTTGAGCTGTTCCTTTTCAACATGAATAGATTCTCTATTTACCAGGCATCTAAACTGAACTTAAACTATTCAAAATTCTCACGACCACTTTTCTGTCTTAGAGGTAAAAGCATCCTCATTAATTCCTCATATAATAATTCAGAATAATAGTGTGAGATTTACAATTTATAGACCTTATCTTCAGATAGAAAGGGTAGAAACATATTGGGCAATTACAGAAGATATTTGAGGCAGTGTGGTGGTTTAAACCCTGCTGGGACTGGAGATGACGTTGCCATTGCCCCTTCCCCACACTCAGCCGGTCGGGCTGGAAGTGAGGCACAAACCCCAGGTTAAATTAAGAAGAAATTTAATACAACAGTGTGATAAACAATCTGAACAACAACAGTGGCAATGTTAACAACAATAAACAGCAGTAACAGTGAACAAGACAAACAATATACAGAGAAATACTGCAAATGGTCAGGGAACAAAGCTGACGCAAGGGTCCCGCCACCAAAATGCCAAAGAGAAAGTAAAATCAAAGTTTCCCACGCCTGGACCTAACATCAGCATGGTATAAATAACCCGGCTGGAGATCCCTTCCACCTCTCTCTCTGCTGGGGAGACTTAACCCTATCCTAGTTGAACCAGGACATAATCCACACCTTTATTCTATACCATCGGTGTTATGTCCAGCTGCCATTTAGCAGTTAACAATGACAAAACAACAATTTACAGAGGCACAGCATATTTACGGCATGTTTTCACCCAGAATCAAGTTCCCCTGTGGTACACATCGGACCTCTCCATTGTCCTTCATCACCCACCAGGTACACCCAGGTCCTTGGGCAAAAGCAATCCCGTGGATGGGTTTGCCTTTACCTTTGCCTGGCGCAGGACTAAACTAGACCATTTTTCCCAATATATTCCTCATGTGCACCACAGCGACTTTATCCCCATCTACAGAACATAGAGATTTCACTGTTTGAGTCTGGATGTCTGTCCACCAGGACACTATTGCTAATGCTTTTGAGTGTGCTTCTGGTGTGCTCTTCAGGAACTTTCGCCACATCAGGTGTGTGCAAGGAGCCTGATCTAGGTCCATGGGTGACTGCTCATCATTCAGATCACCACAGATCATCTCAAACACAGCCAGTTCCCTGAGTTTCTGGATGCCTTTCTCAATGTTGGTCAATTTGCCTAGCTGACATAGGACATCATTCCTTGTAGGGGTACCTCTCCCTTACACTGAGCAGGAGTCGCTTCCAAAGGCTGAGGGTTTGAGTCTGTTTTCCTATTTCCCTATCAATGCCAGCCTCCTTGGCCGAAGATCCCAGCTGCTTGGCCTCTCTCCCCTCCATTTCAAAAGCACTGGCTCCATTGTCCCAGCATCGGAGCAGCCAGGTGCAAATCTGCTCACCTCCCAGGCAGCCAATACCTCTCCGCATATCTCGCAACTCAGTTGGGGATAGAGATCGGATGATCATCTCTAGCCCTTCCTCCTGTTCCTTTGCTGGGTGTGGCTCATCCCCATCCCCCACTTTGCAAACTGACTTTCTGGTATATTTTGTTTTCTGTATCAGGGCGACTGATACCTGCACTGGCTGGCTCTCTGGCTCAGTATCTGGATCAGGGGGACAGGCAGTTTCAGTGAGTTCACTTTCAGGTTCTGTAGCTTTTTCTTCCCCTTGACAGCAGTGGATGGTACTAAAGAGGACAGGGTAGGTACAGGCAAGTCCCCAACACATTGCAGCGAGTTGTGTCTCCTGGGTTTTGCCAGCTTGGTAACATACCCTTTCTAAGCACTCCATCAGCTTTTCAGGGCTCTGCATTTGTTCAGGAGTGAAATTCCAAAGTATTGGAGGTGCCCACCGACTCAAGCCTTTGCCCATCTTTTCCCACACCCCTTGCCACTCACTATTATCTGACCTTGGGGCAGGTTTCCGGGCACTGCTACTGTTAGAGAAATGCCGCATGGCCAAAACCGAAATTAGGCAGACATTCAGAAAGCATTGTGCCGCAAACACACTGGCCTGCAGGCTCCCAGAATAACTGAAACTCCCCAAAGCCAAGAGGATCTCTTCCCCTAACTCACCCATAGAGGGGGTGAGACCCCTAACAAAAGCCCAAATGGCAAACAGGTACCGGCCCACCCTCCCCCACAGCAATACAAAGGCAGCATAATCGTTCAATATCCTGTATAACAACATAAGATCCTTTATACATTTTCCACCAATAAGAAATGCCAGCATTGGGATCACACACTGGATATAAGGAGTAACCCAGCCCCACCATGCAAACAAGTGGGCCAGCATTGCAAACATTTTCTTATCAAACAAATACAAATACAAACAGAATAATTACACCCAACAGATTGCTCTATCACACTCTGGTCAGGGTCTGTCCGTTTTAATTCTTATTTCAGCCCCACATTTTTGTGCCAATTAAGGCTGTGGTGGTTTAGGCCCTGCCGGGACCGGAGAGCACGTTGCCATTGTCCCTCCCCCACCCTCAGCCTGTCGGGCTGGAAATGAGGCACAAACCCCGGGTTAAAATAAGAAGAAATTTAATACAACAGTGTGATAAACAATCTGAACATCAACAGTGGCAATGATAACAACAATAAACAGCAGTAACAGTGAACAAGACAAATGATATACAGAGAAATAACTCAAATGGTCAGGGAACAAAGCCGATGCATGGGTCCCGCCACCAAAAAGCGAAAGAGGAAGTAAAATCGAAGTTTCTTGCCCCCAGACCTGACGTCAGCATGGTATGAATAACCTGGCTGGAGATCCCTTCCCCCTCTCTCTCTGCTGGGGAAACTTAACCCTATCTTAGTTGAACCAGAACAGGCAGGTTGAAGAATGGAAAACTGAGCTCTTTCTCTGAAGCATGCCTATCGTGTTTTGCTTGGTGAATGGTGCTAATGGCAATACAGCTGTGAATTTTTACTCATCCTTCTGCCATGTGCACCCCTTCTGCATATGTTCACACACCCACACACCGAACCATGCATCCCACTCCCACTCATTTTACAATTCCACTTCAGCTATTTCCCTGTTTTCCCACCTTGTTCTTTTCTTAGAAAGAAGATGTGAGACCACTGGTACCTACAAACTCTTCCTGGACTGAATAAATGAATGTGTTACATCTGGTATGTTCCCATCCCTTACAGGAACAACACCCCTGTGAGAATTAAATGTTTCCTGCTAATGCTCTGATGACAGCTCCTTTTCCCTCCTTCTTTCTGTTAATGACAACTCTCATTTATTCTTTCTCTCGGTCATCAGGATAAATTTCTGGCAGTTGGCGTCTTGTTTTGCATTGTCACTGTGAGTTCTTATAGCTGGCCATTGTGACTTCCATTTCAAAATATTATTTATGCAACAGCTATGGGTACTATGCTGTCTTCATATAAGGTCCAGATATGAAACTGGTGTATTGTTAGGTAATTCGGGTTTTTTGAAGGTAATGAAGGGAAAAAACACAGACTATTACACCTTTTTGAATATGGTAGTTAAAGAAATGTTACATGGAAAAGACAAAGAGCTACTGTCAAATTTCTTTTTCATAAAGACAGGTGAAAATCTCATGCAGATGCACTAATGTATACCAGGTTACAAGGCTGAATTTCCTTAAATCAGCCCCTATGTGTATAAAGACTATTTGTTTCTTAAGTGCATTAAATTTTGATTTTCACTTTTTAAGCAGTAACTGTCAATAATGTCATTTTAAATGCTCTCTTTTTGTAGTCTGGTGTACTTAAATAGTTATGCTACAGAACTTCAGTTTTTACTTTAATAGTTATTCCTGATTTCCTGCTGTGGTTATATACTGAACATTAGAAATTATCTGCAGAGAGAATTAAAGGGTGTAAGTGTGACTGTCTGAGTCATGTAAATGCCAAAAGCTTTTTGTGACATTATTCAGACTTTAAAAATGGAAATACGTTATTTGCACATTGTCTCCTAATGGAATATGACACACCCCAGGCATGCCGTGAGTTTAAGTTTGGGCCTTAGGCCATTAGCGACTGTGTATATTGGGACTGCATGCTTCTAGAAATAAAGGTAATGAACTGCTTTCTGCATGGACATGCCTTGTTGATGAGCCAAAGAACTCCATCAGGTCAATGAAAGCTAATAATATTTATGGACTTGTTGGAACCTGTTAACAAGAGTCAAACCTTATGGAACGTAATTCAGACTTGATGTAACTTTTGGGTTTTGTCCCAGATGAATTTCAACATCCTTGCATTTGCCTATGAAATATTAATGTCCAGTACAGTCAGTGTTTAAATGCAGAAATTTGAGCTGAGTTATATTTCAAGTTCATAAAAAGGAACAACATTGTCTTAAACCTATGATCTGTAAGCACTCCACATCCTCCAATATGTGTATAGTTTCCTGTAAATTAGTCCCTAAAGCTTTTTTTTTTTTTTTTTTTAATTCTTACTGTGTTACCTATCTTGTTGCAGAGCAGTTCTGCTTTTCTGCCTCAACCAGTCTTTCCTCAGAATCGTGATGGAAACCACACTTAGGCATCTGTCCCAGGCAATTATCGGAGAGAAGCCAGGTAGGACTTGGTAACAATCACAGTTAAACGTCAGACACACCTCACTGAAATTTTATACCAAGTGTATACTTATAGGAGTGCAAATTGCTTGTCTCTGGACATACCACTGGTGAGATTGGCTTAAAATTTTATTACTATTTGCCTATAAATTTTCTCCTCTTCAGAATTACAATGTGATAGGAGCATGAGAAAAAGTGATGCATTTGTGGTTCTTTAGCCATTTTAATTTTCTGATTTCTAGAAAGGAAAATCATTGTCTGCACAAATGTACTGCCGGAACTGATGGGTGTGGGCTGTTGATGAGTCATATATATGATGAGCCCAGAGCATGTCAGCAACTAATATTAAATATTCTCAACACTTCTCAGGATTAGGATGTGAACATGAATTTTGCCAAGCAGAGATAGATGTGATTTGAAAACAAACATGCTTTGAGGTTTCTTATGTGTACTAATAAACATTTTTTGTCTGTTTTTATGTAGTAAAAAGGAGCTAATGTAATCTTCATCTTCAGTTGCTGTAACAGAACCACAGAATCATCTAGGTTGGAAAGGACCTTGAAGATCATCTAGTTCAACCGTTCACCTAACACTGACAGTTCCCAACTACACCATATCCTTAAGTGCTAAATCGACCTGACTCTTAAAAACCTCCAGGGATGGGGACTCCACCACCTCCCTGGGCAACCCATTCCACTACACCAATATCTAGTCTAAACCTTCCTTGGTGCAACTTGAGGCAATTAACTCTTGTCTTATTGCTTGTTACTTGGTTAAAGAGACTCATCCCCAGTTCTCTGCAACCTCCTTTCAGGTAGCTGTAGAGGGCAATGAGGTCTCCCCTCAGCCTCCTCTTCTCCAGACCTAAACGTCCCCAGTTCCCTCAGCTGCTTCCCGTACGACCTGTGCTCCAGACCCTGCACCAGCTTTGTTGCCCTTCTCTGGACACGCTTGAGTCATTCAATGTCCATTTTGTAGTGAGGGGCTCAAAACTGAACACAGGAATCGAGGTGCGGCCTCAGCAGTGCCGAGTACAGGGGTCAGATCCCTTCCCTGTCCCTGCTGGCCACGCTATTGCTGACATAAGTCAGGATGTCATTGGCCTTCTTGGCCACCTGGGCACACTGCTGGCTCCTGTTCAGCCGGCTGTCGATCAACACCCCCAGGTCCCTCTCTGACTGGCAGCTCTCCAGCCACTCCTCCACAAGCCTGTAGCACTGCTGGGGGTTGTTGTGGCCCAAGGGCAGCCCCCGGCATTTGGCCTTATGGAAACTCCTCCAGTTGGGCTCAGCCCATGGCTCCAGCCTGTCCAGGTCTCTCTGCAGAGCCTCCCTACCCTCGAGCAGATCAACACTCCCACCCAACTTGGGGTCATCTGCAAACTCACTGAGGGTGCACTCGATCCCCTCGTCTAGGTCATCAATAAAGGTGTTAAACAGGAGTGGCCCCAAAACTGAGCCCTGGGGGACACCACTCGTGACCGGCCGCTAACTGGATTTAGCTCCGTTCACCACAACTCTCTGGGCCTGGCCATCCAGACAGTTTTTTACCCAGCAAAGCATGTGCCCATCCAAGCCACGAGTAGTGAGTTTTACCAGGAGAATGCTATTGGAAAAGGTGTCAGAGGCCTTGCTAAAGTCAAGGTAGACAACATCCACAGCCTTTCCCTTATCCAATAAGCAGGTCGCCCTGTTACAGAAGGAGATCAGGTTTGTCAAGCAGGACCTGCCTTTCATAACCCCATGCTGACTGGGCCTGAGCATCTGGTTGTTCCCCCATGTATTGTGTGATGGTACTCAGGATGAGCTGCTCCATCAGCCTCCCAAGTACTGAAGACAAGCTGACAGGCCTGTAATTTTCTGAATCATCCTTCCGAACCTTTTTATAGATGGCCGTCAAATTGGCCAATTCCCAATCTGTCGGGACCTCCCCAGTCAGCCAGCACTGCTGGTAAATGATGGAAAGTGGCTTGGTGAGCACCCCAGCCAGCTCCTTCAGCACCCTGGGGTGTATCCCATCCGTGTCTGTGTGATGCAGCAGGTCACTGACTATGTCTTCCTGGATTGCTGGGGGGCCATTCTCCCAGTCTTTGTCTTCTGGCTGAGGAGGCTGGGTTCCCTCAATACAACTAGTCTTGTTATTAAAGACTGAAGCAAAGAAAGCATTAAGCACCTCAGCCTTTTCCTCATCACTTGTTGCCATTTTTCCTCCTGGGTCTAGCAGGGGATGGAGACTCTCCCTGGACTTTCTTTTGCTACTGACATACTTATAGAAACATCTCTTTTTGTTCTTGATTGCTGAGGCGAAATTAATTTCCAGCTGGACTTTAGCCCTCCTGATTTCCACCCTGCATAGCCAGGTCAATAGTTTGACCTTGACTGAATGCCAGGTGTCCACCAAGCTTCTCTATCACTTCCCCTCAGCTGGAGAGGGGACAGAAAATATAACAAAAGTCTTATAGGTCAAGATAAGGACAAGGAGATTACTCACCAATTACTGACACAGGCAAAATAGACTCAACTCAGGGAAATTAGTTTATTTTATTGCCAATTAACTTAGAGTAGGGCAATGAGAAATAAACCAATCTTAACACCCCCACTGCACCCCGCCCCTCATGCATGTATATATAAAATGTCAGTGAGGAAAGGATACAGATACAGAAATCTGGCTATCTACATCTACTAACTGTCCTCATTTCCTGATGCAGTCCCTGCTTTTCTTTATAAGCACCTGAGAAAGCAACCATGACTTCCAACGTCTTCTGTTGCTTTGCCTTCTAAAACTGTTAAGAATTCTGTAGAGAGTACATGTAGCTCACAGTTACTGTTTTTTTTTGTTTTGTTTTGTTTTGGTTTTTTTTTTGTTTTTTTGGGTTTTTTTTGGTTTTTTTTTCTGAATCTGTAACAAACACAGGGAAATGAACCACCTTCAGAAAACAATTCTTACCTGAAAACTTGGTATTAAACAGAAGCACACTAGAAGAAAGATAGTTTGCTGCTACTCCTCCTTCAAGAACCTGTAGCAAAGAAATTGAAGAGGGCTGAGAACAACTGGCTTCATACAGGTCTCGTGGAGAAAGGGGCATTGGGAGAAAACAATGATGACAAGATTTTTCATGTGCTCTGTGAAGAAGTTAGTTTCAGAGCATGACAGTACTTTGTATGCTTGCCAGTTGATTTGAGGTCCTTCCATTATTGGTTCTCAATATCATTTCAGCCACTTACTTGGATTCTATTACAGTACTTCACTATAATTCTAATTATCGTTCATCTCAATAGCTGGTAGCTTTTCTATGATTAACTAATCAGCTATTGGCCCTGTGTGGGTCCTATAGCTTCCAGGTCTTTAGTGAGGTTTAATTAGGTTATCTGCCCTTATTAAAACTCATATTTAACCTAAAGTAGGAATGTGAAAATGTTGTCCTAATGTTCATATACATAAAAATGTATCATCATATGTGTTTAGGTTGCCTGAGTTGCACGGCAAACTGTACCAGTCCAACTTAGGGTAAATAAAGCATGCTAGTGTTATGGATGAGCTGATCATCATGGGAAGAATTTCAGTTGCAGACATTCTTTAAAGCAGTTGACATAATAATTTTTGAATGTTGAATGTGAATAGCAGCATTCACATTTTGAACATGTTAAACTGCTGGTAACACTTTGATTAATAAAAAAATGCTGTATAGGGCCTGATCCAAATCCTAGTGAAGTCAATTAGAAGATATCTAGTTCTGTTGTGTAAAAGATCTAGCAAGAGATATTATGGTCAGCATTTTCCAGCAATATGCCTAAAACATCATTGCATAGTAATAACATGGGATGTCAGAAGACTACAATTTTAGACTCCCTAATGGAGTCCTGACTTTAAATTATAATCTGTTCTGAAATTGTTATCTGTGCCATGCTGCTTAATTAAAAAATGTATTTGATAATTTTATTTTACTTTATATTTTATAGTAAGCATATATATTAAAGAAAATGCATATGCAAAATATGTCTTTTTCATTACATCTTCAAGGAATACCTGTCATCAAGGAATGACACAGAACTGTCTGAAATGGTATAAAAGAATACAAATGAGTATGGGACATAAATTCACCCAGCATTTGTTGTAAGGTTGCTTTTCTCTGAATGGAGTAAATTTTATGGACAATAGGAGGGTTTTTGCTGTTCTTTACTTTTCTGTGTTTCCTCTCTCTTTTGTAGCCTGCATCTTAGTTCTTTACAAGCTGTTCTGTGGCCATCTCAAAGCAGTAAGGATACAGCTAAATGTTCTTGCATCTGAACTACTCTGTGAAGAATAAGAAAATGCATTATTAAAGTTATAGCTATTAAAACTGTGGATTACTTTTACCAAAATTATCAGAATAAGGCAGTCATTGTCCTGTTGGGTTTTTTTTAGCTAGCAGTGTCAATCAGAGAATAAAGTGAAGGGGCTAAGTGCTTGCAATGGACAGTGAGGGAACTCAGATGATATAGAAAAAGTGAAATAGTACTTTGCTTTAGCTCAAAGTAAATTCTGATTTCAGTCTGATACACTGCTATTCAAAGAACTAACAGCCTGCAGTTCTTATTAAAAGAGGCAAAACCTGTGTTATTATACCTGATCACTGCACTTGTATTTCCTTGTAATTCTGGCATCATTAGCTGCAAAGTATGTCAATTTACTTACAGTGGACATCTACAGCTCAGGCACACAACTGAGTTTCAGAAGATTAATACATTTCTGTGCATCAGCGGAGCCATGGTAATGGCTATTAACTGTCTGTGCAGATGTTTTGAACTCACTCCAGTTGCAAGTCAATGTGATTTATCTGCAATTCTGGAAGAAGTTTCTAGGAAGCTTTATTACTTTTCCAATTGGTAAGAGTCTGTGGAGCAGTGTGGGGCTCCAGATAGAGAGGCCAGGGTGTAATTGGGACTGAATGGATGTGAGGGGAAGGCCAGCCCAGGGAAAAGGTCAGCACCACAGTCAGGAGGAGAGGGTTGCCTATGGTGGGTTGCAAGGCCATGGTGGATGTGAAGTCTGTGGTAGGTGTGAAGCTTGTGGAGCCAGCCTCAGCTGGGTAGCCTGACTGAGGTCACTGGGACTGAGCAGTGGGCTGGTGAAGCTATCCTGCCTTCCTGCTCAGCAGAGTCCTGAACGGAGTCATTGCAGTCCAAAACACCTGAGTGAATTCTGTTGTTAAAGTTGAATGAATATTTGGCAAATAAAGATACTATAGCTACCCAAAGACAATTATGTTCCTGTACATATGTCTTGCTCAGTTATAAGAGTAAATTTGTGCTGAGAGGAATTACTAGAAATTCAAGGGACAGATTAGTTCATTTCAAGCATTAAAATATCCAAATTGGGACTCTATTTGTCAGACTATCTGAAAAATTATTTTACTACTATTAAAACAATATTTTGGGGAATGTTTTATTTGGCCACTGTCTGGGTGTAGGATATACCTTAGTAACATTTTCCAGGCAATTTCTGCCATATGGCCTTAAAAATAGAAGTTTCTATTATCCATCAGATATTGACAGGTGTTGGGAGTTTTTAAATAAAAGAGAAAAATAAATCCCAAAGAATTAAAGGCTGGTAATTCTAAATGTAACCTTTAAAGATGAAGGTAATGGCAAATTTTTTACTTGTTTTAGTCATCGTCAGATTAAAATGATGTTGATATTTTATCCCTTCCCTTCCCTTCCCTTCCCTTCCCTTCCCTTCCCTTCCCTTCCCTTCCCTTCCTTTCCCCTTCCCCTTTCCCAGAAAACCTCATTCAGACTGTTTTGTTTGCTTCTACAATCAAAGGAGACATGTCTACTGATTTTCACCATTAATGTACAGCCAGTGTCTAAGGATGTGAAGCTTTGATTGAGCAACAACAGCAATTAGATTGAAATCTCTTCTCCTTCTGTTTATTTTCCATTACATGCCTGATTTCTGCAGTGCAGGAAGTTCCTTGTCTCACTGGCACATACTTTACTCTTCTAGACTCTTGTACACTTAAACTTCGCCCCCCCCGCCCCTTTCACTACATAAGACTCAATTATTCACAATTTAAAGAAAAAGGTTTTGTCCTACTGTTATTTCATCTTTTAATCTTATGTCACCTCATGGCTACCAGTTGTTATTTTATTTTAAAAAACCCTAATTATTTGTAGTACAGTACACTTATTTTCCTCTTCAACCTGAACCCTTTTTTTTCTTAATGCAAAACCAAGCAAAACAATGACAGAACTGCTACAGAGTTCATTAACAGAGAATTTAGTTCTATGGAAATACAACCTGTCAGATGAGTTTGATAATTGTACATATGTGTGAGATTACAAATTTAGTTGATAAATGTCACATTGTTGATATGATAGACTCCTGTGTGACATGATACAGCATGTTTTATTGAGAAATAAGAATAATACAAATAAATAAGTTATACATGGCATGGATTAAAAAAAAACCCAGTGAGTTTATATGTTTGCAAAGGTGACTGGAAACTGGAAACTATCTCTGAATGTAATTTAGAGACCCCATTACTAATATAAAGCTATTAAGTGTTCCAGTCAGTGACTGGGAAGATATTGAAACTTTGCTAGTTTACTCTGCAGAAGACATTAATATTCTGGTACCTGCAAACAAGTAAAAGGAAAGTAAGATGAAGAAATATCCTTTAGTAGATCATCACTGGCAGTTTTTGAGGAGTGGGAATCTGAGTGGTTGTCCATGTAGAAGAACTAGTGGTCATCTACTTGGAAAAAGGACTGGATCTGGCTTCTCAGATAGAGCAGGTACCTGCTACTGAAAAACATTCTCCAGTGTCAGTAGTGAGGATATGTTTAAGGAGGTATTAACACCTTTTTACTCTGGTGTTGTTTTGCTGGCCCTTTTCTGATTCAACAACTCATTAAATAAATAAATAAATAAATAGAAACCAAAATGGGCTGAAGTGTTTTAGTCAAACTAAATGTAATTCTCAATTTTAGATTGAATTTCTATTGTAATCCTTAATAATTTCTTCAGTTATATTTAAGGAAGGATAGTTTGAAATTGCAGTTCAGATAATTAAATTTTTAAATTTATTTTTAAAATTCAAACCTGTGTGTAATTTCTTAACTGTCAACCTAATTTCAGAAAAATTCATGTATAGGTTTCTCTTGCTAGAATTTGAACTTTTCAACAAGTAAACTGTTCTGTCAAAAGACTTCCCTGTCTTTAAGTACAATATTTGTCTATTAGCTACTGATGCTGTCAGTTTATTTCAATTTTCCCAGTCCAAAAATAACTCTTGATTAAACTATACTGCTAAGGGCTAAAGAGCTGGAAAAAATATCTTTTGGATAAAATCACTTGAAGGGCTAAAAGTCACAATTTTTTCACTTGTAAGTACAGGCTGGAGAATGGAAACTTGATTATAGCATTTTTTTAAGCATATTAGAAAAGATCCAGATTAATATAATCTGAATATGAGGAATCATCTTTACTAGTAAGGAGCAGTAAAGAATTTATCAAGATTTCTATTCGATTCTTTATTATTAGAAATGTTAATAGTAATATTATGTGTTTTCTGAGATGAGTTTTCATTTAATTTGGAATTACTGCCATAGTCCCTTTTATTTTATAAGTCTTGAATCTAACCTAGAGATTTGGTAATCTGTCATTTTTGTGTTTAAATCAGCCACCTAATTGGCGTGTCATTTTATAGTCAGAGCATTGTCTAAAGCATCCTCTGTGAGCTATTCCTACATCATATTGATTCTTTCTGCCTAATGGCATCAAGAAACAGCTCCTTAGCTACACATAAAGCTGAAAATCTCATCCAGAATCTCATCCCTGCAAAATGCTTTTCTCTAGATTTGAGAAACACAACACTTTTATCCATTCTGAATGCTTACGAAAGGACCATTTTTGTGTTATCATTTCAGTCTGTTGTTTTGACCATGATATTCTCTGCATACATAAACTTCCTTGCATATCATATGGCATCTTGTTATCTACTGCATCCAACCTAAGATGCCTGTTTTAATATTTAAAGGTTTTCCTGACCTATTCTTACTACACGTTAATTAATTCTCAAAATATTGACTCTAGATTCCAGCCTGTCTGGGATGCCAGCTTCCATTTTCTACTTCTACTTGTCTAAGTATCCCTCATGATCAGGAAAATCTTCCTGTAAGCATTTGCTTTGCCTTGTTCTCGTCTTTTAATGCCCTTCTTTGTAATAAACTCTTCAATGACCTCCTTCTTGGCAGTAAAAAGTTGCTGAAGCACAGAAGACACCTTTTGTCAGGCTGAACATAATTTAAATGTTTCTTTGTATTTCTCCACCTGCCTTTAATGTATCATCTATTGCTTCATTTTATACGGTCCTGGGTCTAAGGCCTTTTTTACTGGAGGGGTAGGGAGATAAGGGATGTTTCTAAGCTTATCACATGCTTCAGTATGAAAATCCTTGAAGACATATACTTGCAGTACAGCATAATACCTTCTACCTATGAGCTTCAAGTATTTCTCATGTAGTATCACAGTATCTGATAACAGAGGCACCAAAGTATTGGAGTAAAATTTTCAGTTCTCTTCTGTATGAGCAGTGGTACTGAGTGGTTGTTTTGTCAAGGCAGTTCAGAAACCCCACAGCTTTGGACTTGTACCTTTCTTAGCATTCCCAGTAAGAGCTGTCCATGCAGAGATGTACTGTGGCAAGGCTGTGCTCCAGGACAGGGGCTGGGGCTGGGGCTGGGGCAGGAACTGGGGCTGGGCAGGTTCCACTCAGGCTGCCCCAGCTGTACCTAAGATCACACCAGGGCTGCTGGGGGAGCTCAGACTTCAAGGCTCCTATTCTAAAACCATCTATCTAAATAAAAAGGATTAACAGAATTGATTTTAATTTAATTCCAGTTTCCTTTAAATGGGCCTGTAAAGAAGCACAAATTCCTATCCTCAAACCAACACCTCCTTACTGTGGTTTGAATGTAAAACCATTTTTCTTTGCTGTGAAAGTTAATCTGCCGACAGTTAAAGAGCAGTACAGGTTAGTAGACAACTCTCAAAGTCCCATTGTTCTGAGTTACTTTTTGCTTTTCCCAGGTAGTAGAACTAATAAAAAAAATTATTTGTATATCCATTGTTTATTCAAACCAACATTCATTTTTCACAGGAGCTTAAAAAACCGCTACTGACTGGATTTACAAAAAGGATGAATAAATTTATAACCACTAATAATAGATATAGCTGTGTAACTTAGTGAGAAATGTAATCAGCTTTAACACTCCTGGGGCAAACCTGGTAGCCTCATGTGAAGTGTTCTGTTTTCCTCTTAGCCCTTGAATATGGCCACTGCTGGTGGAGGAATGCAAGGCTTCAAAGGACAGTGAGCTAATGTGGCATATATTTAAAATCTTTTAGGCAATATTTAATACTTCCTATCTAGAATATCACTGAAGTCAACTCTAGGAAGAGATGGGCAGGATATAGTCAGGCTGTGAGTTAAAATAAGAGATATGATGAAAGTAGAATGAACATTTTGGTTTGATCCAAATTCAAGCATATGTATAGTATGCTTATAATAATATGCATAGTTCTTAATTTCTGGGTAGTTTATTACTCAAGATACAGATTTACCTAATGTCTGGCCATGCCTGTTGGAGAAATAAGGAACAAATCCATGCATAAAATCTTAGAACTGTCTTCAATGAAGCTTTTCAAATTTAATTTGAACTAATTTTGAATTCCTTTCCAGTACACATGAGAAAGAGCATTTTTTTTAGCTCTGGAAGCTAAAACTAAAAACAGATTTAAAAGAATTTCACTCTGCCAGTGAAGTCAAAAGCTGAGATTTGGAATGACACATTCAGAGGTGGTCTAGTACATAGCTGTCACCACAAATAAGTGTTCTGGAGGATTTTTTATTTTTTATTTTTTTTTAAAAGAAGAAAAGTTCCAATGATCTTGTAGATATGGCTGAAAGAAACTACCATCTCAAAAGTACTGATATAGGGCAAAATCCACTTGTGATAACTGGAGACCATGTTGCTGTTGCCCCTCCCCCACACTCGGACACAAATAAGGCACAAACACCGGGTTAAAATAAGGAGAAATTTAATACAACAGTGTAATAAACAATCTGAACAACAACAATAGCAGTAATAACAACAACAAACAGTAATAACAGCAAACAAGACAAAATATATACAGGGAAATACCGCAGTGGATACAGACAGCTCGCTTGCATGCTCCCCATGACAAAAGCCACAAAGGAAAGCTTCCCACGCTGCCATGCTGGACCTGACGTCAGCATTGTATGAAGAACCCGGCTAGAGATCCCTTCCCCCTCTCTCTCTGCTGGGGAGACTTAACCCTATCCTAGCTGAACCAGGATCCACCCCTTTATTCTATACCATCTGCGTCATGTCCAGCTGCCATTTAGCAGTTAACAATAACAAAACAACAATTTACAAAGGCACAGCATAATTCACGGCATGTTCTCACCCAGAATCAAGTCCCCCTGTGGTACACATCGGACCTCTCCATTGTCCTTCATCACCCACCAGGTACACCCAGGTTCTTGGGCAAAAACAATCCCGTGGATGGGTTTGCCTTTACCTTTGCCTGGCGCAGGACTAAACCAGACCATTTTCCCCAATATATTCATCATGTGCACCAGAGGGATTTAATCCCCATCTACAGCACGTGGAGATTTTGACTAAGCCGGGCCAGCTCGACTGTCAGATCTTCTTGTGTTGACTAGCCAGGCGGCCTTTGCTAGATGCATGTCCCAGTCTTTGAAGGTCCCATCTCCCAGTGCTTTCAATGTGGTTTTTAACAGTCCATTGTAGCGCTCGACATTCCCAGAGGCTGGTGCGTGGTAGGGGATATGGTAGACCCACTCGATGCCGTGTTCTTCTGCCCAGGCATTTATGAGGTTGTTTCGGAAGTGGGTCCCGTTGTCTGACTCAATTCTCTCTGGGGTGCTGTGTCGCCACAGGACTTGGGTTTCAAGGCCCAGGATGGTGTTCCGGGTGGTGGCACGGGGCGCTGGGTAAGTTTCCAGCTGTCCAGTGGTTACTTCCACCATTGTGAGCACGTGGTGCTTCCTGTGGCGGGTTTGTGGCAGTGTGATGTAGTCAATCTACCAGACCTCTCCATATCTATATTTCAGCCATCGCTCCCCGTTCCGCTGGGGCTTCACCCACTTGGCATGTTTGATTGCAGCACACGTCTCACATCCGTGGATGATCTCTGCAATGGTGTCAATGGTGTGGTCCACCCCTCGATCTCGAGCCCACCTGTATACTGCATCTCTACCTTGGTGGCCCGAGGTCTTATGGGCCCACCGAGCTATGAAAAGTTCGCCTTTGCGCTGCCAGTCCAAGTCCACCTGAGCCACTCTGATCTTAGCAGCTTGGTCTGCCTGCTGGTTGTGTCGATGTTCATCAGTGGCCCGACTCTTGGGTACATGGGCATCCACATGGCGCACCTTCACAACGAGGTTTTCCACATGGGCTGCAATATCCTGCCATACTTCAGCAGCCCAGACAGTTTTACTCTTACGTTGCCAGTTGTTCTGATTCCATTCCTTCAACCATTTCCACAGGGTATTTGCCACCGCCCACGAGTCCGTGTAGAGGTAGAGCCTCGGCCACTTTTCCCACTCAGCAATATCCAAAGAAAGCTGGATGGCTTTCACCTCTGCAAACTAGCTTGATTCACCCTGTCCCTCAGCAGCTTCAGTGACCCATCGTGTGGACTCCATACAGCAGTCTTTCATCGTCGATATTTTCCCACAATATGACAAGACCCATCAGTGAACAGGGCATATCGCTTCTCCTCATCCGGCAGCTCGTTATATGGTGGGGCCTCCTTAGCACATATCACATCCTGCTCTGGTGACATCCCGGAATCTTTGTTCTGCGGCCAGTTCGTAATCACCTCTAGTATCCCTGGGTGGCTGGGGTTCCCTATTCGAGCCCGTTGTGTTATCAACGCAACCCATTTACTCCATGTGGCATCGGTTGCATGATGCGTGGAGGAAGCCTTTCCTTTGAACATCCACCCCAGCACCGGCAGTCGGGGTGCCAGGAGGAGCTGTGTTTCAATGCTGACAACTTCTGAGGCACCCCGAACACCTTCATACGCTGCCAATATCTCCTTCTTATTTGGTGTATAATTAGCTTCAGAGCCTTTGTATCCTTGGCTCCAAAAGCCTCGAGGTCGGCCTTGGGTTTCCCCAGGTGCTCTGTCAGAGGCTCCAGGTAGGGCCATTCTCCCTGGCTGCGGTGTAGAGCATGTTCTTAACCTCCTGCCCTTCCTGGACTGGCCTGAGAGCTACTGCTTGGGAAATCTCCCGCTTAATTTGTTCAAAGGATTGTTGTTGCTCAGGGCCCCATACAAAATCGTTCTTCTTCTCACTGGTTACGTGGTAGAGAGGGGTAAATCAGGCTGTAGTTTGGGATGTGAATCCTCCAGAACCCCACAGCACCCAGGAAAGACTGAGTCTTCTTTTTAGAGGTTGGTGGGGCCATGGCTGTTATCTTGTTTATCACCTCCATTGGGATGTGGCGACGCCCATCTTGCCATTTTATTCCTCGGAATTGAATTTCCCTTCAGACCACTTAAATTTCTTTTGCTTAATGACAATGCTGGCCTTCAGGAAGATTTCAATTATCTTCTTCCCTTTCTCAAAGAGTTCCTCAGCTGTGTCCCCCCATACAATGATGTCATCAATGTACTGCAGGTGTTCTGGAGCCCCACCTGTCTCCAGTGCAGTATGGACCAGTCCATGGCAAATGGTGGAGCTGTGGTTCAACCCCTGGAGCAGTCGATTCCAGGTGTACTGGATGCCTCTCCAAGTGAATGCAAACTGTGGCCTGCACTCTGGCACTATCGGAATGGAGAAGAATGTGTTAGCAATGTCAATCGTGGTGTAAGACTTGGCTGTCTTCTAGCATGTCCAGCACTGCAGCACTCCTTGCTGGCGTAACTTCATTCAGGCCACGGTAGTCCACAGTTAGCCTTCATTCACCATTAGGCTTCCTCACTGGCCATATAGGACTGTTGAAGGGTGAGTGAGTTTTGCTGATCACCTTCTGGCTTTCTAGTTGACAGATCAGCTTATGAATGGGGACTAGGGAATCCGGGTTTGTGCGGTACTGCTTCCTGTGCACCGTCCTGGTAGCAATCGGCACTCACCGCTTCTCAACCTTAAGCCGCCCCACCACTGAGGGATCCTCTGAGAGGCCGGGTAAGATGGACAACTGTTCAACCCCTGCAAGGGCAACTACACCAAAAGCCCACCAGTGCCCTTTTGGGTCTTTGAATTTCCCTCTCCTGAGATAGTCTATGCCCAGGATGCACGGGGCATCTGGGCCAGTCACAATGGGGTGCTTATGCCAGTCGTTCCCAGTCAGCCTCTCTTCAGCTTCCAGTACGGTCAGTTGTTGGGATCCCCCTGTCACTCCAGAGATGCAGATGGATTCAAGCCCACTGTAGCTCGATGGCATCAGGGTGCAAAGTGCGCCAGTGTCCACCAAAGCTTTATACTCTTGTGGATCTGACGTGCCAGGCGATCGGATACACACTGTCCAATAAATACAATTATCCCTTTCCTCCACCTGGCTGGAGGCAGGGCCCCTCTAATCCTGCTCAGCATCACTCACTTCTTGCAAGAACGATTTACTGGTCCCCTCAAGAGGGTCAGACATAACTTTGGCCGTTCTATTCTGTGTGGTTTTTCAAAAGGACACTGGATCTGTGCTTTTCTTGGAGGACTCCCCTTTTGTGATGGTCTTCCCTTTCAGCTGCTCTACTCGTGCAGCTAGGGCGGCAGTGTGCTGTCCATCCCACCTCCTCATGTTTTCTCCATGGTCTCTGAGGAAAAACCACAGGGTGCCTCGTGGTGTGTGCCTTCTGCTGCCTTTCTCTTGGGTGGGGAAACGTTTACTTCTAATGGCTGAGACATCAGCCCGTGCAGGTGAAATGTAGGACATGTCCTCTTCCATTTCCTGGACCCTCTGAGACAGTTCCTCCACAGCTGTGACCCAGGAATGTTGAGATGAGGGGAGATTTCCCTCATATTGCCGGAGCTTGCCAACCACTCCATCCACTGTTAGAGTGTGGGTGTCTGTCCACCAGGACACTATTGCCAATGCTGTCGAGTGTCCTTCTGGCGCATTCTTCATGATCTTTTGCCACATGAGGTGTGTGCAAGTGGCCTGATCTGGGTCCATGGGTGACTGTTCATCATTCAGATCACCATAGATCATCTCAAACACAGCCAGTTCCCTGAGGTTCTGGATGCCTTTCTCGGTGTTGGTCCATTTGCTTAGCTGACATAGGATATCATCCTTGTAGGGGCGCCTCTCCCTTAGACTGAGCAGGAGTTGCCTCCAAAGTCTGAGGGTTTGAGTCTGTTTCCCTATTTCCCTATCAATGCCAGCCTCCTTGGCCAAAGATCCCAGCTGCTTGGCCTCTCTCCCCTCCATTTCAAAAGCACTGGCTCCATTGTCCCAGCATCAGAGCCACCAGGTGCAAATCTGCTCGCCTCCCAGGTGGCCAAAATCTCTCCATATATCTTGCAACTCAATCGGGGATAGAGATCGGATGATCACCTCTGGTCCTTCCTCCTGTTCTTTTGCTGGGCGTGGCTCATCCCCATCCCTCACTTTGCGAGATGACTTTCTGGTATATTTTGTTTTCTGTATCAGGGCGACTGATAACGGCGGTGGCTGGCTCTCTGGCTCAGTCACTGTGCTGGTGGGGGCGAATGATACAGGTTCTGCCTGCCCCCCTGGTCCAGATACTGTTTTGAGTTCACTCTCAGGTTCTGCAGCCCTTTCTTCCCCTTGAGGGCAGTGGATGGTATTAAAGAGGACAGGGTAGGCATGGGCAAGTCCCCAACACATTGCAGCCAGTTGTGTCTCCTGGGTTTTGCCAGATTGGAAACAAATCCTTTCTAAGCACTCTGCCAGTTTATCAGGGCTCTGCATTAGTTCAGAAGTGAAATTCCAAAGCATTGGAGGTGCCTGCCGACTCATGCCTTTGCCCATCTTTTCCTACACCTCTTGCCACTCACTATTATCTGACCTCGGGGCAGGTTTCTTGGCACTGCTATTGTTAGAGAAATACCATATGGTTAAAACCAAAATCAGGCAGACATTCAGAAAACATTTTGCCTCAATCACACTGGCCTGCAGGGTCCAAGGATAATTGAAGCTCTCAAAACCTGAGAGGATCTCTCCCCGTGGCTCACCCATAGAGGAGGTGAGATCCCTAACAAAATCCGAGGCAGCAAACAGGTAATGGCCCGCCTCCACAAACAGTGATACAAATGTATTATAAGCAGTCAATAGCCAGTACAGCAAAAAGAGACCCTTTATACATTTTCCACCGACAACAAACATCAGCACTGGGATCATACACTGGATATAAGGATTAATGCAGGCCCACAACACAAGAAAGTGGGCCAGCACTGCAAACATTTTCTTATCAAATAGTACAAATATAAACAGAAAAATTTCACCCAACAGATTGCTCCGACACACTCTGGTCAGAGTCTGTCCCTTTTTGAACCTTATTTCAGCCCTCTTGTGCCCCACATTGGTGCACCACAAAAGGCTGTGATAGATTAAACCCTGCTGGGACGGAGACCACACTGCCATTGTCCCTCCCCTACCCTGAGACCGAGTAGGGCACAAAATAAGAAGAAATTTGATACCACAGTATAATAAACAATCTGAACAACAACAGAAACGATAATATCAACAACACACAGTATTAACAGCAAACAAGACAAAAGATATACAGAGAAATACCACAATGGACACATCCAGCCCGGCGCGTGCTCCCCATGACCAAAGCCACAAAGGAAAGCTTCCTGCACTGACGTGCTGGACCTGAGGTCAGCATGGTATGAATAACCCAGCTGGAGATCCCTTCCCCCTCTCTCTCTGCTGGGGAAATTTAACCCTATCTTAGCTGAACCAATACACCACTGTAACCTAGTTTAGGATGAAAGCTGAATGAGTGGTTGGCAGGTAGTTTATGAAGGTAGTTTTTACCAAGACCCATATTTCTGACAGATATTCATGTGTCTCTAGGACTTTCTCTACATTTCTTACAAGTTGATAATTTTTAACAATTTCAATTTAATCTTCCCACTAATGAGACTGACATGAGAGTCTTTGAAATTTTTGGATAATTCAGCAGTGTTTACAGCAGATGGCTTCCTCTCTGAAGATTTTATATTAGTAGGTTAGTATTAATTTCTGCCAAACTTCATTAAAGATATTTTGGTTCTAAATCTAAATTAAAATCCTTTGATAACATATCTGATCTGATCTTGAATCAATTGCTTCAAATTGGATTATTGTACTAAGTAAATGATGGGAATGCAGCATATCAGAATTGATTTGCTCTACAAGAGTTTATCTCACCTTAATTAGATAAAGATAAATATGTTATCTCTTCAGACTTTTACTAGTTTTGATATATAATGTTTTTTGATCTACAATGATGTTTTATGCATAACTGCATCTGATGGTTTACTGACGTGAATTAGTATTACCTGCTGCATTATGACACATGGCACATGGATTCTAATTCTATGACATTGAAAAAAAAAATTATGTAATTGAAAAAATCCTATTTATGTTTCATGTGTACATTGGCTAGAAGCAAATTATTCCTGCACTCCTGTTGCATGCATAACTTTGGGAACTCTGAGGATCACATTAATGAAAGATACCATAAATAGTCTTTAAAAACTTTGGTCATGGAATAGTTTATTTCAAATAAACATTGTGCATAATTTTCTGTGTTTTTTTATAGTTTGGGTTTTTTTTGATGATGGGTGGTAGAGAAAATAAGAGAAATCAAGAGACATCTAAAAGATTAGATTTATGAACAAAACTCCTTTTCTCCACAAAAAAGCCAAATGAGCAACTTGAAGATGCTTCCAGGCATCTCTCCATTCCTAAATGCTGCTTGTATGACAAATTGCAGAGACTGCCTTCTACAACATTTTCTGCTTCAGATTTTCAGAAGGGTGAACTACTCAACTCTCTTGAAAAGTTTTTGACTGTTTTCTTCACTCTCTTTTTACTTCTCAAGGAATGACTGGTACTTCATGGTGACTCTCAATTTTTGGTTAGTTCCTGTAACCCACCACTTTGCTACTTTTCAGATGTCTAGATGTTTTTCAGAGCCACTTCCTGCTTATAACAGCTAAAAAAGGTCATGAATGGAGCACAGGGAACCTACCCAGAGAAATTCTTTGGATTGTTGTGATAAAATTATCTGAAATGGACTCTATTAGTTAAAGCAGGGAATTGATACAGTTAAAAAAGAATTCTGATAGAAACTGATTCTTCATATGAAGGTTATGTGGGTTTTTTAAGGATATGTGTGATTGTTCTTTAACTGTTTTTAGGATTACGCAAAAAAGGAAGCATTCACACTCTTTTCTCTGGACCAGATCAATATGAAAGGCATCAATATGTAATAAGTTCATAGAAATGTGTTCAACAAAATATTTCAAGCTAGAGTCCAGTAGTGTAAACACAACTTTTGTAGAATTAAAAATTTTAAAAATGTTTTTTAAAGAGACAAGAAAAACATTTCTAAACTTGCAGCTAGACAGCACCACCATGGCCAGCACAAGTATGTTGTACTCATCTCAAATCTTATTTTCCAGCAGCAGAAGTGTCATGATATTAAAAATCACTCACAGATGTAAATTAATGGTGATGTCTTCTTTTGAGGAATGTCCAGTAGTTTGGAGTACATACACAGTACTCCTGAAATTCAGTCCGATGTCGTGCAATAGGTCTAATTGTCCAGTCCCTTACCTGTGTCCAGTTGCCATTGTCTAATTCCATACCTGTTGCTGCTGGTTTTGATTTTGCTGGTAATCTTGTACCAGTTATTTGCGCTTTTTTTTTATTATTATTTAAATGATTTCCTGGAATAAAAGAGCTGTGAGTCTCTTGATTTGCTTAAAGTTGAAAACTCTTCCACACACACCAGTTATTAATGTAATAGCATTTTCCAGTTGATTAATGTACTAGCAACTGGCATTAAGATTAAAGCTTCTATTTAAATATAGAGTTGCTTTTGATAGAATACATTTTACAAAGAAAATTTAAAGTCAAATCTGATTAAAAACTTGCAAAGTGACCAATTTCTTTTTTTTCAAACAATTTCATAAGAATTTTTAACAAATGTCCAAATATATGGTTATGTTGAAGATACTATGCAGCTAGGAATGTCTTTTAGATAAATGATTTACAAATACATGCTCATCTACTTGTGAAGGATTACACTGATGTACTTGGTAGACCACTACAGGACCACAGTATTCATTTTAATAAAATCTCTCTGAAGTGTAAACAGTAGTGTATTCACCCAAGAGAAAAGGCTGGTTTTGTAAAGAATGTGTAACATTTTCTTTGTAGTGCTTTAACTTGTGCAGTGCTGATGTGATGCTGATGTGATGCACATTTAGCATTAAAATTAACATTAAAAGGACTAGGAAAGAGTAAATAAAAAGGATATATATATAAAAGTGCTAAAGAACCCCTGTAAGATCTTGTAAATGTTTGGTATATGTTGATAAATTCATCTGTTAAAAATGACAGTTTAGCATAAGGTTGCTTTCTTAATGGTATAAAGGATCTGTATTTAATGTAAGACAGGATAATGCAGTCTGGCTGTACTTCTTGTTATGCTTTCTGTATTCTCTCAGGAAAACATGTACTTTCAGTTTAGTCCCTGGAAGAGTAACTGCTGGAGAACAACTATAAAAACTTCCACACAAATGAAATGTCAATAGTTGACCTCAAATATTCTCCATCCTGAAATCACTTACAATCTTTTTGCTGGTATAGTCCATGTCTTTAAAGATGTAAGTGGCAGAGAAGAGGATGAGATCTCTTTCCTGACAAGATCTTTCCGTCATTCAGTGGGAGACTTCTCCAAGAACTGCATTCATTTCCTCTCCCCAAAACCATGCATTTTTCAGTTTTCAGGAATGTCAAAGAGTTAATATCATGTATAGGTTATTCTGCATGCTGGGCAATAACACAGAACTTGACTGGCTGTCTGAGGTTGGCATCCAGGTTATGTGCTCACAGACACTGGGGACATTTCCAGATCATCATCCAGGTCGGGTGCTACTGAAAGTAAAACCATGAGCAATCAGTGGCTGTCAGGTCCGCCAACACAGGAACTGCTTAAGGTATCCAATTTTCAGGCAGTAATTAATAGTGATTTCAGATAGGATTTTGTTTCTAGAGTCTTGTAGGTTTAAGAGATGACCTTATAAGAAAACTACAAGTTGCACAAAATGTATTCTTTTTTCTTGCTTTCTGTTTCTATACTTTCTGTGAAAAGTTCAGCTGTTGTTGCCATTTGGAAACATTGTTTTTTATTTAATTGCATTTGTCTCAACAACTTCATCTATAAGGTAATAATTAGCTGTTTAGGAAAAAGAATAACAAAATTTATCTTCCATGCAGTTATATGTATATTCTACAGTAGCTACTCTTGTGTTTCCTATTTGCAGGTAGCAAAGCACACTGATATTTTCCTATACACTCATTCTAAGTTATGAATATTTTTACTAAATGTTTTAATATTATAACTTATAGATATATCTTACTGTATTCTTATAATAGTTTTCCATAATGTTATTAAATTCTGTCTTTCTTTTTGGATTCTTTTCCCATTGTCAGACTTGCAGGCAAAATGCAAGTACTCTAATGATCATTTTAATCTGCAAATACAGTCTTTTGGTAGTACAAATCAAATCATATCCCGTTTCCTTCTTTTTAGGTGTTGTTTGATCTTAGCTCCATTCAATTCACAAATGTGGTCACTAAATACCTGCCATTACGTTCATGGTGTTTGCTCTTTGGTGCCGTGAGGGAACCCTGTGTCTGCAAATTCAGATGGGCTCTTAAATAACACAGATATTACAGAAGTGTCCAACCACCGTAGCAGTTGGTCAAGCCATTTGAAGGCAGGTGTGCTACCTCTTTGCTTTCAGTCTTTTGGCTTCCCAGCTGCTGTGATAGTTACTATGCAATTGTCTTCAAAACAAAACAGTTGTATGAATTTAACCCTGGATCTTAGAAACCTGTCTTTCCTGGGCTGTAGGAATGATGTGGCAGCTCTAGACTGCCCACTGCTTTCCTGAGAGGCTGCTGTCAGGTCCACCTGTTCTTCCTGGATGGGGAGGATGGTGACAGGGCAGGAGGACCAGGGCACATGCAGGTCATGTGCAGAGATGCAGCCAGCACCGGCTGCTCACCTGAACACCAAGTCAGAGCAGCGTGCAGATCACTGCTCTGCATCTGCCAGATAAATCAAGCACCTGGTGTAAATCCAGGAATGTGAGGCAATATTTGGCACTTCCTGTACTACCTGGGCTTCCTGGAAAAGCAAATGGATTAAAATGGTACAGAACTGACTACTATTATTATTTATCTGTCAGTGGTTAGACAACAACCACAAAATACATATAGTACATAATTTTTTTTAAAACTAAACATACTGAGAAGTGTTTGGGGCAATAAATTTAACATAATATTTTTTTAAAAGCTGTCTCCTTGAATGAAGAAAAATGTAAATTTATTCTTGTAACACTGTATTTCTGATTGAAGTAAGTCTTCTGTGTGGGGAAAGTAACGTAAAAGATATCTTTAAGTTTCTGTCATGTCATGCTATTTATAGTCTGTCAGAATACCTTCCTTAGATCCAGTCTTTAAGAACCAAGAGGGCAATAAGTGATAGTGCAAAAAATTCTATTTGTTGTTTTTTCCAACCATATCTCCAAACCTTTTCAATCTTGGGGAAATGCGCTGGAATAACTTATATTTCTCAGACCTGCATCATGGCTAAATCCACTGTCTTTTATGCAAGATATCATAAAATTTCTTCTGATTTGCCACATAGAGAAACCAGACTGTAGGTGTGTGGCTTCCTTCAATGATTTACAAATGCAATTAACTTAGCAGCAATAATTGTTTGTATATGTAATACTCAAGCAAAAACCAGGGTCACTCTGCCTCCAAGTTCCTTAAATACCTTGTTTAGGCTATGTTTTCTTTACTGTATAAAGTACAAGAATAAAATAAAATTAAAATGCCTGTTAAATCACTTTTAAATCTATCCATTCTTTGCAGGTCTTCCTACAGTGTTCCTACAACACAGAAGGAAATAAGTAAAGCTAGATATAATAGTATTTTTAATATAGAAATATTTTAATGTCTTCATTTTTTAATTTCTGGAAATTAATATTTTCTAAAATGTTTCAGTTAAACAATAATATTGCCTATTTTAACTGTAATTCCTTTTTTCTGTCCCTAAGAATAATGTTCTCACATCATTTAAAGACAAGACTGTCAAGATGGAGACCCAATTCATGGATAAGGAAGAAGGAAACCTTTTCTTCTGTTATCATCATTAAAGTTACAATTTTTAAAAACTATTTAAGGAATGGCTTTTTTTTTTTTTTTTTTTTTTTTTTTTTTTTTTTTATTCTCTCTTATCATAATGATGAATTATTAGAAGAACATTCTATACCTTGATTTAAAAAAATTATTATCTACATTAATCTGCCTTATACCTTTTTTATGTTTTCTACTTGAGCCTAGCCTGGAAATTGCTGTATTGCTGCATTAAAGAATTTCTTTTCACTTGTTTCAATTCTTAGAATACCATAAATCTCCTTGTCCTATCTATCCATCATGATTCCTGAGCAATAAAACCCATCTTTGTCAGACATTCCTTACCTTATTCAAATATTTTCTTAACAGACTCTCCTGCTTTATCACTTCCTGTTTTCAAGAAGTGCTAGACTATTTCCTCACATGATTTAGGCCACATTTTTCAACTTGTGAGTCTTACATTAGGCACATTGGTCTATGTGCCCAGAGTTCTTTAAATATTGAATCTCAGTCCAAATATCTAAACATATGCAGCTGCATTTTAATATTGTTTGGAAGTGACACTACTGGGGACTGTCTTCATAGGTCATTCAGAGTCAGTATTAATTAAGTGGTCTGTGCTAGCATTATGCATGCACTATTCTTAGGAAGTGGATTGTAGTTTCAAAATTTTACCTGAAAATTTGGGTTTAGTCTGTCTTTAATGAATTTAATAGACTGTATAATGGTAGGAAATTATCTGCATATCTGGAATATGTGCTGTGATCTTCTAAATCATCTTGCAGTGGACTTTTCAGTATTTGAATGATTTCTGATTATCTGTAACATGTGCACTCTGTTTCTGAAATGCAAGCTACCAAGAAAGGAATGAGAGAATTAAAGAAGCAGAATGATTCCTTATGAAGAATAGTCAAGAGTCCTGCAAGTGGATTCATCTAAGTAACTTTTAAGAGATCTTAATTATCAGTGTCTGCCACCTCTTACTGTTTTATTCAGTGCAGATTTACTTTTTTTTTTTTTTAAATCCTTAAGAGTTAACATCTTAATTTTCAAAATGATAAAAACAACAACATTTGTACATTTCATGACACTGGAGTATCTATCTGTATCCATCTGTCCTAAGTGTCACTGTCTGCATTTGTGCACCATCACATAATGAGGCATGTTTTAGGAGCTAAAATCCCTCTTTCTTGTTCATTATGCATGTGGCATGCAGTGCAAGTTACTACATAACAGATGTCATAGCTAAGTACCCAGGCTCATGTCATGATTCATTCATTTGAAGACAGTCTATTGCTGCAGAGCAGAGATTTTCAAGAATGAGGCAAATTTTTTTGTTTGCTTGAGCTTGCTTTGTTCTGTACTGTGCTAAGTTGGTTATGTTAAAACATCAGATATCAGAAGATTTGTACTGGGGTCTAGAGTCCAGATTGGAAATTTGACATTTAAGTATGCATCTACTTCTTTGGCTTTTTACCTTACTTACCTGAAAAAATAATCCTATTTATAAATTAAAGTACTTTTATTCTTTAACATAGTATCTTGATTTAATTGATTGCTACTTCTTCAAACTCTTATAAAAATAAATCACACAGTTCAAAATTCAAAATACAGTTATTGGAAGAACTATGGGGATCTTAAAAATTGAGAAATTGATGTCTAGGCAAAATTGGTGGAACATTGTTATATTGCCCTTCTAAAGTTAGAATTCATGACAGGCATTTTATTTTACATAAAATCACCATGAAACATGGTCTATCTTAGGGGTAAAAGCAGACAATCATCAGTTATACGGGAATGAATAATTATCTGAATCTGAGGAGAAACAGTTAAATCATTATTAGGGTTAGAAATATGGTAATCATATGAATAGAGCAAAATTGTAAAGGTTTTAACCGGGCATTGTATATTTGATCAGTAGGCATCCAGAACTTTGGTGGATGCTCAGAATTTATGCTGATTGAAACTCTGCAAACGTATGCAACAATAAAACATTTGGAAACTCTAAATATTATGTTAAAGTTTTTTTAGTAAATACTAGTAAGAGCAAAACTATTCCTGTGCAGAGGCTTAATAGAAAAAAAAGACATGTCTCATATAGACACCTCCAAATGTGATCACTTGCCAGACTCTGGTCTCTTCTCTGAGTGTCTGAAAACTACAGTCTCACTCAAGTGGATCAAAATGTTTCTTTGGAAAAAGTGAAAATCTGAATCAGTTGTGTTTTTTTTTTGTTTTTTTTTTTTTAATTTTCTGTAAATTATTTTTATTCTGATACTTAAGAAGCCCTATCCAGTAGCTGAGATGTAATGAAGTCCATAGAATGAATTTGTCCATTTAATATTTCTCTGGTTCTTACAAGAGAACTCCAAGAGGATAATTTCTCACTGGGAGTAATTTGTAATCCTCTCCAGAGAACATAGATATTTATTTTCCATTTGCATTTCAGGAAGCCTAACGGGAGATATTTTTCTTATGATTGTGCTGTCAACAGACCTCTGCAAGCATCTCTAATGAGAGGTTGTAGGGCTCACCAATACATACTTCCAGCAAAAATGTATCTAAAATCTAAAAAAAGTCTTGTATGTCAGATAGATTTCTGGTAGCAGAGACTTTATTAATACAAATAAAGTTTTTTCAATAGTCTCCAGAAACACTTGGAATGCTGTTCAGTGTAGACTTGTCACATTATGTATATAGCATTATCTAGAAAGAACTTTTCATGTCAGTATTAGGGATCTACTGAACCTCCAAATTACTTTTTGAAAAATTATTATTTTTTCTTTAGAATAGTTTTGATGCTGTGTTCAAAACAGATTAGGATGGTACCTTAAAGGCCTTTTTTTTTTTTTTTTAGCTTTTGTATTATAATGCTTCAAAATAGATTCCTGACAAGCTCATTCCCTGATTTTCTCTTTTACCTTATCTGTACTTCAGGTAAAAAATGTCCAGGGAATGCGACAATAATGAAAGTCTGCTGATAACACAGCAGGAAAGTAATCATCCCTTCTCACCTTTCCTGCTAAAACTGTAGTGGAGATTTTCACAGCTAATAAGAAGTGAATTTCAGTTTTGTGGGAAACTCTGGCCTGCCAGTGTTGCACTTCACTCTGCATCAGAAGGAAACATGAAGATGGAGAATTTCCCAATGGCACAGGACAGTTGCATTTGGAGGAGGCCTATGGGTGATGAGTGCATGGGGCAGGCTCCTGAGCTGCAGCAGTCTGGGTGTCTGGGCACGTGGTTGGTGGACAGGGAGCTGGGGAGCTCTGCACCTGGGGGTTGAACAGTTCTACACTGACAGCCAGATAGTCCAATGTGCATGAAAGGGTAGTGGTAGCAGATGCTCCAATTCTGCCAACTCAGCATTTTCAGACAAACAAACAACACTACCAGAAGCCTTTCCCTCCCAGGGTGTTTGACCAGCTCTGATTTTTAAACAAGTCAAATGCACAAAATATTTTTTGTTGCTGCATAAATCTGGTGACGGAAGCAGAAGAACATAAGTAGGGGAAGATAGGCTCAGAAACCCCTTCTGAATTCTCACACCTGAAGCTTTGGGAAATACGGACTCTGGAAATGCCATGTCTACAACTGAAATAGATTCTTGGCTCAGGCTGGAAGCCAAGACACTGACACTACTGGCAACGTGCATTTTGCGAAGTGATTTCCTCTTCAGTTAATTTAAAACAAGTCAAAGTCTGGTTTGTTTTTATACTTCCTAACAGTGGCAGAATTGTATGGTACATGCCCTATTTACCTATAGAACAATTATAAAATTCTTCATATTTAGAGATTGAAATTGCTTTTTTTTTTTTTTTTTTTTTTTACATTAACTTACTTTCCTACCCACCTTGAAATTTCAGACTAAGAAAATTCTTGAAACAGATGAATTTCCTTAATGCTAGGGTATTTTGAAAGAAAGAGATTCTCCTCTGCTAGTTGACTTTTTCTGTTGAAGACCTGGTGTGTTTTAGTGCACATAAACTACAGTTACCTAAGCATTATTATTATCTGCATCCCTGATTTTAAAAACCTTTACTAATCACACAGGGAGTTCTTTTAAGTGGTAACAACTAATACAGAAACAATTCTACATTTTTAAATAGGTATAAATAGTTATGTTAAATGAGATTATATTACTTGTTTGTTTGTTTGTTTGTTTGTTTCCCCTGATGATGCACACATTTATGTCTCTTGAACTGTACTCCAATTTATTCTGTGTGTACCAGACAAGGATTATTACTCCAAATGGAGACATATGTCCACATATGATCATATGTGACACTCTCAAAAGAAGCTAAATGGCCAAAATAATAAGATTTCATTAAGTTTAGCAAGCAACTTGAACAAAATTTGGTAGATTTTTATTACTTGGATTCAGTTGTATGCTCATGTGAACTAACCTTGACTGTAGTTTGAATAACATAGTTTTAAAAAGTAGTTCATAGGTTGGGGTTAGATTCTTCATAAAGCCAAGTTTCACCCTTTCAGTAAAAGAAAATATGGTTCTTTTGCTTGAAAGGAAACCTGTATGAAAAGATAATCTAACCTAGAAACAAGAGTAAAAAGTTGTCAGAATGATGTAAAAAGGATCTATTGTTACCTTATTTTATGCTTAATTTCTTTTGTTAATGGAAAACTATTATTTTCTTGTAACATCTTAATGGCACATGAAGACCTTTGACTCTAGCTCTGGGATTTTTATAAGGAACAGCCACAGTTGTGGGGAACTAAAACAGTGAAGAATAACAGTATACTGAGATTATTCTTATTTTTTAAATCCCTTTTAAAGCACTACTGCAAAGCTGGCACTGTTACTAGGCAATGGAGTGTAGGTAGAATACAATTTCTCTCTTCAGACACCCACTATGTGCATTTCACGTAGAAATTAAATATCAGAAAATGACAACTAGAATATTTTAAAAATATTTTGTTGTATTTTGCATGTTGCTTGCTATTCTCAGCCACCCATCGCTTCAGGCAATCTGTCAAACTGTTGTTCTATCTTTTAACCAGGGAAATTCAAAAGCAGCATATGAGTGTACACCTAACTGTATGATAAAGTACAGTAGTGATTTTGCAGTACCTCTGATTTTGAAATCCATGTTACCTTCCTATTTTACAGTGATTGCTGCCATATCATTAACTCTTGAACAATTTATTAATTTGCTATTCAGGTGTACAGGCTCTACAGTATGATGACTTGTAAACTTGAGGGTAAAGACAACAAGAGACATACAGCATAGCAGCACTGAGCTTTCTTCTGTGGAGAATTTGACAGTGTGGAAAAACATCTTTAAAGACGTGATGATTGTAGTTGTCTGACATTCTCCTTGTAGTTATACTCTACATCTCCAAGAACACATGTCTGCCCACCTAGAAAAGTCAGTTTGAAAAGGTAATTATCACCATTGTTCTATGGAAACCATGAGGCTGTGACATAGCAGAGGTGTGAGTGCATGAGAGTGAAGAGGGTGCAGAAGCAAGGGCAGGTGAGGAAATTATGGATTCATGAATTTTATGGCTAGATAATCCTTACTCTGTGTGGATTTATTAGCCTCACCAGAATCACCTACCTATAAATCCTATTCCCCGTTTCCCCATCTTGTTTCTACATGAGCCAGAAACCTGTAGTTTCTACTAGACATGGAAACGCAGGCTTTTTCTGACCACTGTCTGAGTGAAGGCAGCACATTGTAAATACAACCTTACATGCTGGTGAAGTAAAAGTCCATAAATTATTCTATATGATAGATGTGCAAGTTAAAACCAACAAAATGTTGATAAGATAGGGTTTTCTGTCCACCTGGAAAAGGAAGTTTTATAATTCTATGAAAGTGGAAAGTGTTGGCAGAATCACTTAAAATTTATTACTTATAAACATGACATTTTTCAGCAGAAAATAGCATATATTTAAATTGACTTTTTTTTTTTAAAAAAAACCCAAAAGATTACAGAATTTTAACACCCCCCCTTTTTTTTTTTTTTTTTTTTTTTTTTTTTTTTTTTTAGAAAATTAATAAACAATATGTAAGCCTGCTAATGGATGTCCTTTGTAATTTACACTAGGACTGAGTGCAATATTATAGGAGTATTCTTCTTACCATGTTGATTAAATTCGCAGTGTTTTGGGATTATCCTGGTTTGGTACTGGACAGCACAAGATATTGTGTACCAAGAAGCTATTTACACTACAGGGTAATAAACTACAAGAATGTTTATTTACAGAGGAAGCTTCTCAAAAACTAGGAAGTTAGTGGGATAATAACAGCCTAGAATATATGGGAATTGTGACGTCTGAATGTGGTTTTGCTTTTTTTTTTTTTTTTTAAATGGGAACTCATAGTACTGTAGAAAAAAATGTGTCTTGTTCCAGATATTCTCAGTACAGTGTAAAGACAGTAATTCTATACAATCTGCATCAATTGAATATATTAGGAGTGTTGTTTTCAGGAAAAATGCAGAGGTGTGCCTCTGTAAAACTCATAACTATATCTATGAGAAAAAAAAAATTAAATACATCTCCACAAGGTCCTTCTTGTTCCCTAGAGAGCTGACTTACTCCAAAATACATAAATCAAAGAAACACTGAATTGTTACTGCAGCAGTATGGTGGTTTTGAAAGTAATGAAGGCTTGCTACTACCTTTCCTAATAATGACACATTGGTTTTCAACTCATACATGTTTGTGTGTGTGTGTTTGCACAAAAATACAGAAACATAGAAAACACACATATACATATATTGCCAAATATTTCACGCTTGAGTACAATAAATGATAAATTACGATGTGACATGTAATACAGGAACGTGTAGTTCATGAAGCCATAAATTTCTATTCCATCTTTCCAGCACCATCAAAGAAAATGATGTGACAATATTGGACAAAATCTCTGTATCTGCAATCCGTTGTGAAAAAAAAACAAACAAACCACCCACAAAATCAAACAAACCCCACACCAAAAAGCTAGCAAACAAAACCTCCAAACAATAAGCAAATCATTAGAATAGTGCAAATCTCTTTTCCTTACTTGTAATTATCTAACAGATGCAGACATCATGCTTCTGATGCTATCCCTAATGGGTAGATATGAACCCATTTCTGTGTCATAGGTTCCATAAACTGTAGTTTAGATATAAATTTGGGGATACATAGGTAAGATTTTCAATTGTCCAGTGTCATTGAGCGTTATCATCATAGTTAATCTTTAGTTGTCCAGGTGTTTGGATCTCTCTTTAAGTATTGATACCTCTCTATACCTCTGTGGTTGTGTGTGTATACATGTACATATAAATAGTTGTCTCCATATATTTCATGTTTGTATAAATGCAGGCTATTCCTGTAATAATAAGGAATGTTTGAACAATTGAAAATAGGAATGTTTGAACAATGAAAAAGGATATCCATTTATACCAATAGAAAAACAGAGAAGCTATTAAAATATTTGGGACACATGTATGAGGAAAGGTCTTTGAAACAAAAAATGAAAAACACTCTTTCGGAAAGTGAGGAAAACATTTACTTCTGTTAGAAAAGGGTGAAATGTGTGCGTTCTGGTTTAACTCAGTCTGGTGAATCTCTTAATTGAGATCCTCCCAGATAATGAGCTTGATAGAATAAGTACATCAGACATTTAAACCTATGTACTTACTTGCTTGTCATAAACACTTTGTAATAGTGCAGTGCTTTCTTAGCCTTGTACTAACAGAGATGGGCATCTCCCTCTTTCATCTCCTTACTCCCCTTTCGATTTTGCCTCTGCTTTTTCTTTCTCTCTTTCTCTGTCTTCCTGTAAATATTTTTTTCCAGCACAGCTGCTGACAATATGTCTCTTTTTGTGTTTTTTTGGGCAGTACTCTTGTCTGCTGATGATTTTATTACTTGAAGGGTTACAAACAGAAACTTAAAGTACAGAAATAATAATAGATCTCCCCCAAACATAAATCTCTGAAATTTTATTCTTCTCTTTAATTCCACTGTTTTCAACTAAAAAACCAACATCTCAAACAAACAAAAAAAACCCCTGCCAACCCCCCAAAACATAAGCATATTTTGACACCATATATTCCATTTAGAAAACACTGAATTCAACTTTAATCATTGTCTGACTTATTCCTACAGTTGTCTGACTGACAATATCTGCTTGATCCAATATATGTGTAGTAAATGTCACATTCAATTGATTGAATACACATTAAGTGGAGAATCATCTTGAACAATGATTTGGGAAACCAGGAAATGGCTTAAATACAGTGTATTAAAAAGGGGGGAAATCCTAATGAACAGATAACTAATTTCTGAGCTTCATGTATGAAAAGGAAACACACTTTGATTAGCACTGCCTTTTCCACCTTTTTTCTCTACTTTATTTTGGAATTTCCTCAACATTTTTCCCCTGTTAAAAAGCAGACAGGGGAAAGGGTAACAAAAAGCATGAAGAACAGAGGGGAGAAAAGGGAAAATGATTTTTAAAATAGGGAGAAATGAAGGTAGATTCTGTTATATATTTTCATATTTGGTAAAAAACCTTGTAGGAAAGCTTTAGAAAGAACTTTCTGCTGAAAAGAGTTTCATTCAAAAACCTGCAGCTAGCCATACATTAACAAAATGCAACAGACAGGTCTGTGAGGCTGTACTGTGATAAGGCAATTTTAGCTGACTACCATCTGTCTTTCTTGTGAACTTTTTTGAACTGCTAATCCATCTGATTGAACATCATAGTGCCCCATGCAGAGCAGGTTTTGTTAATGTGGGTTTCCGTCTGTGCACAGTTAGGGAGGTATTTATTATTAAATCCCACATAAGCAACTGGCTGCTAGTTGTTAACAAAATCTTATTTGCAAAATGATGGATTGGAAAATGTGAAAGTATCTGTGTCTGAAATTTAAGGACATTACAATAATAATATTTTCAATCAGTCTGGCTGCAACAGTAATGGTGTTTATTAATGTTCTCTGGACTATGAAATCTATGTGATCCAGTGTGAAAAGATATGCTGTTGCTGTTAGCATGAATGCTATAGGTAGGCATATCATCAAGAGTGTCAAAGTACTTTTTAGTCATACAAATAGGTGGTATGTAGGATTCAGCAATACTTTCAAATGCAATGAGGTCTACATTAACTGCCTTGCAGCCAAAATTCTTAACTTATTTTTCTGCAGTCAGCTGGTATTAGCTCATGTCACACAAACCTTGGCAGTAGTAGTCACTAGATTGTCTCTCAGCTCTGCTTGACCTGCATCTTTAATTGGTTTGGGAAATGAAAGGTCTCTGTAGCCCCCACTAAATGGGGAAATCCACACAGAGCACAAAATACCTGTGCTGTGGGGCTTGCACTGATACCAGGTGGCTGGAAGGGCCTGTGTGTAAACTACCTTTCTTGCTACATTTGCTACGATCAGAGAAAATGGTGCTGAATCTCCACTAGTATAAGTAACAATGCGTGGCAGACTCTGTAAATGCCCCAGGACATTCTACTGCTCTACATCCCTACTCTGAAACAGTCTGGTTTTAATAACGGGACATGCAGATGGGTGGGTGTCTACACATAGTTTTGGAAGAGGAAAATAAGATTTAAAAAAAATGATGATTGGCTAATTTTTGATTTTACAGAGGTTTGTTGGAGGAGAAATAATGTTGAATTTCCATTCTGTTTTGTAACGCTGGCTAAGTGGCAGATATTCAGAGAGTTTTTTTCTTTTTCTGAACTCAGACAAATGAACAAAATCATTAAAATGAAGTTGAAGATCAGGTTGGATACCTATGTTTCTGTCACAACTAGTTTTATTGATATATAACGGTGGTGAGTTCACTTTGACTGGCTACTAGATGCCCCCACCCAGACACTCTCTCAGGACAGGACAGGGGAGACAATAAGATGCAAAAGCTTGTATCTTGACATAAAGACAGAGACATCACTCACCAATTACTGTCATGGGCAAACCAGCCTAGACTTGAATGGTGAGAAACACAGACAAATAACAAAACATCTTCCTCCTCCCACCCCTCTTTCTTTCAAGGATCACCATTGCTCCTTCATTCCTGACTTCACCTTCACCCCCCTGAGGGGCACAGGAAGATAGGGGTTGGAGTCAGATCATAACAGGTCCCCTCTGCTGTTCCTTCTTTCTCACATTGTTTCTCTTCTCCTGCATGGGTCCTCTCCATGGACAGCATGGGAATCTTTGTGTAGGGAACTTCATCTCCTTCTTTGACCTTAGTGTCTTCAGGGCTGTTTCTCACACTTTTTTTTCTGCCACCCCTCTCACATGCTTCTAGGCAGCATTTTTTCCCTTTTCTTAAATACCCCCAGGGTGACACAATTTTGGCTGAGGGCCTCAGCTGTACTATGTGGTGGGTCCATTGGAGCCAGCTGGAGCTGGCTGTGTCTGGCATGGGGAGGCCCTGTAGGTGCCCTGCAGCACATGGACACCTGCACCCAGTACAGTAATACACATCAGATTTGCACTGAAATGCACTGTCCCAGGAACATAAGTATCCCTCTTTGACATTTGCCATGAATTAATGACAATAATCAAAACCCCCATATTGACTAAATATGTTTATTCATTGAAATAATTGATTTCTAAGGGGTGAATAGATGAGAATTTTTCAACTTGTACATAGACATGTCTGCATAAGTGCAAGTATTCTTTCACAAAGGAGAGATGCATTTTGCTGAGGTACTGCAGGCATAAAGCAAGTCAAAGAAAAATCTCAGCAGCAAAGGATGATGCACTTCACAGGTTTGACAGTTCAAGGACAAAGGATTGCAGTTCTGTTCTAATTCTGAGAGAGAAAATGTACATTTTGAAAAGTATTTTCAGTGAAAAGTGATCAAAAGATTGGAATTGCATGCTTACTTGCAGTGCTTCTGTACCATTAGAAATAAAGTAAAAAAAAGATATCAGGACTCAGAATATTCAGATCTGGATCAGGAAGAAATCTATTATGCTGCATATTAAGACTTGCTAGAAAATCAGAGATTTGCTTTTAGTTAGCAGCTTGACAAAATGTTGTTAGTAACAAAAGCAGGAAATTTAAAAATAAAATCAGCATTTTGGTTTAGATTTTTGGATTTATCTTGCTCCTCTGCATATGTAAGAAGGGAAGCAGTTGCACTCTTTTCAATGAAATACACAAATGAGTATCATTTGCAAACTGCGATTATGGTCTGTGCTTTTTGTATTCCTTCCAGCCACAGTTTTATCCCTTTTGAACACAGCATTTTTTTTCACAAGAAGATGGAGCAGACTGCATGCCAGAGTAGCATTTTACAATCTTTGACTCTTACCCAGCTTCAGCTGCTGCCATTGGCAAAATGTTCCTTGAATGAAATAAGACCAGTATCTGATTTTTTTGATTGATTTGTGAACATTATGCCCTTAACAGATTGGTTTTCTTTAAAGTCTCTGCTAGAATGAGTTAAATGGAGGAAATTGCAGGGAGAATGGTAAAGAGCAGTAGACCAGTTTCCAGCTTCACAGAGTACACAGGTAAACTAAGCCATTCATATATTGTGGTTCCCGTTTTCATCAACTCACAGTTCCTTGTGAATTAATGCATTTTGACTGTAGAGTTTACATCAAAAGCATTCCAGTGCAGTCGAGCCTTTGGACTGCTTCCCTTTTGCCGTGAGAGAGATAACACAGTTTAAAAATGGAGCCATAGAAAACAAAAAGTGCAGGAGTGTATAGATTTTGTAAAGATCTCTAAGAAAAACATATACTTATTTCAGTAATCCTTTATGTGGAGTATCAAGTGCTCGCTTCTCTGTCAGATGTATCAGCCAAACTGCTGCACTGAAGAGATATTTCTAAAATACAGAATGATGCATGAATAGAATTGTATAGTTTATATAATTTAAAATGTCCTTTTACATATTCCACTTCATTGATGATTTGTAGGACCTGGTGTATATCAGGTGTTGGTCAAATGACATGCAAATATCAAAGTATTAAACCGGATCTTGTCTCAGCTTGTAGCTTGTGCCAGTATTTTTTCTGTTTTCTTGGTAGAGAAATTATCCTGTTGCTCCTGCTGGGAATTATAATGTACTGATGCAGCAGACCTGGCATACTGTTTTCGTTTCTAGCAGAATTACTACTGTAATCTCTATTACTTTGTATTTGCTTGTATTGCTCATAATGTATCAGGTACTGTGCAACATAAAAACACTTTTTCCACACATCCAAAAGAAATATAAAGACAGGGGAAGGAGGAGGCACATAATGAAAAGGGCAATCTCCCAGTAATGACACCATCATTTTATATCTTGTCAGTTTGTATATATATTTTCATGTAGCTTTGACTTTACATTTATGCAGAAGGACAGGTAGGCAGATCTGTGCATATAATAGAAATATTGTTGTAGGTGCCTTAGCTCTTTTAGAGTGTTGAGAGATTAATTGATTAGAGAGGTGACTCCACAAATGTTAAAAACAAAAGTAGTTCACCTGTTGCACCGGAAATTAAGTAGACTACACCTAAAAGAAGAGCGGATTTTCAGACTTTCCCTTTAACTCTTCAACAGAACTGCTTTCCATAAATTTACAGATGGTTCGCAAAACATTTGGCCATTGTTACTGATTGGCAATAATCGCTGGGAAATACATACTTAAATAGCTGAAATTTTAGAATAATTGAGAGAGTATAGTAGTTTAAACAGCTTCCACTTCACATTGTCAGCAGTAGCAAAGCTAGCAAAGTGTGATGTGAAATATTCCACACACTAGACTGAAATAATCACAATTGAACACCATTACATAATCAGAGCTGCTTTGCCTGAGGTTGATTGACAGTGCTTACTATTCAATTAAGAAGCATGTTATTTGGCTCTGATGCTGATGCAAATCTAAAAGAAAGCTTAATTTCTTTGACCCTTGTAACCCATCAGCTTTGATTTTGGGACTGTGCCTAATGCATTTTATGTATCCAAATAACTATTTATTTCATCATAACAATGACATTTCCAGTTGCTACTCAAAAACCTTACTTAAATTTTGTTAGCATAACAATTTATTTAAAAAAGAAAAAAAGAAAAAGGAAAAAGGCTTAGAGAACTTTTAACCTTCATTTGATTTTTTTTTTTTTTTTTTATCGTTGGTGCAAAGGATTAACAGACACAGAAGACAAGATTATACATTTTTTAAGTTTTGCTTTTGAGTCTTGAGGGAATCCTATAGTGTGGAATTAGATTAACCTTTCTGACACTTTTTCTAATAATCCAAAAACCACAATATAAGATTTATTCTCCTGACAATCATCATGGTTGCTTTGCTTACTCTGTATATTCTGTATTCATGTATGTTATCAAGCATGACATGAACAGTGAGGAATATTCAAAGTTTGTAGTGAATATTCATCCTTTCTCTACAAATTAGTTGCAGTGTTTGTAAATGGTGTCCAGGTACCAAAAGATGTAACAATATTGATAGATTTGAGTGATCACTCATGCTTTATCAATGAACTTTGTTTAATCATGTTTGTGTATGATCTATCTGAGTGAATATAGTTGCTTATAAATTTTGTTCTTTCTATAATGAGTCCAGGTTCCTCATTTTTTCTCAAAGCAGCTGGCACTAACTTCACTGGCACTTTTTTTTTTTTTTTTTAAATATATTCTTATTCAGTTTTAAATAAGTAGGACAACTCAGAGAGTTACTCTTGGGATGAATTTGAAGTCTGGACAACAGTTTGCACAGACTTTATGAAAAGTTATGCCCTTATGATAACAACACCCTTCATCTATTATATCAATAGAATGGGCGACAAAAGTAAGACTGAAGATTGCATTCCCCAGTGTAACTAAATTTTGCTGGTTTGATTAAAACTACTGTATATCTAGATTTACTCTAGGCATGTCTCCTCCTTTTCCTTCCAGAAATTTTATTTGGGTAAAAAAACCCCAAAACAACACAACAAAAAAGGGGAATTTTGTTGTTCTTGAAATGTGGATAAATCTGACAGTCAGTACCTTACATGTCTGTAACCATCAGGCTTTTGATATAATCCACCATGTCCTGAGTGGGAGATATTGAAGAGACTTGCAAGTAAACTGCTTATGCTGGGATGGGCAAAGACCATCATTCTTCAGCCCTTGCTGCAATAGACTGGTGTGAAATTTAGAACATAGCCCTGTCCTCCTTAAGTATTCACCTTCAGATTAAAACAATGTGAGGAGCTCCTATTTACAAGCTCCTTAAAACAGTAACAATCCTGTTATGAAAGAGGAAAAATTTTGTAAATGTGCATCATTGTAGTATATTTATATATTTACACAGCTGAAAAAGTCTGATAGGCATGGATCAGTACTGTAAATTTTCAAGATGATTTTTCATATTTAGAGTGTTATTTTTCCTCATGCTTGACCAGTCTAGAGAATTTAAGCGTGGTTCTCCTATAAATGATGTTGGGCATGCAATACATAAATACAGAAATATAAATATTTATATATAAATAAATAAATATAAATATTTGCTCTGGGGCTGGAATGAGGTCCGTATGTTGTTTTCCACCTACTATCCTCTGTTATTAATTTGCTATTTGTTTTCCATATTCTCTCTAACTCTGTTGCTTTTCTTTCTGTCTCAGACACACTAAAGGTTTTTAGGGTGTTTTGACAAAAATGCTACCCATAAGTGACTCTTGCGCATTCTCTGATCTGTGGGGATAGTCAGTAGCTTTGGAATAATTTTCAGTTATAAAACTGAATGTTACCTGAAGCTTATGGCACAAATTGAAATAGTTATTCCACTTCATCTTGCCCACAACAAGCTCTCAGTGCCAGGACTTGCAGACCTGGGAGGTGGGAGAAAGCCTATTAAAGTTCTGAATATTATCAGTTTATTTTTGTCTTTGTGTAGCATCGTATTGCATTTTTGTTACTACCCAGTTAACATATTTTCTAGCTTTTTTATGTGCTTTCTAAATTTTTAAAAACTTTTTTATATGACCTTATTTTGCATGATTATTAAAGAATATACGTCTGTCCTGTTTCAGCTAGGATAGGGTTAAGTTTCCCCAGCAGAGAGAGAGGCGGAAGGGATCTCCAGCCGGGTTATTCATACCATGCTGACGTCAGGTCCAGGCGGGAAATATTTTTTTACTTTCTCTATGGTGATCTTGGTGCCAGGAAGCTGTTTCGTGAACATTTTGCAGTATTTCTCTGTATATGTTTTGTCTTGTTCACTGTTATTGCTGTTTATTGTTGTTATCATTGCCACTGTTGATGTTCAGATTGTTTATCACACTGTTGTATTAAATTTCTTCTTATTTCAACCTGGGGTTTGTGCCCTACTTGTGTCCGAGGGTGGAGGAGGGACAACAGCAACATGGTCTCCGGTACTGGCATGGTTTAAACCACCACAGCCGTAACTGGCGCAAAAATGTGGGGCACAAGAGGTCTGAATTAAGAATAAAAAGAGACAGACCCTGACCAGAGTGTGATAGAGCAATCTGTTGGGTGAAATTTTTCTGTTTGTATTTGTATTTATTTGATGAGAAAATGTTTGCAATGCTGGCCCACTTGCTTGTATGGTGGGGCTGGATTACTCCTTATATCCAGTGTATGAACCCATTGGTGGCGTTTGTTATCGGTGGAAAATATATAAAGGGTCTTATGTTCTTATATGGGCTATTGAATGCTTATGCTGCCTTTGTACTGCTGGGGTTTGAGGGGGTGGGGGGTGTAGTTGTGAAATTTTTTTTCCCTGTGATTCAGAAATTGACAGTTTTTGAACCTTGCCTTCAATTTTCATGAAAGCTTTCATAGAAGCATGAGGATTCCACTTTTTAATGTTTCAGTGGTCTACCTTTTCACATAATCTATCCTTAAGAAAAAGCAGTACTCCACATAAAACTTGGAAAAGCTGTCACAGTAGGCAATAACATACTTTAAAGGATCTATCTCCCTAAGTGGCCAGCTTACAGAAGACTGAACATATGCTTTGGGTACCTTATTGTGTCTACGAGGGAAGCTGATATGCTCATTTAAGAAAATGTGAGAGAGTTAAAAATTATGTTGCATTATTGAATGGTAGAGTCAAACAAATCCCTATCACATTTATGATTTTTTCACTGAAAGGTGCACTAACACCCTAGGGGTTATCCAGTATGTTAACTAGGTTCAAAAATAGCACAAACAAATATTACCTTAAATCACATGCGTGAAAAGACATTAAATGACTCCATGAATTTATGCTTTATGGATTTATGATTTGGGTGCTTTGAGAGACAAGTAGTTCCATATAGGTAATTTGCATTTTCTGTTCAAAGTTAAGAAATAACAATAATACTAAATAATGGTTTAGATACTGAAGCAGATTAAATCTTTCACTCACACCCCCCTGCTAACAGTGCAATGCCAAATGCATATTAACATTTGC
>NW_020799142.1:1177622-1206370 GCF_003259725.1 Athene cunicularia | reverse complement strand
GGGGGGGGGGGGGCAGGACGCTACCTGTTTGCCATTTGGGCTTTTGTTAGGGGTCTCATACCCTCTATGGGTGAGCCAGAGGAAGAGATCCTCTCAGCTTTGGGGAGTTTCAATTATCCTTGGAGCCTGCAGGCCAGTGTGATTGTGGCAAAATGCTTTCTGAATGTCTGCCTGATTTTGGTTTTGGCCATGAGGCACTTCTCTAACAATAGCAGTGCCAAGAAACCTGCCCCGAGGTCAGATAATAGTGAGTGGCAAGGGGTGTGGGAAAAGATGGGCAAAGGCCTGAATCGGTGGGCACCTCCAATGCTTTGAAATTTCACTCCTGAACAAATGCAGAGCCCTGATAAACTGTCAGAGTGCTTAGAAAGGGTGTGTTACCAAGCTGGCAAAACCCAGGAGACACAACTGGCTGCAATGTGTTGGGGACTTGCCCATGCCTACCCTGTCCTCTTTAATACCACTCATGGTGCTCAAGGGAAAGAAAGGGCTGCAGAGCCTGAGAGTGAATTCAAAACAGTATCTGGACCTAGGGGACAGGCAGAACCTGTATCAGTCGCCCCCACCAGCACAGTGACTGAGCCAGATAGCCAGCCAGTGCCGGTATCAGTCGCCCTGATACAGAAAACAAAATATACCAGAAAGTCAGTTCGCAAAGTGGGGCATGAGGATGAGCCAGGCCCAGCACAGGAACAGGAGGAAGGGCCAGGGATGATCATCCGATTTCTATCCCCAACTGAGTTGTGAGATATGCGGAGAGATTTTGGCCACCTGGGAGGCGAGCAGATTTGCACCTGGTGGCTCTGATGCTGGGACAATGGAGCCAGTGCTTTTGAAATGGAGGGGAGAGAGGCCAAGCAGCTGGGATCTTTGGCCAAGGAGGCTGGCATTGATAGGGAAATAGGGAAACAGACTCAAACACTCAGCCTTTGGAGGCAACTCCTGCTCAGTGTAAGGGAGAGGCACCCCTACAAGGATGATATCCTATGTCAGCTAAGCAAATGGACCAACACCGAGAAAGGCATCCAGAACCTCAGGGAACTGGCTGTGTTTGAGATGATCTATGGTGATCTGAATAAGGAACAGTCACCCATGGACCCAGGTCAGGCCCCTTGCACACACCTGATGTGGCGAAAGTTCCTGAAGAGCGCACCAGAAGCACACTCGACAGCATTGGCAATAGTGTCCTGGTGGACAGACACCCACACTCTAACAGTGGATGGAGTGGTTGGCAAGCTCCGGCAATATGAGGGAAATCTCCCCTCATCTCAACATTCCTGGGTCACAGCTGTGGAGGAACTGTCTCAGAGGGTCCAGGAAATGGAAGAGGACATGTCCTACATTTCACCTGCACGGGCTGATGTCTCAGCCATTAGAAATAAACGTTTCCCCACCCAAGAGAAAGGAAGCAGAAGGCACACACCACGAGGCACCCTGTGGTTTTTCCTCAGAGACCATGGAGAAAACATGAGGAGGTGTGATGGACAGCACACTGCCGCCCTAGCTGCACGAGTAGAGCAGCTGAAAGGGAAGACCATCACAAAAGGGGAGTCCTCCAAGAAAAGCACAGATCCAGTGTCCTTTTGAAAAACCACACAGAATAGAACGGCCAAAGTTATGTCTGACCCTCTTGAGGGGACCAGTAAATCGTTCTTGCAAGAAGTGAGTGATGCTGAGCAGGATTAGAGGGGCCCTGCCTCCAGCCAGGTGGAGGAAAGGGATAATTGTATTTATTGGACAGTGTGTATCCGATCGCCTGGCACATCAGATCCACAAGAGTATAAAGCTTTGGTGGACACTGGCGCACTTTGCACCCTGATGCCATCGAGCTACAGTGGGCTTGAATCCATCTGCATCTCTGGAGTGACAGGGGGACCCTATCAGCTGACCGTACTGGAAGCTGAATAGAGCCTGACTGGGAAGGACTGGCATAAGCACCCCATTGTGACTGGCCCAGATGCCCCGTGCATCCTGGGCATAGACTATCTCAGGAGAGGGAACTTCAAAGACCCAAAAGGGTACCCGTGGGTTTTTGATGTAGCTGCCCTGGAGGAGGTTGAACAGTTGTCCACCTTACCCGGCCTCTCAGAGGATCCCTCAGTGGTGGGGTGGCTTAAGGTTGAGGAGCAGCGAGTGCCGATTGCTACCAGGACGGTGCACAGGAAGCAGTACCGCACCAACCGAGATTCCCTAGTCCCCATCCATCAGCTGATCCGTCAACTAGAAAGCCAGAAGATGATCAGCAAAACTCACTCACCCTTCAACAGTCCTATATGGCCAGTGAGAAAGCCTAATGGTGAATGGAGGCTAACTGTGGAATGCCATGGCCTGAATGAAGTTACGCCAGCAATGAGTGCTGCAGTGCTGGACATGCTAGAGCTCCAGTATGAACTGGAGTTGAAGGCAGCCAAGTGGTATGCCACAATTGACATTGCTAACGTGTTCTTCTCCATTACGATAGTGCCAGAGTGCAGGCTACAGTTTTATTTCCCTTGGAGAGGCATCCAGTACACCTGGAATCGACTGCCCCAGGGGTTGAACCACAGCTCCACCATTTGCCATGGACCGGTCCATACTGCACTGGAGAAAGGTGGGGCTCCAGAACATGCGCAGTATATTGATGAACATCGACACAACCAGCAGGCAGACCAAGCTGCTAAGATCAGAGTGGCTCAGGTGGACTTGGACTGGCAGCACAAAGGTGAACTGTTCATAGCCCGGTGGGCCCATGAGACCTCGGGCCACCAAGGTAGAGATGCAACATACAGGTGGGCTCGAGATCGAGGGGTGGACCTCACTATTGATACCATTGCAGAGATCATCCACAGATGTGAGACGTGCTACAATCATATATGCCAAGCAGGTGAAGCCCCAGTGAAATGGAGAGTGATGGCTGAAATATAGATATGGAGAGGTCTGGCAGATCGACTACATCACACTGCCACAGACCCTCCAAAGGACGCCCCACGTGCTCACAATGGTGGAAGTAACCCCTGGATGGCTGGAAGCTTACCATGCACCCCACACCACTGCCCGGAACACCATCCTGGGCCTTGAAACCCAAGTCCTGTGGCAACACAGCACCCCAGAGAGAATTGAGTCACACAACAGGACACACTTCCAAAACAACATCATAAATGCCTGAGAAGCAGAACATGTCATCGAGTGGGTCTACCATATCCCCTACCACGCACCAGCCTCTGGGAAGATCGAGCGCTACAATGGACTGTTAAAAACCACATTGAAAGCATTGGGAGATGGGACCTTCAGAGACTGGGACATGCATCTAGCAAAGGCCACCTGGCAAGTCAACACAAGAGGATCTGCCAGTCGAGCTGGCCCGGCTCAGTCAAAACCTCCACGTGCTGTAGATGGGGATAAACTCCCTGTGGTGTGCATGAGGAATATATTGGGAAAAATGGTCTGGTTTAGTCCTGCTCCAGGCAAAGGTAAAGGCAAACCCATCCACGGGATTGCTTTTGCCCAAGGACCTGGGTGTACCTGGTGGGTGATGCAGGACAATGGAGAGGTCTGATGCGTACCACAGGGGGACTTGATTCTGGGTGAGAACATGCCGTGAATTATACTGTGCCTTTGTAAATTGTTGTTTTGTTATTGTTAACTGCTAAATGGCAGCTGGGCATGACGCAGATGGTATAGAATAAAGGGGTGGATTATGTCCTGGTTCAGCTAGGATAGGGTTAAGAGAGAGAGGGGGAAGGGATCTCCAGCCAGGTTATTCATACCATGCTGATGTCAGGTCCAGGCGGGAACTTTTTTTTACTTTCTCTTTGGTGGTCTTGGTGTTGGGAAGCTGCTCCGTGACCATTTGCGATATTTCTCTGTATATCTTTTGTCTTGTTCACTGTTATTGCTGTTTATTGTTGATATCATTGCCACTGCTGCTGTTCAGATTGTTTTATCACACTGTTGTATTAAATCTCTTCTTATTTTAGCCCAGGGTCTGTGCTTAAGTTCCAGCCCGACTGGCTGAGTGTGGGGGAGGGGCAACAGCAATGAGCTTTCCGGTCCTGGCAGGGCTTAAATCACCAGAACTTCTTAAAAATAGTTGGGAAAATGGAATAAAAAAGCAGTGGACTGTCATAACAGCAAACCTTATATTTCAAACTATTTGTAGAAGTCTCCTATGGTGTACTTTAAGGAAATGATTATACAGGAACCAATAAAAAGTAACTAGGTAATGCCTAAAATTTCATTCTTTTGCTAACTCTCTCAATATAAAGCACAAACATCCTCAGGTGTATGTTCTAATAAATGACTCTGAAGGAGCTTTATGTTCCCCTGTGTTATGTTATAAATCCACAATTCATAAACATATTTTAAAAATCTTTTTCCCCTAATTAACATTTGACTGTCTGTGACATGTAAAATTGCATTCAAAAGACAAAAGCCTGTTTACCACTTTATTTTGTGTGCCATTAATTGCAGAATAGCTGGTGGAAAGCTGCAACATTGCCCTGGGAAGCAATATAGACATTCTCATTCTGAGTCAGACATTTCAAATGACATTTAACAGAATCTCCCAGTGCATTTGCTAAACTCAGCTAAATACCATGCTTAGTGTATTATGGTTTCGTGCATGGAAACAAGACAAAGTGTTTCATTCCCGTAAACTCTGAGAGGAAGACTAGTTTCTTCTGTCAGAAACAAAGTAAAAATGTACTAAGCTTGACATTTTAACATACATGTTAAAATACATGTTACATAACAGCTGTTAACTGTTTCTAGTCTACCATATATTCCATATAGTGATAGCATCAAGATAAACCACAGCATTTGCTTCCCAAAGGAGATTCTATCTTCAGACGGTTCTTGAAGTGACACAGAGATATGTACAAGCTCTGTTAAGGCCGACAAGATCCTTACAAAAGTGTTGCATAATGTTATATGTACAAGTTCTAAGTTCAGTGGGTTTTGTTATAAAATATTTATGAAGGAATGAAAGCAGTTAAAGAACTAGGAGCTTCCAAGGGGAGTTTATGCTGTCAGAAGTCCAACTGCTTTCATTGGGGATTTTCCCTACTTGTGGCCTTATCTAATAGTCATTGATATTAATGAGAGTCATTCCTTTGATTTTGATAGCCTTTGGATCATGGATTTTGGTTGTAATACGGCCTCATCTGTGTTTAGAAATAGTCACACAAGTTTTATACAGGTATAAATGCTCAGTCAAATTTGCTAGCTGGACTTATTTTCAAATATCAATCTTCATAACAGCTGCCTAAGCTTGAGCACAATGTTCAGGTAAATGAAGGGATATTTTTCCTCCATCTGTTATCAGTTCTGGGAAAATAAGGAAATAAGATACATTAACATTTGGTAGGTATCTCCTTCTGGAAACTTTTTGCTAATTTTCTTTAATTCACTAGAGTTTACATATAGCTAACTGTAGCAGAATTCAGTGGGATTTGCTGTATCTTTAATGAGTTTGAATGATCAAAAATCCTTCTCTGATCTATTAGATAGTATACTGATTTCTAGACTAGTAATTTATAAAGATTTTCATTAACTTCTCAGCTAATCCTCTAAATTGACTAACCATTTCCATCAGAATCCATGGATTTGTGTTCAGAATCCATGGATTTGTGTCCATAACAAAGCTATTCTGAACACATCAAAGCATTCAAACACTGTATTAGCTATTGTCTGAAAATAAATGAAATCCAAAGTGAGTCTTCCAAGCCCAACACCACAATGGATTTAATTAGTGAAAATCCTGAACCAATACTGTGTAAAAATGGAAGCTTTCTTTTGTGTGTGTGTGTGTTCTTTTTGTTGTTGTGGGTTTAAAAGAGTTTAACACTTTTCATACTAATTTGACATATTTGACTGCATCACTAGCTGTCCCAATTTAGCCATGAGTAGTGTTTCATGAATATATGACTATCTGATACATTGAAGATTCCTGAAAAAAAAAGTAACATTGACATACACAAAATCCTTCTTCAGAGTCCATGGGACTAGTTGGCATATGTTGCAAGATCATAATAGAAGTGCAAGGTATTAGCATTTCCAGTGAAAAAGAACAACTTTCTTTTCCTGAGGTTCTTTGAAGTCTGTTAACTGTCGATTAGCATTAAGATGAAATCCTGAAAGCACCTTTTTTTGCTATATTGGGATGCGCTTTGTGTAGAAATATAAATGTGGGACAGATCCTTGGTTCATTCTGTTTCAGAACTGAGAGCAGTTAGATTTGTAGCTTAAAAGCAAAGCATACTTTAACAGCATGTGATCATAAAAACGTTCAGCATTTGGTCACAGGTGTCTCCAAGACAATTTCATTTGTTTTGTGGCATTTAGCCATCCATTAAAAAAAAAAAAAAAAAAAAAAAAAAAAAAAATTTTGATGATTTGGTCACTGCCAGGTTTCTAGTTATTTGAAAATGGTCTTCAATGGGATATTCAAGCAGTTGAGAGATGATATATTTTAAGGAGGAATCTTCAGCCAGCTTGTTTTTGTTTGTGAATTTAATTATTTGCAATATATGCTAGTTCTGGATTATCTGTATGCTTAGAAACATTTAATATCTCTTTTCATATATTTTTGTATTTGTATCAAGATAGTAAATCATCAGCACAACAATATAACATACTTAATAACACTAGAGAAACTTTGTTCTGAGATGGAGTGGGTAGGGATTGGTATGTAGTAATAACATTTTATAGAACACATTGCTCTGGTGGTTTGTTCAAAGCTTTGCTTTCACCATGTAGTTAAGGCCTGTGAGTTTGATTAGTGCTATCAATAATTCTGGTCTACCACCTGCCATAAGACACAGGTGCATATGGAAATGGACTTTATATTTTCCTGTCAAAGTTGGTGTTTTGACAAGCTCCTTTGCTCAGGTGCTTGCAAGTTTTACTGAACTTCTGGACCAGTGTATTTTAAAGTTTTAATAATTACCTAGTACATTGAAAACTGTGCGCAGAAAATGCTACACAGTGAGAAGGACTAGGAAAGGTGGCCACATCAACTACAGTCCTGCCAAGATCTGAGATAGAGAAGATGTGGAAAAACAGTTCAGCTGTGACCATGAGAAAATACTGCCAGTGTGTTCCCAGCCTTCTTAATTTGACTGGTAAAGTGGACGAATCAAAGAAATACAGACACCAAGATTTTCTACTTTGTTCTCAGTAGAAATATCTATTGCAGGTGAAAATCCAGTTTATTTTGATCAGAAACAGTGTGGATGAGAAGCAATTATATGGGTATTCTGAAATCAGAGTTGACAACTGCATCTGCAAATCTTGGTGTCAAAAGAGGACACTTTCATAGAGGTTCATGCTGATCAAAACCAAAAAAGGTAAAAATTGGTTTATCTATCTTCCTATTTCCCTAACTTCATTGGCCTCAGGGAAAACACCATGGGTGATCTGGGAAGAATCCTGCTTCGGCTGAAATGTTTTTCCTTCTCTGGGATGGTTCAGGCCTTCACATGACACAGAAACTGGCTCTTAGCCTAGCTGTATTTTAATTTCATCATGTAAAAAAATGCAAATAACACCTGTTTAAAGTGTTCTGAGAAGAAAAATGCTTTATAAATGAAAATACAGGAAAAGTGTTATAGCTAGGTTTAAATTGAAAAGAAACTTGTGTAAAGAAATGGGTAGCTTGATTTTCCTTGTAAAAATAATGAACTGAGTGTATATTAGCAGAAAACAAAAGAATCTGGGAGTATTCTTTCATCATTCAGGCCTTGCTGGTTACTATCTCCTGTTATAGCTGTATTAAAAGCCTATTAAACAGCTACAGTGATGGACTAAAAACACTTTGCCAGCTGAAAACCTCTTTTGAATTTGTGAATCTGACTTTCTTCTATCTCCCAAAATTGTTGAAGTGAAGAAAAGAAATTGATACTCTTTGTGCATCTTGCCCAGTATCTTCTCAGCCTACTTCATGAATGCTATTATCTGGAAAGCAACCTTTACATTCATACCTCTTTTGTGCCTAATGCAGTTATTCTCCATTCTGTTATAATGAAAGTATTACATGGATAACTATAGAGCATTATCTTCCAGAAGGAGAACTAATATGGGAAAGAAATTAAGTACTTTAATGTGAAACCTGATTTCTTTTTTTTAAACTTATAGATACCTGAGAGTAAGTATTTAGTAAGCTCACAGGCATGATAAATATATCGAACTACCTACTTACTGTAAAAAGTAATTTCCATTTCAGAATTTATGGAAAGCTGAATAAATTCCTCTCTTCAACTACAATACTTGGATGAATAGTTTGTGCTGTTGGACATACTGAAAATAGACCTGTTTGAAGTATATAACTAGGCAGGTTATAACTGGATATACATTTTCCTCAGCTATATGTCCCTTGTCAGGATATTTTTGCTTTTGTGAATAACATCAAAGAAACTAGTACTTGTTGTAATTATTAATTTTATACCTTTTTTTAGTCTCAGATTGCTTTGAAGTAGCTATGAACTACAGTGCAATTTGTTCCTTTAAGAGTCATGGTAATTCTTGGGCTGTGCAGGGTTGTGCTAGTAGAACTGCTAAGTTTTAGTTTGACTTCAGCTGGTTGGCTTAGGACAGATTAGACTATGTGCTGCTTCCCATATGATTTATTCCTCTGTAAAGATATTCAAGAAACCATAAATGCAACATAAAATATGCAATTATGTCAAGTAAGATCACATGAGATCCTTTCATGTCATGAAAAACATGTATCATGTTTTGCTGAATAATAATTTTCTTCTTTTTTTCCCTTGGAATGGAGCTTGGCTAAAGGCTAAATAAAACTGACAGATTTTAGCATTTGATAAATCTAGTTGATCCAAGCTCCTGTTGCAATTTTCCCATTTTAGGCACAAGATGCCTAAACCTGCTAATTACTAAAATGGTAGCATTACCTACCCAAAAGTTTGGGTTTTTCAGAAGATGATGAAAGAAGTCAGGGAAGAGATGCCAATAAGATGGGGACATTGAGGTAATAAAGATCCATGATCTGGCATGCATCAAATGGCCATGCTATTTCTCAAACCCACATTAGCATCAATAAGACAAAAAGGTCTCATTTTTCTTCTGCTAACATGGTAAAAAAAGAGATCAGAAAATAAAATAACAACCATTCAGATTTAATGGAAATAAAATAAAAGAAACAGTGCAGAGAACCACTCAATAGGAAACAAGGCTGTGCAAGATACTGCTTTTTTGAAAAGTATTATTTCACTATAGTTTGGAAAAGGCAGCAGCATAACTGAGTTGGATATTATGATATGTCTTCATGGAAAAATCTGTTAAAACCTGCCAGGTTTCTGTTTATAATCTCCTTTAGACAACCACTTGTTTACTGATGGAGAATGTTGAATCTTTCTATCTGCTGCTATGGCTATTTTCAACAGCTAGAAAAAAGGTTCACTGTCAAATTGTTGCTTCCAGTAACAACACTGTACATCTGAAAAGAAATAAAGCATGAAATTGATGTTGTAAAATACCTATAAACAGTATTTTCTGCATTGTAAGGCTGTGTAAATAATTAATGGGTTTGGCTTTTGGGCAATCAAACCAAGAATGAAAAACAAAATTATTTGTGTTTGTCTCATCAGAATATTCTATTTAATATGAAAGTAAACATTTCATTTGCAGACATTTTGAAAGAAAAAGAGATGAATGGATAATTTTATAATACTGCTAGAAAATGCTGGATACTTTCTTCTGAGAGCCCTAGTTTTAAGGCTCTTAGCCAGGTTGCTGGAGAGACAAGTTCCTTCTGCCTGAACAGACTTGAGCTCCCCATAGAGTGCCCTAGCAGTCAAGCCATTGCCTAGTTTGTGCCAAGGGTAGTCTCCATCTCTTCTGCTGGTGATTCTCTTTGGCCTAAACAATAAACCAATGGGATACTAGTAATCCTCTCAGAAATTATATGTTCTGCAGTGAAAAAGCATATGGAAGAGAGGGACTGAAAGAGATGTTTTCTCAGCAGTAAATTATGTTCTGAAAAGGCCTTCAAAACTGGAGAGAGCAGAGAGTTACCCTGGAAGCTCAGGGGCTATTCAGAAAAGTAGAAAGCTTGGATCAGGCCACCGCAGATCAAGTTGAGGAATGAATTTTGGTAGTGCCTCACAGGCAGAGGTCTAAACCACTTTGTCAGTGAGGCAGTACTGCTTTTTCTTCAGGGTGATACTTTCACTGCTTCTTTTTCTCAGAACAGATTGATGGATTTACAAAGATATTGTTATGTCCCAAATAATTTTTTAATGCTTTACTCAGCAGAAAAATAAACAATTATCTTGTTCTATCATACCAAGTAAGGGCTTACTAGAGGCCAGAGGAAACCACATGTTGTTTTGCTAGAACTTGTGTCTTCTGCTTCCACACAGGAATTTTGTAGATTCTCCAGATTGCCTCATAGTTTCTCTGGGAGCCACCTTGGCTTTCTAACAAAGAATGTGTGGCAAATTAGAGCTGGGAACTGCTAGTGTTGCCATCTCTGCAGCCTTCTGCTACATGTTACCCTCTCTCTTGTGATGTGACTTTTCCCCTCCTATTATTAAGCTGTAAAATGGGAAGAGGATGGCAATAGTTACCTCCCTTCCATTCCCATCAGACATACACCTTCCCAGATTTTTACAGTAGCAGAGAGCAGCAACTATGCCAGAATTCTGGGAAGCATAAGAAGAAAAGGGAAAGATATGGTTTTCCTGTCGATACAGCAATTTTCAGACAATTTCATTGACTACAAATTGACCCTGAAGTGTAACTCGCATGATGATTAAAATTAGCTTTAATTTCCCTCTTAAGTTCGGGTAAATTTTGCTTAGCTCTGCCTTTTATGCTATTTCATATATATAATGAGGGAGATGATACAAAGGCAAGTACTGGGCTGAGTGAAGGACACCCTGAAAAATTCTGTTGAAACTTTTCTCCCTTCACAAGCAAGCAGTGAAGATTTTCACTGGTGAATCCTTTTAGTGGAGCATGCCTACTTTTCATTTTCTACATTGAACTGACTATCACATCTTCACCAGCCCTGAATAATATAATGTTCATAAGAATGTTTTGAAAAGGATCTCAGTCTCTTCTCTGTGATAACACTTTATTCACTTCCATTTTCATTCACTTTCTCATTCTTCTTTCCTTTCTCTTCTCTTCTTCAGGGAAAAAGATCTACTTTTTCAATCTACAGGGAGAAATTATCTTCCAATCAGTACATAATGTCCATACACAGTCTTCTGCATTTCGTTAGCAGTTAGCTGTTAAGTGTACCTAAGTGGCTACAGATAGGCTTGCTAGAACTATCTCCCCTGCTTGTTTTCTCTAAAGCAATTTAATACACTAGGAAGTAATGTGTTTGAAAAATACATAAAATAGAAATTGTCCTTTCTCTTTATTTTCTTTAAGGTGAATAATACTTATGTACAGCATTGACTCACACCAACTGCACAAAAGACTGAAGAGCACTATTTTCCCATTTTAGCGTATAGTATTCTGTGACATTGTCAATGATTTCTCATGCATTCTCTTAATTCTCTGTATTCCATTGTCTTCAAAGCTTTTTTTTTTGCTGTTCCCAAAGATCTTGTTTGTACATCTATTTTGTCTTTCCACACTTAGGATTCTTTCTGCTTAAGGAAAGCAAGTAGGTTCAATTTCACAGTCTATTTCTCATTTGATTCAAATGTAGACTATATGATGTGTTTCAGATTAACTGTGATTTTAATCTATTTTTTTTTTCCATTCAAAAAGTGAGATTTTTAAGAAGTAGAGTGGTAGCTATCTGAAAAGAATCTGAGTTACTGACATTATTTTGATGAAGTCCAGAAGGAATTGTACAAAATTAATACAAATAGGAAAACTAGCTTTGTAATAAGAATTAAGCCTGCTATCATGCATAAAAGGATGTCTTAAATTCTAGCAGTAGCAATCTCTTTTTTTTCCAGGGCACTGAACTTTTAAAAAAATATTTTTAAAAACTAAGTAGTGAACATTCTTAGAAATATCTGTATGAAACTATGGCAGATATTGACCTAGAGACTGTGATATGAAATTGAAATCTAGCTGAAGTGTGGTTTAATGTGGAGACTAACCTGGTACTTTTAGACAGAAAATTATCTGATGCTGTTCTTGATCTTGTTCAGAGAAGAAGACATGTAGTTTAATACTTCTTAGAAAAGGTTTTTCTATTTTATTGTGGTGAATCTAATGGTAAATTTTTCCATTTACAAGAACATAGGGAAGTTCCTTAGCTAGAGAGAAGTGTTTTAACTCTATTGTACCCAGTACAGGTGACAACTTGTAGAAACTGAGAAGCTGGAGCAGAAAATTAATCTTTTCATAAGAAAGAAATAACTGATCCAGAGTTTTGTCAAAAGATTGGCTTTAAAAGGATCTTTACAGTAGTAAAGCTTTCTGTGGAAATTAATCTAGGGAGAAAGTAATATAATTCCCTGCCTGCAAAAATGTCAGGAAACCTGGCCAAAGTTTGATGCTGCCAACTGAACTGTGCAAACTTCTGTAGCTGCTTGTAGCAGAGTTGCTTGTAGCAGAGTGGGCCAAGTGCAGGCTGCAAAAACTGAACAGAAAATTGAGAACAGATCACACTAATATAGGAAACTCAACAATGCTGGTCAGAACCAGTGAGGACAGTAGACAAGAAGGATAAAACAGGAAATCCTCTTCTCTCCCTGGGAAGACTCAGAGTATCTAAATTTTCAGATGAGAGATAAATCACTCAGAATAAAAAAGAGGATGAGATGACCTGAAGAGTTATAAAGCCATTAGTTGCATCTGAAATAGAACCTGGAAAAGCACATGGTTGAAATTGAGGGGGCTGATAGCTATCTAAATGATCTCTAAATGATTTTAAAATGAGCCCTAGGGCTTCTATCTTGGAATTGGAATGAAGAATCTGACCTGTGGATTGGGTTGCATGTAATAAAGTAGAAGGTGCTTATGATAGAGAATCATGGTTATTTATGGCCTTGAGATTGTGTAGATTTTAAAACCAAAACTTTTTTTGAACTCGAGGTACCAAACTTAACCCATAATAGTGTGTAACCACCAAACCCACAGTTCTATTGCATTTTAAGTGTAATATATACAATGAGAGTTGATGTTGCCCAAGAATATGTGAGGGATATGCATAAAGAAAAAGGAAAATTTGATTTTTGTGTGGAGGAACCTACAAGGTAAACTAGACAAGATTTAACTGGTAGTATAATATACAGGTAACATCTACATTACCCATGGCAAGGTTTGTGGTATAACATGAGAAAGATTTTTAGTGTGGCTTTTTTTTTTTTTTTTTTTTTTTAAACACTACCAATTAAATAGACACTCTATTTGTCCAGGTTTTTTTTGTTGTTGTTGTTGTTTTTTTTTTTTGTTTTTTTTTTTTTTTCGTAAAATGCTAGCAGGAATTAACCTTAAAATGAAATGAAACTAGTATAGGAAGGGAATTCCTTGAATATGTTTATACTTCTTGAAATGGAAGCAGTTACAAAGACTCTTCTGCCACAACATGGAGAAAAAGGCTGGAACCTGGGGTAGTGAGAAGCCATCAAGACATGAATACAAGAAGATATAAAGTTAATTTTAAAAAAGTTGAAAAGTATGTTAAAACTAGGTAGACCAACCCCTCTTCTCCAAGTGCTTGAGAAATGACATTTTCTGAAGTTTGGTGATCTGGGATGACACAGATGTAGTCACAAAATTCCCTATCTGAATTGTCTCAGGGATAAGATTAATCCTGAGCTCTGTGTTCTCTGAAAAAAAGAAGTTCAAAAAAAGTTATTTTTAGGTAGAATGAAGTTTAAGACTAAATAAAACCTGTTGCAGAGTTTGTCCACCTCCCCAGCAGAAGGTATCTGAAAATTATTTAATCAGCTGGAATAGGCAGTGCCAAGGAACAAGGGGCTTAGCTATTGGGTGTCAGATAAATAAGATTCAGCATTGTTGCTTAACATTTGGTGCTATTTCATGTTTGTAATAAGAAAGTTAATAGTATGGAGAAGGTCTATTAAGGAGTAGCAAGACAGACTGACCATGCTCTGGCAAGAGACAGAGTGACAGGCCTACCAATTTTTAAATATTCCCCACTTCCAACCTGTCCTTTCTCTTTCATTGAAGTGAAATAGTTCAGGTGCTGAAGGGGAGAAATGGAGACTGATGTGAAGGCAGGAGCATGATTCAAGGCTATGTCGATGAAGATAGCGAGGAGAGTTATTTTTTAAGTAGAATTTAATTGGAGAACAGAATTGTTAGAAGTCTGCACTTTTGTGTGGCTTCTTTTGTTCCTCGGGTCTACTTCATTCTCACTTTGAAGACGTCGTTCTTAACTTAGTAATTTTTAATGTTCTTAGATCATGTGGGTTGTTTTAACATTTTCTTAATAAATAACTTTTAATTACATTTGAAACAGTCAAAATACCGAAATAGAGTGGGGTGGTTGTTTTTTGTTGTGTTTTTTTTTTTTTTTTTAATTTTTTTTTTTATTTATTTATTAGTGTAGCTTGATTTTGATATCTTTATAAAATGTGTCAGGCCACACAAACTGTTTTTAAGAAAAATGGCATAAGAAGTCATTGCTAGAGAACTTGATTTCACTGTACAGGCAATTTTTTTTTTTTTTTTTGAATGATTTGTTTAAATACCTAGATGCTAAGTATTTTAGAAAAAATGTAAGTATCAGGACCCTTTCTGTGTTTTCTTTTTCTTGACAGTTATATAGAGAAGTACCTAATGAAAATGTTACAACCTGTCTACCCTAATATTTGGGTGATACTTTTACTCTACTGGCACCTGTAGCTATATGATGAAAAACAAAGATTCAGAGAAACTTTGACAAAAACACTATATTAAAGTATATTAGAACTGGAAAGAACAAAGCTGGGGGGAAACCACAACTTTGGTATAACTTGGTACTTCCTTCTACCTGAGAACTTGTATTTGTCACTACGTAACTTATTTAAATATATGGTAGAAGTAGTGGTGAGTTAGTATTTCCTGCACTTTGCAGACTGCTAGGATTTTAAAAATGTATTTTAGACTAATAACTTATTGTCTGTAGTGTAGGTAAACAAGCATCCTGTTTGTTTTACTTAAATATATCAGCTCCTTTGCATGTTGTGTCACATGGCAATAGTACAGACATCCAAGGTCCAACTGTAGAGAAAGAAACTACTGTAAAAATGCTTGGCAAATAACTGGTATCTTAATAACAGTAAAAACTATGGAGAGCATAAAAGTACAAGATGTTAACTTGAAAAACTACCTAAAAACAACTGTAAAGGTTTCAACACTCCAGAAGACTTACTTCAAGCCTTCTTTCAGTTTCGAAAATTTACAAAGCGCGTTCCCTGTGTGAAGAAGGGTTTTCAATAATTTTTCAAGTGTAACTCTTGACAGTGGCCTTCTTGAAGTATTTCCCGGATGTGAAACTTTATCGCAATTAATTCTACTTATGCCTGAAGGAGACAACTGAGCTGGATAAAGAACAGTATCACTGTTACTAAAACCACTGGAAGTCCTTGTTATAAATACTGGTTTGCATTCAGTATTTGGAACAGTACTTGCATGAAACATTTCTGAGCTTGTAAATCCAAAAATTTACCAGTCTGGTGATCTAGCAGAGAAGGATTCCTTTACCTGTGCAAAGCAGGTTTCTGTCCTTTGAAAGGGTAAAATGTTATGGAGTTTTTTTTGTGCATGTGGAAATGGTAAGATGTATTAAATATTAGAACAGTCCTAAAACCAGCTTTCACTCTCTATCAGCTACTTTTTACATTTGAGCATAAATGTTTTTGATAGTTCTATTGAGGTAGGACAGATGTGACCTCCTCTTTGAAGAGAAGGTTGATGGTGGTAAAAGAGTCTGGAAAAGCCAGCATGAAATCAGGTGTTTACAGGCAAGGGACAAGAACAGCAAAGGAAGAAGTGAGTCAAAACCTAATGAGGGAAGCTTGCACCCCAGGTCTGGATTTTCAGCAAAGTTCAGAAGACCTTGAGGGGCTAAGGGTCCAGGCTGAGAAAGACAAAGGACAAAGCTGTGAGAAAATCTACTTAGTGCTAAGAGCTTCTAAAAGTTTTGAATCTTTGGTCCAGATCTTCACATGGTATTATTTCCATTGAAATAAAAGAAATTATGCAGGGATCTGGGACTGCATGTGAGAAAGGTTTATAATTATATTCTAGAAAATGAACATGATTTCACAGAAATAGTTCATGTCTAGGCAAATACATAAGTATAAGCAACCAGTTACTGTATTTTACCCTGATGTTTATTGTTGCTTGATGTTGTCAGGGTAACTGCTTTAATGAAGAACTGCTGAATTCCCTCTAACCTTTACCTGATTCTCAGCTGGATGGAGAGAAACCTTCTATTATTAAATGTGTCAATCATTGGAGCCATACAAGGGGAGAAACTGTCAGTTAGAACACATGTGAGTGTATCAGTACTTTTACTGTTTGTTAGAGCTGTGCTAGATGTTTGCTTATGGCTGTTCATTTATCCAAGGGAACATGTGAAAAATACATTCATACATTAAATTGATATATACATTAAAATATGTGACCGAACTTTTCTGAATTTGTGTTATTTGCGGTATATTTTTAAGCTTTTATTGTCTATTTTCTCTCCTGTTGGCCTTTCTTACAAAAAAGAAAACAGAACACACTGTCTTTGTTTCTTTTATAACAAGAATTTGTATTGGTATTATCATGTTCTAGAAACAACTTAGGGTGTTTGATTATTTTTGGTTTAGCTTTATTTTTTTTTGTTTGTTTTCTCCATTAGTGACATCAATTTTAGATTACTGCATTCTGTGAATGCCTTCTGGAGCATGCTTTGGATCTTGGCTTTGACTTGTGTTTTACTGTTTTTTTATATATGTACTTTCTCTTTTTTTACTCTCTATATAAAGAATTCAAATGCTTTATAGATTAACATTACACAAGTCATAATGTCTACATACATGAAGGTGTCACTTTCTGATGTAGATGAAATTCGTTTACTAGCAATGTCAAAATTATTTTTTTTTCACTGTTCTACTAAATTACTTTGATTTTTGATAGTTAAAAAGTTATAAACAGAGGCAGTGTCATTGAATGTTTGTAAAAGTGTGTTTTCTCAAGGTTTGAAAGCTATCAGGAAGGAGATTACACTATACTTCAAGGATGATTCTTAATCATTCCATCACCCTACTTCTGATAGATCACTAATGTCTCCATTCTTCTTATGTTGTATTGCATAGACACAAAGCAGTGAGACCTGTGCTATAGTCAGAAAATGGTGAAATTTCACTTATTGGAAATTAGCCTAAATGCTAGACTCTTTCATAAATTTGGGAAATACAGTGTGGGATGTAAAATTACCAAGCCTTATACAGTATTGAAAAATCTATCTTTAGGCATTTCTAGTGTTTGTGGTGAAATTACTTGCATTACTTACTCCTGAGCAAGCAAGCACTCATTGTATTTATTCTATCTACACTTTTAAACTTTTGCAGAGTGAGTGAATCAAGTGTCAAAGATGTTTTAGTGCTTCTTGTGATAGCTGAGAATAGCAGAATCTCCTATGATAATAATTTATGTATGTAAGAAACAGAGGTTAAAATATTATACAAAGAATGATGGGTCCTTCAAGGGAGCAGAGGCTGTAATGGATACATGGATTTCCTAGGGGCCTGCTAGCTAAAGTGACTTGACTGAAAATCCGTATTGAAGTAGTGTATCTTACTGCAAATCTTGTGATTGTGCATGGGTTGTATTTTTGACATGACAGGAAGATGAGTGCTGTGTGAGCAGTAGTGCAGGTTCCACATCCTGAAGGACTTGCATGGCTTCTTGTTGCAGAACTTTTAAGCAGCTCAATAGATAACAGACAACATCACTATAATGTTCATACTGTACTACAACAATATTTTTATTGCATCTGGGAATGCCAGTTCATGAAGTTCAGAATGCAGATAATCAGTCTCGGTTGTCATTCTCTGAACAGAAAATAATCAGGTTTTGATCTGGGGGGCATCAACACTGGAGAAATCCACCTTGGGCAGCACCCTGTCAAAAGAGAAACATTTCAATTACACATGTAACACTGTCCCTAGCTCTTCTATCTGCTGATGTCTTCCCATTCTTTGCACTGCAGTTTGGCAAAGGATCAAATTTAGTCCAAAACAGGAACTGAAGAAAAGTGCAAGATGGAATAAATTGGGTGTATGCTTTAAAAGGAGAAGAATAGAGTATATTTATAATATGAATTGTGGGAAGAATATCTTAGTCCAATATTCTGTGTTCTGTTATTTTTTTATTTTGTATAAATTAAGAACCATGTAAATAAAACTGTAATCTTAAATATTAAATGGGAAAGTGATGGAGTTCTCTGAGGTTAGCAAAATGCCTCTTCTCTGTATAATCATGCACATTTACTTATTTGGTGATGCTCAGAAAGATCAACTTTTCTAGTCCTGTAGAACTTGTGTCATTACTGTTTCACCAGGCAGGGTAGAAGATATCATGTATTGCAAATAACAAATAACTTACACAGGAATTAGTATCTGACTCTAGAACTTTTATCTTGTCATGTTAAAAACATAGGCTGTTGTCATCAAAATTGAATTTAGCTGCTATTAGAAGAAAATTTCCCTAAGGGCACAAATATATCCATTTATGTGCACATAAACACATGCTGCACCTGGAGGTTTCACAATATTCAACTGAGAATCAAACTTTCAGGTCTGGAACACCAAAGGTGAACAATAAAACTTTTGATTGTTTCAACTTGAGATTATACATTAGTCATATTATGGTAGACTAAGTCACTGGCTATGTGAGCCTTTCTATTATTACATGTGAAAAAATGCTAAATAAATCCTAAGTCATTGTCTAGCCAGAAGGACCATCTGTTTTCTATGTCTTTTGCAGTAATGTACAAGTTCTGGAGAAAAGACCCTATAGCCTAGTTTCATCTGTCTTCTCAAATGACTATGAAATTTAAAATTCTGAGGTCTTATCATTTGAACACTTTACATTACCAAAGTGTAAAGATATCTGAAGACTCAGTTAAGTGATACTGGTCTTAAGTAAAATAAGTAAGTAAAATAAGAAATTAAAATGGAGTATGGAAATTGTTCAAGGAGTTGTGTGTACCTACAACCAGCTAGTTTAGTGCTGTGTTGGATATTTCAAGTATGTAAAACTGTTATATCCATATCAAGGTTTGGGTTTGTTTTGGTGATTTAAATCAGTCTTCTAAAGTACCCTGAGGTTCAGAACATGCAAAGTGTACAATTTTCTGAGGCACTACAGAACCAAGAAATAAATTGATGGCCTTTCTATTATATGTTATAATATTTGACAATATTTTAAAATGAAATTTACTTTAATAATGTAATAAAAATAGTGTTATCAGTCACAGTAGATTTAGAGACCTGAAACAATGGGAGCGAAGAATTTCTTATACCATAGCTTTCTGAGACATTACTAAAATAATTAAAATTTACATAGCTTTATATGAATGAAGAATCATCCTAAAAGAAATGTTGTTAGTGGGTAAATCCAGAAAGGCCACACAGAACTGTATAGTGCTACCTGTTTACAGGAGGTTTTTATAATAAATAACAATCTCTATAAAAGTCTGCAAGTCTCAGCAAAAATAATGCAAATCTCATAACTGTTTGGTTTTCCCTGATCCTTTCCTTTCCATCAACTAATATTTACAAAGCGTATAGTCTAGACTTACTCTTGCTGTTCAGTTTTGTACCTACTGGGGTATTAGCAATGTTATTGGAAAAAAAGATACAACAATATGTGGTCTTCTTCTGGGCAGAACTTAGCTAGATTTCGTTAGGCCAAACACAGTTATCCTGATGATAGCAGTACCACTAAGAATATGAAAGCATGTGTCTGTGAATGTGATCTTCCACAAGCGTTTTCCTTCATGAGTCATTGGCAGGCTGGTGTAGTTCTTTGGTGTTTTCATATATATTAGAGAACTATCTTTGAAAATGAGATAGTGCAATCAACAGGTGCAGATAGAGATGTAGGGAAACACTGGAGCTGAAGGCACTGATATTGTTCTGCTTTCCTTTGCTTACTCTTTGGAGCCTCTGGATATTATTTTCCCAACAGCTCTTCTCTTCTGCTCAGTCCACTGCTACAAACTTGCGGTTTCTTATTCCTGGATAGTAGAAGGATATGATTGCAACTGCTGAGTATTTCTTGCTTTCTGTTAGTTACAACTCTATCTGAAAAGTCTATCTCACAAGAACAAATCAGAAGAGTTATGATTTTCAGGTGTAGTGACAATGTGTATATTAGTGAGAGTTGGAAAGGAAGAGGGGGAAGAGAAATGGCAGAAAGTAAAGGATGGGAGGGTAATTGTGATGGAAGCAACACTGGCTCTCCTAATAGGTGACAGTAGGTGGTATTGACACACATAAAGGGGAACACTAGTCCTATGTAAATTTAGGCTGGAAATGTACAGAAAGGAGACATACTTTAGAGGATAAAGATCCTTGAATGGCGTTCTGAAAAAAATAATGAGGGCAATGAGGTTCAGTAAGCCTAGTGATAATAAGGGAATGGAGTTGATGATCCAAGGGATTAATTCATTCCCGGTTCCTCTCACACTTTTTTCAAGGGATAGTTTGACCGAAGACTGAGTGCATTGATGAGTCTCATTTTGTTTTGAAAAGTTAATAAAAGTTCAGCCATTATCACAGTAGACTTTCTTAAAATACTCTTGGAAAGGAGAAGTTTTAGATGCCTTAAAAAGCTCTTCCTATAGTGCAGATTGATCTGATCTTAATTAATCACATCTTTTGCACTCTCTAGAGTTAGTAGAGAGAAGGCAAGCATAGATAAATTGGAAGACATGTTTTGAGCACTAATTTCCCACATATATGGAGGGATTAGGTATACCTACAGATCTCAGTAAGGAGGTCAGAGTAAAGCAATCCTATGAACTATAAAACAATATTTATTTTTTTTTTCCTTTCTTGTAATTATGGCATAATTCTGAACATTAATAGACTGTTTCATGCCAGCAGGTGTGAAAGCAGCATTCCTTTGGTGTAATCTTATTTAGTTTTTGATGTGGGACATTACATGCATTGTAAAATATAGAAGCCTGCTCATGCACCTTTTCAAGAAGCAAAGCTCCTTATGTCTCAAGTTACTTGTCTACTTAGGAAATACAGAAATGTCTTTCCATACAATAATTCAAATGAATAAAAGATATTTAAAGAGCTTGTAATTATATCCATACTTGCAATAGTCAGGAATAATAGGGAAACTTAGAACTGTCCATTTTGCTATCCAATTTTTTCTCACATCTTGCAAGGATTATGTCAGCCCATTATCCCACCTTCTTTCTTTATGACCTCTTACATACATCTGCAGGGTCTTGGTCAAATTCAGTTCTTTAGTAAAACCAAAACTGTAATTCTTTCATGCCACTGAACTACACTGCGGAGAGTCTGTTTCCACATTTTTATTTTTCTCTTTTGAGTTTGATGGTCAGAATAAGGAAGTTTCTAGAGCAAAGCACCAAAATGTGTAATAACAAAATCTCAGATCAATCTAACACCTAAAACTCTGTGGCTGAAACAATGACACAATTATTCTTGACTGGAAGCTGAAGAGATGTGTAACACAGGCTGCATTATACAAGCAAATAATTTTCTTGATTCAGTGGAATATTTAGTTTAATATTAAAGACTTACATAAACATACACAAGATCAAAAGACTCATTATGCAAAAACATCCTTCTTTTCTGTCTGCATCTTTTTATTCTTTGTTTATTTATTTTTTGAGCAATCAGTCTCTGATTTAAGATAGGAAACCTGTGTGGTACCATTTTATGTTTTCATAATGTGAAGTCTACTCAGTAATATGAAGTTAGCTGAAAACAACTGTTAGGCACACATACACAGAATTTGGAGTGGAATATAGAGATTTTTTAGGCCATATATTTTACTCTGACAGGGAAGCCAGTAAGCAAGGTTAGATGAAAAAAATTGCTTACAATTCACAAGATGAATACATTGTATCTAAGTTCATGCATATCTAAATAGCTAAAATAGCGTAGTTTTTGTCAATGAACTTTTTTCCAAACTGATCTATTCACATATACACACACACAGAGAGAGGGTGGGAATTAATGGAATGAAAACTGCCTTCATTTTTTTAGAAATTACTAAATTTTTTTTACGGAAGAGAAAAATCCAGAAGTATCTGCTTGATGGAGAATTTGTATAATTCAGATTTTCTTGTTAATTGTTACTGCCAACCATTTATGGGGTAATACTTTTGTAATTTTGAAGAACTGATTTTGTACAGGCTGCCTTTTTGAGAACTTGAATTACAGAATCACAGAATCATTTAGGTTGGAAAAGACCTTGAAGATCATCCAGTCCAACCATTAACCAAACACTGACAGTTCCCAACTACACCAGATCCCTCAGTGCTATGTCAACCCGACTCTTATACACCTCCAGGGATGGGGACTCCACCACTGCCCTGGGCAGCCCATTCCAACGCCTAACAACCCCTTCTGGAAAGAAATGATTTCTAATATCCAGTCTAAACCTTACTTGGTGCAACTTGAGGCCATTCCCTCTTGTCTTATCACTTGTTCCTTGGTTAAGGAGACTCATCCTCAGCTCTCTGCAACCTCCTTTCAGGGAGCTGTAAAGGGCGATGAGGTCTCCCCTCAGCCTCCTCTTCTCCAGACCTAAACACCCCCAGTTCCCTCAGCCGCTCCTCGTACGACCTGTGCTCCAGACCCTGCACCAACTCCGTTGTCCTTCTCTGGACATGCTCGAGTCATTCAATGTCCTTTTTGGAGTGAGGGGCCCAAAACTGAACACAGGAATCAAGGTGCGGCCTCAGCAGTGCCGAGTACAGGGATCAGATCTCTTCCCTGTCCCTGCTGGCCACGCTATTGCTGACACAAGCCAGGATGCCATTGGCCTTCTTGGCCACCTGGGCACACCGCTGGCTCCTGTTCAGCCGGCTGTCAATCAACACCCCCAGGTCCCTCTCTGACTGGCAGCTCTCCAGCCACTCCTCCCCAAGCCTGTAGCTCTGCTGGGGGTTGTTGTGGTCCAAGGGCAGCCCCCGGCATTTGGCCTTATGGAAACTCCTCCAGTTGGGCTCAGCCCATGGCTCCAGCCTGTCCAGGTCTCTCTGCAGAGCCTCCCTACCCTCGAGCAGATCAACACTCCCACCCAACTTGGGGTCATCTGCAAACTCACTGAGGGTGCACTCGATCCCCTTGTCGAGATCATCAATAAAGGTGTTAAACAGGAGTGGCCCCAAAACTGAGCCCTGGGGGACACCACTCGTGACCGGCCGCTAACTGGATTTAGCTCCGTTCACCACAACTCTCTGGGCCCGACCATCCAGACAAGTTTTTACCCAGCAAAGCATGTGCCCATCCAAGCCACGAGTAGTGAGTTTTACCAGGAGAATGCTATTGGAAAAGGTGTCAGAGGCCTTGCTAAAGTCAAGGTAGACAACATCCACAGCCTTTCCCTTATCCAATAAGCAGGTCGCCCTGTTACAGAAGGAGATCAGGTTTGTCAAGCAGGACCTGCCTTTCATAACCCCATGCTGACTGGGCCTGAGCATCTGGTTGTTCCCCCATGTATTGTGTGATGGTACTCAGGATGAGCTGCTCCATCAGCTTCCTGGGCACTGAAGTCAAGCTGACAGGCCTGTAATTTCCGAGATCACCCTTCTAACCCTTCTTATAGATGGGCATCACATTGGCTAATTTTTAATCTGTTGGGACCTACCTGGTCAGCCAGGACTGCTGAAAAATGATGGAAAGTGGCTTGGTGAGCACCCCAGCCAGCTCCTTCTGCACCCGTGGGTGTATCCCATCTGGTCCAATAGACTTTTGTATGTCTATGTGATGCAGCAGGTCACTGACTGTCTCCTGGATTGCAGGGGGCTCGTTCTCCCAGTCTCTGTATTCTGGCTGAGGACGCTGGATTTCATCAATACAGCTAACCTTACTATTAAAGACTGAGGCAAAGAAAGCATTAAGCACCTCAGCCTTCTCATCACTTGTTATCAAATTTTCTCTTGGGTCTAGCAGGCGATGGAGACTCTCCCTGGACTTTCTTTTGCTACTGACATACTTATAGAAACTTTTCTTCTTGTCCTTGGTTGCATAAGCCAAATTAATTTCCAGTTGGGCTTTAGCCCTTCTGATTTCCACCCTGCTTAGCCTCACAGCCTCTTTGTAATCATTGTGCGTGGCTAGCCCCTTCTTCCAAAGGCTGTAAACTCTCCTTTTCTCCCTGATTTGCAGCCAAAACTCCCTGTTCAGCCAGGGTGGTCTTCTCTGGCATCAGCTTCTTTTACAGCACCTGGGGACCAACTGCTCCTGAGCCATTAACACTTCCTTAAACAGTGTCCAGCCTGCCTGGGCCCCTATACCCTTCAGGAGAGTCTCCCAGGGGATCCTTTCAGGCAGGTGCCTAAACAAGACAAAGTCGGCCCTTCTGAAGTCCAGGATATCAGTCCTGCTTAGCTCTCTCCTGACCTCTCTAAGAATAGAGAACTCTATTATTTCAAGATCGCTGTGCCTTAGTCGGCCTCCAACCTCCACGTCGTCCACCAGACCTTCTCTGTTCACAAAGAGGAGATCCAGCAGGGCACCTTCTCTGGTCGGTTTACTCACCAGCTGCTTCTATTTCCAGCAGATGTCTGGGAGGTTAAACTCTCTCACAAGAACAAGGGCAAGTGATTGTGAGATTTTTCCTAAGTGCCTATAGAATATTGCATCTACCTGTCTGTTCTTCTTGGGTGGCCTATAGTAGACTCCCACTATGACATCTGCCCTGTTGGCCTTCCCCCTGACTCTAACACAAAGACACTCCACCCTGTCTTCACTAAACTGGTACTCAAAGCAATCATAACAGTCCCTAACATACAGAGCCACCCCACCACCTCTCCTTCCCTGTCTGTCCCTCCTAAAGAGCTTGTAGCCATCAGTTGGTACACTCCATTCACAGGAGACATCCCACCATGTTTCTGTAATAGCCACTACATCATAATTTTTCTGTTTCATCATGGCTTCAAGCTCCTCCTGTTTGTTACCCATGCTGTGTACATTGGTATACATGCACTTCAGATGGGCCGATGTTTTGCCCTCTTCCCCATTCAAATCTAGTTTAAAGCTCTGTGTAGGAGCCCAGATAACTCCTGCCCCGATATCCTTTTCCCTCTCTGGGACAGGTACATTCCATCTAATGCCAAAAGGTCTGGTGCCCTGTATGCTAACCCATGATTGAAAAATCCAAAGCCCTGATGGTAACACCAGTCTTGGAGCTACAAGTTCATCTTTTGAGTTTTCTGGTACTATTCTTCATCCATTCATGCAACTGAAGGGATGGAGTAGAACACAATTTATGCCCCCAAGGCACAAGGGCCTGAAATCTCTCTTCATTTCTTTAGGACTTCTCCTGGTAATGTTGTTGCTACCTACCTGCAAAAGCAAGAGAAGGTAGTAGTCCTTGGGTCTCACTAGAGTGAGGAGTTTTACCATGAGGTCCCTTACCCATGCCCCAGGGAGGCAGCAGACTTCCCTGTGAAGCGGGTCCAGTCTGCATATTGGGCCTTCAACACCCCTCAGAATGGAGACACCCACTGCAATGACCCTTCTGGGGTTCTTTTTAGAAATTATTTCAATACCCGGTCTGGAGTGACCCAGCCTTGGTGGACCTTGGTCTTCCTCCTTGTTTGACTAATTTTCTTCATCCTTCTCCATTTCATTCACAAGTTCCAGGGCCCTGTATGTACTGTGAAGGGACACCATGGAAGGTGAGGGAGGTCAGGAGGGGATTTTTGTGCCTCCCTGAGCAGGGACCTGTTTCCAGTCTCCCCCACTTTTAAGTCCCCTCCTTCTGCCTGGTAGCAAGAGGGTGAGGGATGACCTGGCTCTTTTGGAGCCTCTATTTGCTCCTTTTGCTTCAGGGGTGCCAAGGTGCCACTCCACCAATCGATCTCCCTTTCGCTCTCGCTAACACTTCTTATCTTGTGACGTCTCCTTTGAGTCCCTCCACCATGTGAGCAGGTCACCCAGCTGATCACAGCACACGCGGGTGCTGTCCCTGCTGCCCTCCGGCAGGACCGACAGGCCCAGGCACTCCCTGCACCCGGGACCTGGGACACTGCATGTTTGCATGGCAGCTCCGTCTGGGTCACCACGTTCTTTCTGGTGGTGATTGAAGTTCATTTAGTTATTACCACAGCTCAGTTTATGCCATAAAGAACTTTTATTTTGTTTTTCCTTTTAAAACATACACACAGTTTGTCTTGCACACCATTAGCTTTAGATGCAACAGAGAATGTCTCTGTATAACATTGATGTGAAAATTGTTGGATAATTCAGATCCTGATGATTTAACAAAAATCTTCAGAATTTAGTCTTCCTGGACATTCTGCTGATTATTTCAAGGTTTTTTTAGGATCTTATTTCTAAAATTTGATTTACTACCATGTCTTTGTCAGTGTGTTGTATTGTATTTTATTTAAGGATGCTGACCTACCTGAGCTGTCTATGAACAAGCTAATAGGGATATTGTTTAACCAGAGCAGTAAAGAGTTCAGTTCAAGTTGGTGAACCTTAGTGATTTTGACTACATCTACTATAGCATCCCTGTGTTTTTCAGTGAACAGTTATAATAGCTTCTTTTAATTATAACATAAAGCAACGATATCTAGAAGATGTTGCAGATTTATAGAGATTTTGAACACTTTTGACTAGTTTGCCTCTTTTGTTCCCCTGCTGGTTGCTGGTAACAAGCCCAAAAAGGCTTGTGGGAAGAACAAGTATCTCTCTCTACTAATGTCTGTACCTCTGCAAGCTTTGCCCTTCTCATATGAGGGTGCTGAGAAACAGGGATCAGTCATGACATTCTCTGCACCTGAAGATAGCCCAGATAGGACTGGCCATCTGGATAGTAAAAACAACCTGGCTGTGCTAGTGCAGTTCTCTATAAGACATGCTACCACAGCCTGCTTGCAGCACCTATGAAATAAAATTGTTCTCATTGTTGTCTCTAACTGTGCTTTAACAGAGAAAAGGGTGGTTTCTTATTCTGTGTTTGTCTAGTGGTGCAGTGTTAGGTCATATTTAGCACTTTGAGGCACAGAGAAGCCTTTCAGCTTGTCTATATCAGATGAAAACATGTTGGTCTTGATCCAACAGCCCAAAGGAGGTGAGGTTGCCACAGATCCATCTCCACAGGTCCAACCAGCAATGAGGCTGAAAATGTCTTCCCACTAGGCACATGCACACAGACCAGCTGTGTACACCACACATATACAGATATACATGTCTGGCCACACGTCACAGACATACACACTGAGCCTTCACATGAACTCAAACAGCACAATGGCCGCATCCTGCTTCCCTCTTTGCCTGAGCAGGATGGAGGTGCATTGGTGAGAATATATATAGATACTAGATAGATAGATAGATAGATAGATAGATAGATAGATAGATAGATAGATAGATACTAGATATAGGCACTATATATAGTGTGGATCCCTCCATCAGTTGCCCCTGTATCCCAGTCTCCCCAGCTTCTGGCACCCGGGCATATGAGCCTTGAAGTTGCAAGCTCACTCCTGTTCCTGGTACAGATCATCTTACTCCCCTACTGCCTTGCTCTAAGGTGTCCAGAATTCCCCTCATCCCCCCATCATTGAGTTCTTCTCCTGGAGCAGCCCTGGGAGGGGCTCGGACACAGTGTCTTTCCTTTGGATAACCCTGAGTTCCCATCTGCCTTTGTGTCTCTGCACTACTCTGGGCTTGAGCAGATGGGCCTTTGAGGGACTGATGGCTCCTGTGCAAATGAGCCTAGGCTTCATCTGGCAGGTTGTTACTTGAGCTCACCCTCCTGCTGTTGTCTCTGTGTTCCTTCATGGTCATGTAGAACAGCTTTTATCATATAATCTAACAGTCTGTCATGTTCATTTCCCAACAGTTTTCCATCCCTAGGCAGTCCCTAAATGGTACAGTTTATGAACCTTTGTAGTTTAAGTCAGAAACTGAGCCTAGGTCAGTAAAATATACAAAATCCAGAGAGAGACAGCTCAAGATGTGGATCATGTGCAGATTAGTTCCTCCTGTTTTGAGGGGCAGGAAGGTCTTGGTTTAAAAACAGAGACTGTGGCTGAATGTGACCATTGAAGTTACATGTCTGCATGAGTCAATTACCCATCAAAGAATACTGATAACGGTCCAGAACAAAAAACATTTTTTCTAGCCAATGGAGGGTCATTCTCACACAGGACATAAAGCACACTTCAGCTTCCATCCAGGTGGGGAGCATTATTCCCACTGCAGCAATTTTAAAAATATACAGAAACATGGCAGCGTTTTTGCCAGCTTGTATGTCAGTGGGGAGGACTGACTGGTGAAAAAATTGCCCCATGACTATGTGAGGCTGAAAAGTGTGGAAAGACTCTCTGTTGTGACCTCTGGATACTAACCAAATTGGGCTCATGAATGAGTGGAGCTGACTGTGGAAAATACATTGTCAGTGCATTTACCAGCTGTGATCACTTAGCCTACCACATACCTTTTCATTCTCCAGTTCTGTGCTTTATATTTCAGACCTCCCCTGCAGGATATGGCAGTCACTGTGTTTACTGATGTCTGGTCAGATTAAACTGATTCACAAAATTAATGCCAACTAAACTGTTTGATTGTAGCCACATTTTAATTTCTTTATTTTCCTTCCCCCCC
>NW_020799142.1:1159446-1177572 GCF_003259725.1 Athene cunicularia | reverse complement strand
AAAAAAAAAAAAAAAAAAAAGAACAAACCAAAAACAAAACAACCAAACAAACCCAAAACAAAACCAAAAAACCCAACACCAAAACAACCAACCAAAAACCAAAAAAACAAACCCAAACCTATGTCTTTTGTCAAGAAGAATCTCAACAGCTACTGTCACTGTTAAGGAAGGTCCTTCTTCACCTTCTGTGGCTTTTAGTTTGTGCAATCCTGCATTTACCTTGCCTTTTTGCCAAAAAACCTTCCACTTCTTTTCTCCAAAGGCAGAATGATGTCTATAACTCTGTCAAACTCATCTCTGTGTAACTGCAGCAGGAGGAACTCCGAGAAGCTTTGACCATAGATGAAAATTGCTCTCCCTGATCCTAGGTGCAGCATATCATACTACATGAACTCTCTTGAGAAACACATATTCCCTTCCTGTAGTACATTTATGTGTTTTTGTGACTTTACGTTCTTTATTGTAATTATTATATACACTGTAGAACCTGAAAAATGACTGCATCTGATTAATATATGTTTTCCAGAGGGAAAAATATATGTCGCTTTTTAAATTTGAATTCTTGCATTATTCTTAAATTGAATGACATCAAACATGTCAGCACAATTAGAGGTATATGATTTGTGTTCTCTTCATAATAGCAAATAAAAAATATTAGAGGAATATCTTAAAAAAAAATCAAATCAATACTTGTGTGTAATACTCCAAAAGATTGCCTTTTTTAATGGTCACATTTTAGAGCTCTGTTTAACTGTCTGTATTGTGCCTGCAGATAAAAGGTAATGTAGTACTTCCTTTTAATTGAATGTGTTGATGGAATTCCAGTGCATTCCCTCACCAGTTTTATAATTGTACAAAAGTAATACATTTCACAATGATGGAGTTAACCCCAATTCATAAAAATCAAAAGAGATCCATAGCTGAAGCTGTCATTCTATGAAGGATCTGAGCAGGAAGGCATTCATGTGGGATCAGTTACAGAGACGAGTCACAGTGGGAAGTCTGATCAAATCATTACAGCCTTTCAAATAATGAGAGAAAAAGTCTAAAAACTTCATGATGATTCTTAATTGCCAGACACTTTTTAGAGTTAAACCTGTTTTCTTAGTCATAAATAAGCTCACAGAAGGTGAGGAAGTCCTGTAAGGAAAGCAGACTTCAAGTCGAAATGTTGTTCTGTCATTTCTGTACAAAAAGTAGGGAGAGAACATGATTAACTTGATACAGGCTGAATAGGTGAAAGGAGCCCAAGTATACAAACACCACAAGAAATTAAAGCAAAAATTTCTAGTTTCCTTTTTGATGGTAGTAAGCAAGGTTTTGCTGTTTTTATTTCTATTTTTCACTATTAAAAACATGACTAGATATAAAGGTAATCAGGAAATGCGTTTTTGATCATATACCAGTAAAGATGTTATTCCTTTAGTAAAGTTACTTTTACTCTGAAAAATGGCATTTACTATAGAAAATATTACTATTTTTGTGCATTTCCAGGGGCACATATTGGACTAAGGTTGATTATGAAGATAAAATTATATATTTGTGCCCAGAAGCTCATAGCAAAATCTTCATACAGACTTTTTCATTTCTTCCCTTGTGGATTTTCTTAACAACCTCACATGACACAGATCAACAGGGGATTCAGCTCTATTAAAGGTGATCTTTAAAATGTGATCAGCTGTGGAATGTTTTACAAATGCAGTTCAATAAACTCTCTCTCTCTCTCTCTATATATATATATATATATTTATTTTATTTTTTTTTTTAAAAAAGATGCATACAGTAATATCTGGGGAATTAACATAAACACTGTATTTCACTTGTAATCATACATGAAGGAGACCTCTGGGAGAATAAGACACTTTTCAAATTACCTATGAAAAAAACATAGCTCTCTCCAGGGTCCTAAAGAACCAAATTTGCATATTAATAGAAGATTAAAGTCCACATCAAGTATTCTTTAGCTGTTGCTTTCTCTTGTCTATTTTGTTCTTCACATAAACATTCTTTATAACAAAAAGACTCCTGCATCTTTGGTTATTGCATTGAACCACTAAAGTTTTGCATTACAATAGCACACAAGATTCTTCTGTTTGAACTCTTTTAAAAAGTGCTCCCTGGATTCTCCACTAACTGATTTTCGCCTCTCTGCACTTCTTTCCTTTTCAAGTTTTACCTGCCCTTTTTAACAGAGTCTGAGCATTTTCTTTAAGGCTATTTTATAAGAGGTCTTGAATCTCATCAGAGCTGTACTTTTAGATAGGAATCTTACATGTCCATTCAATTTTAAATTTTATATTCAACAATTAAAAACCACCTGAAGTAAAAATCTATTGTTTAGCTAGGTCCAAAAGAAGTGTTCTGTTCTGGAGTCTCCAATCAACAGTAAACCCCACAGTGTTTAAGCAAGCTAAAGTAAGGAATTGTGTAACTTGAAATTTACATGAAACAGAAAAACAGATAATATTTTCAAAGTTAAGTATGCATCATTTTAGAGACCTGTTAACATTGTTGTATGCCTCACTGTATATGATATACATAAACAGGCTTAAATAATTACTGTAAGTTTAGGTGATACTACAATTAAAGCCTTATCTTAACTCAAAGATATACATCAGTGAGAAAGAAATCATGTAGAGTTTTTCTTTATGGATATCTGTACACAAGATAAGACAGCTGTTCAGAAAGATCTGTCCTTTCTCAAGGCAGATATTGATTTGAAAAACACTCTCAATTTGTCAATAAACAATATTACTCAAATAAAACCAGAAATGACTGAAGCTTTGAATTCTAAGTGACATGATTGCTAAATTTTTAAAATCTACTTACCGGATTCTTACAATCTGTAAAGTGTGTATTTCTTGTTAGCAAGACAGACTAAAACTACGTATCTAAGCAAGAATATCTATGAAAATGTTTAAAGCTGTTTATTGTCCCAGATGACACATTTGTCTGTTTCATGGGTAACTATCTTTCATTGCATAGGGTTAAGATGAGCTTTGGGGTGGCAGGAAGTCCTTCAGTTTCTGTAAATACAGCATACAGTGTAGATGCCAAAGTTCAAGCATCATTACAGGATCAAAATATTCCCCAGTGTTGCCCAGTTGTGGAAGCAATCTCCTGTCACCCACTGATGATGGTTTTCTGCAGTAGCAGCACTTCCATTTCCATGATCAGTGCATTTTTCTCTAGTCCTTGTACTTTGCTCAGTCTCCTGGTTGCAGCTGTTCGTAGGGACTCCACAAGGCTTTTCTTGATCTCCCTCTGACTTTGCATTGACTTTTCTTACCTCTAGGTGAAAAGTTAATTGTTTTTTGCTGATTCTTTCTGAGTTTACCTGCTTAGATTTCCCACCAAAGGAGTCACAGTAGACATGGCATACAGGCAGAAATCGTTTCCAGTAACTCTCATCACCCCATGAGTGCAGTTGCAGGCATGATGAATGAATGGAAGTGCAAAGTCAGGATTTTTACAGCAAGACTAAAATGGCTTGTTCTCTAGACACTGTGGTTGTGGTGAAGATCATTGCACAACTCTAGCTATTTCATGAGTTTTTGGAAGTCATCAGTGCAGTTTCTGTCATATTGATGCCAGTTTTGCAAATTAGATGATGAAGGAACAATGCACCTGGCAAAGGCAACATCAGCTGTTTTCTTGCTTGTTGTACTTCATTGTCTGAATTGAGATCAAGACCTCAGAGACAGAATGTGAAAAAAAGTGATCAGAAAATTTTAAATAACTTGAATATCTTGAATTTAATGACGATGGAGATTCTTGAAATAAATTACCATAAAGCCAAGTCCCATCCATTCACTTTACAGCTGTACTTTTAGGTGAATATACACACCCTGAAAGGTATTTGGTGGAGTAATTTTGCTTTGAAGTATATAGAAGCTTTATGAGAGACAAATATACACTTATTTGGCATACATATACCAACATGCTATAAGGGAGACTGTGTGGTCTGCCAAGACAACTGTTTATACCATAGGATTGTCTCTGTGTGAAAATGGATGATCAGTCATCAAATAAGTGGGTCCTGGACATATTCACTAATGTTTCCTATTCTCTTTTTCTGAATGGATTTGCAAACTGGGCTCTGAGACAAGACTGCAATTTTTGAAGCTGGCCTTTCTCTTCTTCCTAGCTGATGAAATTGTGGTCTCCGAGTGAATGTGTCATGGCTGGTTAGGTGACATTGCTTAAAGAGATAAGTTGTTATGAACTACATTAATGAAAGAGCCTTTGTTCCTTATAGGATTATTTAAGGTTTTATTGCTTTAATGAAAATAAAATTCTGTTGGTACAAGTTAATGAGAGGGCTTCAGTATTATTTTTGGCAAAATGTGCAGATAGGTACCAAATTATACTTGAAGAGAGTCCATCAGAAACGTAATCTGCAAGAAAAATCCCGAAAGTGCTTTGTCAGTAGTTGTGATTGTTGTATGACTATAGATAAAACATCAGAGTCAGCTTTCTACAGCTCATTTTGTTTGTATTTGAATTATTTGTAGATTCTAAAGAAGAATGATAAAAACTCGTGATAGAAAAATATTTCCAAATTTTGGTCCACCCATTCAAGCCAAGACAGACTGTCTGACGCACCAGTGCATCCTGTCTCAACAGGTTTCTGTGCTTTCCATTTGTGCTGCTCATAAACTGTAGGACATTTAGGCACACTGAATTCCTAGTCCTACCAGCAAGCAGTTCTCCTGTTTGCTTCTCTTGTATTTACATGACAACATTATTTTTTAATAAAACATCATAGTTTTTGTCAGAAAATATCTCACTAGCCATGCCAGAGCAGAATCTCTGCACCATGGAGCTGTCAGTCTGTCTGCTCTGTTGTGTAAAGCTGGTGGCATAAATGTTCTGGAAAAGTTAGTATGAATAAAGAACTACTATTGGATTTTTAATCAGGGAATTAATAGATTGGTGAAGGAAAATGAGGAAGAAAGGCAGTGTGAGATATTTAAAGGTAAATTAATCAGATTGCACAGATATTTATTTTTTTTTCTGGGTTTGACCTTCTAAATACACAAAAGTTTATGGATAATTATTATATTTTTTAGACATATATATATTATTAATACAGTCTTCTCTAAATAGTATGGCTGTGATCAATAAAGAAAGTGCATGAATTCATAATAGTAATCAACAACCTTCTTGACTTAAAGACAGTCTCTATTTTTATGAGAATTTGATAAATATTTGATAAGGGCCATGATAGTTTCTAGTAGATGATCACAGTGCAAGGCAGTCTCCTCTTGCCTGTTCTCACTTCTGGCCTGGGCATAGTAACAGCATTTGCATCCCTTGAAAGGTGCCCTGACCTGCTCCTCAGAAGGGTAACCTTACAGCTAAGCTGGAATATTTGGTTGGTGATGAGGAGGCATCCTTCATTTTCAGTTATTTATTCCTGTACTGAAGGAAGTGTTTCAGCCTTGTCAGTGAGTATGTCACCACAAAGGCTGTGGAAAAGCATCACTTTGGCTACCTTTGTATTTCCTGTAAGCAGTCTTGCTTTTAACACTTTTAGACCCTGATTTCAGGAAATATCTTGTTCCATATGTAGGCACTTGCTGACAGAATCTGTTGATATGAGATATTCTGATGTGCCTAAGCACCGCCTTTAGCAGAAATGTAGATGAAACTCTGATCTGACCGATGACCCCCTTAGGCAGGAGCACTGTTGTGATTACGTTGCTTGATGCAGATGCATAAGCCATAGCAGCTGGTGGTAATGGGTAAAGAGGTGTCTAGAGGACACCCATTGCCCTCAGAAATCCACTTTTGCAGTTTTGTGAAGACTAAGATTTTTAGTTTCTACATTTTCAGTGAAAAAAGTTTATAGATCCTTATCAGTATATAGTCAATGAACTCCGATGTTCTGTGCATTACATGAAGTAATTTAGTCATATAGTCTAAATTTCTTATTTAATTTTTCTGCATGCTAGAAACTATTATAATAATTTTGTTCATTTTCAACAAACAAAAACCACAAAATAAAAAGTAAACTTTATTGTATATCAGAACTTAAATGACTCAAGCAGCTTTTTGGAAAAAAAAAAAAAAAAAAAAAAAAAAAAAAAAAAAAAAAAAGCGCAACCAATAACCCAACCCAAAAAACCAGAATCACTACAGTGTTTTATTCAAGGTTATTAAGGTGGTAGGTTTAGCTCTGTGGTACAGAAACCTGTACAAGAGTCAGAGCAGAAGTCAGTCTCCTATCTACTATTACCTATACAGTACTAAATATAACTACTGCTGTCTTTAATATTAAAAATAAAATGGAATCTTGTATATATTCTGCTCATAACCTGAGTGGCTCAAAGTACTTTGTAAGCCTTATTTAGTATTGGCTTTTTGTGGAGTGTCCTGAAATAACTTGAGAACAAACATATACAAATATATTGCAAAATAAGTTTATTGTAGCTAGAATGTAAAGATTTTCTTCAAAATCTTTCTTTAGAGCCATCTGTGTAACCTAACTCTTGACTCCCAAGGACAAACTTAGCTACTCTAATTAAAGAAAGCACAGCATGTATTGGCTAGTGATAGACCGATTGGAAGTCTAGCTTTTATTTTGAAGTAGAAAAAATTAATTGTTCATCATGATAACTTAAAATGCACAATCCAGCTTGTACTGTTGAAGTCTTCACATATCAACAGAGTAAAAGGGGATAACACTATTACTAACTGATCTAAGGCACTAAAAGAGAAGGATCCAATCAGATCCTCAGCAAATTTTTCTAGAGAGTTTTCCAGGTGAGATTTTTATAATTATTTATGTATGTACTTCATCAAAGATCTACCAGTTAAATCTATCTAAATCTTGCTAAATCTGTGCAGCCTTAGGGAACAAAGACATTCTCTTTAGATGCTGATCACTTTCCTATAGAAGTTTTTATTTTTGATTTATACATCCTCTGATTGTAGCTCTGTTAAAGCTTCTGAGCAATGCAAGAGACACTATACAGTACTCTTTACATTTCCTTATGTAGCTGTATATGGAGGTCTTTATGATTCAGGAAATGGGCTAAGAGATTCTTTGGTTCATCTGTGTTCACAAAATTTGTTTTGTGATATTAATGGCTTCCTGCATTTTAATAATATAAGCAGTAAATCTAATGCAGTACTATAATACTTTCTGTGGGTCCAAAAGACGTTCTCAGAGCTCTCTGTCAAGCCATCTTTATTCCCAGATTCCTCTTCAGATCTCAAACTGTTGTGTATATTTGGTTTTGACTAAGCTGCCACAGTAACAAATATGTCAATTAATGTGTGAGGCAATCCAGGTTTTCTCTAGCATGTTTAAAATAAAATTTTAAAAATTCAAGAGCACAAAACACATAAAAGTCTTCACTTCTGATGAGCATTTGTTGAAATATACTGTGTGTAACATATTTAGTTTCACAGAACATTATAGATTTATTTGTATTTGTCTCTGTACAATATTTTTACTACTAGTTCTGCCTTAACATGTTTTCACTGAAAAAATTTTAAAGATTTTAATTGTGGAGAATGCTGAACTGCACAATTAGAACACTGTGTGTATGAATGTGTACATTTCACATTGCAAACCCAGAAATGAGAAAAGTAAAATTTCATGCCACATGAAATAGCAAAATCATAGAATCTTGTTCTAATTGTAATTGTCAGTTTTACTTTCACTCTTCTCTTAATGACCTAATCACTAATATAGCACCCATTGCAGTGACATTACATTGAAAATTACCTCAGAGCGAGGACATCTATTTTTGCACATATGAAATCCATTTGATATTGATGTAACGAGATGTAACAAGAGAGCAAGGCTGAGTCATAAAAAAGACCTTTACCATAGAGATGTAAGTTTGAATTAAGCAGAAACATTCAGTTGACAAACTCCAGGGATTTTTTTTTTTTTTTTTTTTTCCCGACCATCTCCTTTCTTCCCTTCAAGAAAGAAGTTTTAAAGTTTTTAAGTTTCTGACTGATGCAATGCTCAAAGGTTGATTCCAAAATGTAAATGTATGTTAACTGTTCTCTGATACTTAATTCTGTTGAACATGAACCTTCTCATCTGGGATATATGTCTGTTCTTCTGTTGAAAACTTAAATGTATGCATGTAAAAGAAATCCTAGCAAAATGATTCTGTCTCTGGAATTAACTCTCTATAAGAAATAGATGAATATGATACAATGCCTGATATTTCTGCAATAATTCTGCTTTATGAGGTGTGTATTAGTTCTGCAGGTGTATCTGATATGTTGAGGGAAAGTGTTTTCCAGTGGAATTTAAATTAATTAAGCAGATAAAAATTATGACTCCCAGGCCCTATGAATTTTCATTTTGTTGAAATTTGTAATACACTGACAGTATATAAAAGATAGGTAACTAACTCCAGATAGTCATGAATCCTACTTTATCTGCTGTGACCAGCAAGTTGATGTCAGGAAAAAATGCAGTTCAGTACATTAGGATTTCTTTAATAATGACAGGAATAAAGGAAATCTGATAGAGAAATTTGTGAATAATCTTCTGTTTCTAATATTGCTTTCAGAGGCTAGTATTAGAAAGAGTTTATAGTAATACCCAAGATAAAAAGTACAAGATAGATATCTGAGAAGTTTCAGCATAAGCTTAATAATGAATTCTCATTGGAATATTTGAGGAGATTTTGCCTATAACTATCTGTAAACATAACAGAGATAAAGTCTGTGAGATGAATGTATAGGCCACCTCACACCTCTCTTCAAAGACTGGGTAAACTGAAACAGGTGAAATCTCACACCAAATGTAACTTTTCTATTTCCTGAGACTCTAGGTGGATTGGCAAAGGATTAGAGGAGAAGTAGCTTTTATGAAAGCTTTATAATGAAGTACAGGATTTACAGTGTTAAGATAAACTGTTAGGTCCTGGGATATGTTGAACTATAAAATAAATAATAAATTATGTGTTTCAGAACAAAAATCTGCTTCTTTTCTTCTTTTACATACTTGAAGGAACCCTATCTTATCTGGCACTTTATAGATTTTTTTTTAATGAACTTTTAAAAAATGTACTGTGATGCCTTAAACTGTAGGTCATAGGAGATCAGTGGGTTTTGGACTCCTAATTCGAGGTAGTTTATGGATTCTGTGGGTTTAAGAAAAAAAAAAAATGAGCATAGAGGAGTGTGTTTCTTGTTTTGTATCTCAGTGCCATTCAGTTTGGGGCATTGGACACTCAAGGCATTCTTTATTCTCTATCTTGCCTTGTTCCCAGCCCTGAGCAAAGGTTAATTCAGAAAGGGATTGGGAAGTGGATGGATGGATGGATGGACGGATGGATGGATGGATGGATGGATGGATGGATGGATGGATGGATGGATGGATTCAAAGAGTATAGAAGAGAATGGAGTGCTGGACTTATGCCTGGAAATAGCAGAAATGGTGGTGGAAAGATGCTCTGGGGCATCTAATGACCAAGCTCCACAGAAATTGTTTCATCCCTCATTCCTCCCCACCTCTCTCTTATGCTGTTACTGGCATAGACCATATACTACAGAATATTGTTTGGCAGTCACTTTAGAGTTACTTTGCTTTATAGAGCATCATGATACTACATGATCTGTCTGGGATAATGATTTTTTTCCAAATTTAAGTTATAGAAACACTCTGCATTAACAAAACTGTTCAATTTGAACAGAAAAAAGGTAAAAGAGTTAGATGAGGAATTCTGAATATTCAGAGTTGTGGCAACTAGATTATAGGCTAACTAGGCAACACTGAGAAAGTGCCATGGAAGTGGAGGAAGGTGTTAATGCTTTTAAAAGTAAACAAAAGAGTAAAATTGCTTGACAACACAAGTTTTCTTAAATAAAATCCTTTTCACTACAGCTAAATGTAGACTCAAACAAAAATCCGGGGCTCTTTGTTCTGAAAAAAAACCGCCTTGTGTTACAAAGTGGGCAACACTTTCCTGGGCTGCTGTGATGATAAAAAGGACATAGAATTCAATACTAACTGGAGTCCTACTACAAAGCCCAGGGAACAAACAATAACAAAATGTTGTGTAAGAAAGATTAATGCCTCTGAACATGACATTTATAAGAATATGGATAAAAATCTGTGTCTATTCCTGATGCCAGATTCCAGAGGGTTCACTGTAAAAAGTGGGATACTATGTTGTCAGTCATAAGCTATGAAAGATCAGTCTACTTAGCTTAATTGTGACTAGCCTACAGGCACCTAAAGAATACATATCTAGTAATGGAAAAATATTTATACTTGCCAAAAAATGCAGGGGCATTCAATGAGTGGAATAACTTATCTGAAATAAATGAGAAATTATATATATATTCTTCACACATTGATCACCACCCCTGCTCAGTGTTGGAGAGCTATTTAGAACTTTGGGTCCTAAACTACATGTGATTTCCTAGTCTCACTAATAATAAATATTCCACCAAACCCACTCTCTTTAGATAGCCTAGACACATATTAACCTGCAGAAGTATACAAAATCTTTGGCTCATTTATTAAAGTTCAGTAACTTAAACTCATGTCAAATTAAAAAAGGACTGTTAACAGGATAGTCTATAATAGATTCCCTAGCAAACAGCCAGGACCACTTCTTCCTGGTTGCTTTAATGATTCAAGAGAAATTATAGAAAAGTACATCTTCCTTTCTTAGGTTTGGCCCAGCTGCTGCCAAACACACCTTCCTAGAGCTAAAGTGAAAAATGTTTGCACATTTGATTGACATATAAATGGTAAGTATAAATACACAATCAACAACTTCCAATGCTTCTCTTACAAAAGAACCTCAGCAGAAAAGGGAATTTCATTCTTTGGTGCTAAAACTCCAGGTTCATAGTCTGAACAGACACTCTAAGCCCAAGCATCTCTTCTGTACAAAGATGAACAAATGACCAGCTTTGAGTTTTATAGCAAATTGTTCAGACAAAATGCTGGAGAGAATCCTCCAGTTGTATACCTTAGAGAACAAACTTGATATCACAGGATGGAGCTATCAGACATGTCTGCCTTTTTTTTATGTGATACCAAATGTTCGATTTTAGGAAGATATGTGTTTTTAGTAGCACAAGATTCTGGATAGGGGGACTTTTTGGTTTCTGACTGAAGTCAATGCCTACAACAGAGCCAGAGCTTAGAGGCAGACATTAGCAGTAAGCTGAAAGGTCTTTAAGTATCAACTTTTTTTCAGGGCTGACACATACAAAAAACAATGAAGCATTTCAGACATATTTATAAAAATATGATCATTCAATTATGTAAAAAGACAGTAATCGTGATCAACAATACTGTGGAAAGTTTTTTACCTCACTTTCCCTGCTTTTGTAAGTTGTAAAGTCACACATGCTTATACCCATATCTTGAGGAGCTCTGTATGAAGGAAGACCATCTACCATCTAGTGTTTGCTACTTTGACAAGACAAGCTAAAATATTATCCTAAGTTTGCTGACTGCCTGAGAGCATCTATTATACCATATTTATCAAATTATGCACATTTTTTTCACAAAAATGTCCCAGTTTCTAGTGTTGATTCCTCTCTTCTGTTCTTGATGATCATGCCATAACAGAACCAAAAACATAGATCCAGAGATGCACTAAGAAAACAAACTGTTTTAGATGGACTGAGACTAAAATATTAAGTAGTAAAAGTAAAGCAAAGGTGTATACAAAGTGATTGGAACTACAAACTTCTGCATTTACAAAGTAGGTACAACTAGCTGATGAAGTTCCTGTAGTGTTTTCTGGCATGCAGTTAGTTTTATAAATAGTACAGTAATTCTCATTTACACACATTTCCACATTATACTCTTTAAACAAAACCAAAAAAATCTTTCATCTCAGAAACATATAAATATATTAATTTGAAGCAGGAAAAAATTGTCAATCATACAAACCAAACCTGAAGTAAAGCTTCTGAGGTTTTAAGACCTGAGTCTTCTCTTCACTTCACTTCACTTCACTTACTTCACTTCACTTCACTTCACTTCACTTCACTTCACTTCACTTCACTTCACTTCACTTCACTTCACTTCACTTCACTTCACTTTCTTTCACAAAATTTTATTTTGTCTGACCTGCTGCCTACATCTTATGCCTTTATGACTTTCAATAGATCTATAGGTTGTGCTATAACAGCAAATAACATAGTATCTGTTTCATTTTCCCAATGATGTCTGTCTTTGCTTCTTTGCCATTTGTTTGCAAAGACTTTGCATATAATTTCATTATTTTCAGAAGTTTCTTTAACAAATAAATAAGCGAGAGCCATTTTCAGTGCTTAGAAGATGTATTCTAATTGTTCATATTAAGTTATAAATATGAATCTAATGTAAAAAGAAAGTGTTTCTGAGACTATCACTGAACTGTCTCCAGTAATCCTTTCTTTCCTTGTAGATTTTCAACTTCTTTCTTTTGGTATGGACACTTTCAAATTATCTAGGCTGCCTACCATCAAAGTTTAACTATCACCCACATCATAGTCATCAATAGATACTAACTGTTTCTATTTATATGCCTCCAAGCCCTTAGATATCTAACTGGGGTGAATGTAAGGTTCCAGTGATAGAAATAAATAAGCTGGAAATAAAATATCTACATAAAAAAGAGCCCATTACACAATCTGTTCTGATTTGAATAGTAAATATAATCTGTACTCTGCTGTAGAAGTAACCACCAGTTTATGGAATATTACATTGCTAACACTACCCTACTACTGCTAAACAGAGTATCTCTATGTTCTTCAGAATTTCTCTCAATAATAAAAAGTGGAGAAGCAATGGTTTGTAAGAAAAATCAGGCAAATCAATAGATTTTTTTCCTGGGATGCGAAGCAGGTGTAAGTAGTATCCCTCATATATTGGAAGACTTCCATCAGTTCTTAGAGATTTCACTCCCCTTTTCCTACCCCCATCAACAAAATACATTGGTTTACTCTTTGTTTCCAAAAGACGCAGAAAGAATTTTTGCAAAATGACTTTTAAACAGCCTAGAAAGAAACATTTATATTATTGATTTCTGTAAAATGCTTCAGCTGTTATGTAGGATCTTCAGTGTCTAGGGAACACATAGCAAAAGTTGCAATTAAAGTGATTTCATTAAACATATTTACCCGGTTAAGTTGTTTAATTTTGCATTAAAAACATTAGTATCTCAAATGTAGCAAGATAAATATTTGGCAAGTGGTGACAGTTGCAAACATAAAATAGACATATGTTTTTCTTTACTGAAAACAGATATACACATATCGAATATGTAAATTTGTATGTGTAAAGCTAATCCTTTTTCTTATATGTTTTATTCTTATAAATATTTGCCCAAGTTTCCAACTTTATTTATTGAAAATTACTGCAGCATATTATGTTTAATAGTTGCACCTTTTCTCTATAATGCTATCACAGTTTGAGGTTTGGCCTAGGTCAGTAACTTGCCTTCCAAATTTACTCAAAATTAATCATGCTAAAACCAGCTAAATGATATTTTGTCTTGTTTGAATCTTCTTACACCTAAGAACTGTTACTGGTAATTATGACAGGATCTAAATATCATTGCTAACTGTGGAAGAAGGGAGTTTCATGTGCTTTCACTACTGCTGTTACTTAACAGCCAAACAGCCTCCCCTGTAAATCCAAAATCTGATTGTTATGTATTTCTCAATCACATTACAGAACTTGCCCCAAAATTGCTTCCATGATCAGCTGAAATACATTACTCATCAATTAAATCAAAAATTTATTCTTTAAAAATGGTCAACTGTGAAAAATTGTAACAATTGTACAAAGAATAACTGGCTATTACAAACAGGACTGGAAATATAAATTGTTCTTCTGTAAGCTCTCTAAATTCCCTAACCAATCAAACGCTATCCAATTAAATAGCTAACAATTTATTTTTACATTAATTTAGACAATCAAGACCTATAAAGAATTACAAAGAAAAAGTTATAAGGCAAGTTCTCCACATTCTTACTGAGCAGGAGAACAGCAATATTCCTCTAGCTCAGTGAAGCTACACAGACAAGATCTGGCATCAGAATGAGGCCCCAAGCTTCTGGACAGTAATACAAATAGTACTATGAAATTTTTATTTTATATAATAATTTATTTAGAAATGATGCAGTGCTTGTTTCCTTAAAAAAAATTATTTCAGCAGACATGGACCTCTTGGTCCTGTTCTGCTTCCAGATACAAATTTACAGCTTTGGCATTGGACCTAATGCTTCACATGTTGCTCAAGCAAAGTGTCAGGGGAATTCTTCACAGCAAGACACGAGGCTGGTTTGTTTACAGAGAGGGTTTCTGAAACAGTTAAATCTCATCCTTTTTTGTTTATTACTTCTTATAAAAAGGTGGGAGTATATAGTACTTGAAACAAAAACGTTGAACACAGCTGATTTCACCAAAGAAAAATGCCATTAAGAAAACTGTTTGAAAGTGTACAACTGCAGGATCTGTACGAATATTTTAAAAGCAGAATGAATACCAGCTGGATTGTCTACATAGTCAGGACAGTATGTACACATGTTTAACTAGGAAATTGGGACCAATGGTTGTACCTAAGGATGCAATCATTGTGTTTGAATAATGTCAACATATCATACAAACAGAAAGAATTTTAAGAGATCTCTTGTTTCACCTCTTTGCTCTCCGGCACTGTACTTAGATGATCCTAACAGAATCTTATCTATCATGCTATCACATTTTCTTCAACAAAAAGGAATATGCATTATCCATTACACAGTAATATAAGAAGATACAATACTCCAGCCAGTGAATTCTCAGCAAATACTTTCTCTACATTCAGTACTTCTTCAAGGCAACTCCATTAGTTGTCTATCTTTTTTCATACACTTGAGCTTTTTGTGCTGATGGATTACTCTCATGAGCTAATTTTCAATTCAGAAGCTCATTTTTCTCCATTTATGTATGTTAAATAGAAATACTAAAGTTTGGTTTTAATCGGATTAATTAAGATCCAAACTCCAAACTGGCTGCCATCTGTTGATGGGAGTCCTTCAGAATTTAGCTCAGTAGGCTTCCTTCTTTACCAAATTACCATGTAACCTCAAGTCCTTTCTAAGCACACCCATCAATGACTTTTCCTTCTAAGGATGAACATGGATGGAGTTTGTCAAAAATATTCAACAAACTATGAAAAGTATCTCAAAAATGAGCATATATCAAAGCCACATTGAAATAAATAGTAAAATATTCTGAGATAGAATAGTTTTGTCAACAAAAAGAATATACAGCAGAGCTAGATCCATACACACAAAAACCCCAGAGTATTCCCTTCAAGAGTGTCTAGGGGTATAGTATATCTCATGTGTATACTGTGGGACACCATAGTCTGTATCTCTGCCCTTGACAGGTACAGAAAACAAGAGGGAGTTCTTCAGATGTGGATAACATTAGTTAAGGGCAGACGGTTAAAAAGATTAAGCACAGTTTGGAAGTGACTGTTTCTCTAGTATAGATGGACATGTAGAGTGACTACTTCAAATGTATGTATCCTTAACTACTAGTGCCTACCAGTTTTGTTATATGAACTCAGTCTTAACTAACTTTAGTCATCACCTCTACAGGATTTTTTTCAAACACAGAAGAGAATACTCAGGTAAGAAGTTTATACTTGGTGATGTGTTTTTGCCAAAACAGTTTTGCATAAAAGGCAAAGGCAAGGGAAGATGAATTCCTAGTCTGGACTAAGAATTGTTTCTCCTGTAAAATGGAGCACTTATGAGTTAGTGGCTCTGCAGACTGTTTTTTATACATTATACTTGTTATATGATTCTATGATAATATGAAAATATATACTGCAAATAGTATAAATGACCAGATACAAACAAAACAACAATATGCATTTTAAAACTAGATCGGGAAATAGAAAATTGGCTGAACTACCCATGGGAGTCCTGGTTTCATCACCTCAGTATAAATGTTTCTCAAAATATGCAGCTGCAAAGTCACCTGATAGAATAGATCTTCAGAAAGAAATGTTCAAGCATGTCACTGAATGTTTCTGAATGCTTTTTAGTTTTACAACTGGCCTTGATGGGAATAACTAACCTTCCTGCATTTCATTGCCTCTACAAAAACAACTATATTCCTTGTTTTTCACTGACAAAAAGATCAGTTTGCTGAAAATTAAGAAGAAAAAAAAATCCCATTGAGATCTCTGGTATAAGAACACCTTTGAAATGAACAACATTACATTTTTGACCAACTTTATGAAAGCTGTTGCTTTGTTAGCTTTAAAGTGAGGAAATTATATAGATAATTGTGATGGTTTGACTGGCTAAATGCCAGGTATCCACCAAGTCGCTCTATCACTTTCCCCCCCTCCCTTTTTCCCCTTGTTTTCTCAATAGGGTAAAGAGGGGAAAGAAGATAAACTAACCCTTGTGGGTGAAACAAAAGCAGTTTTAATATAAGCAAGGCAAAGCAAAAGTCCGCGCGCGGAAGCAAAAGCAAACAGATTTAGTCTCTACTTCCCATGGACAGGCGATGTTGGGCCTTCTCAGGAAGCAGGGCTCCAATACACGTAGTGGTTGCTTCGGAGGACCAAGGGTGACCCCACCCTCTTCCTCCTTCCTCCCAGCTTTATACTGAGCAAACGTCATATGGTATGGAATATCCCTTTGGTCGGTTCGGGTCAGCTGTCCTGGCTGTGTCCCCTCCCAAGATCTTGCCCACCCCGTCCCACTGGGGGAAATATCAGAAAGAGCCTTGGTGCTGTGTAAGCACTGCTCAGCAGTAGCCACAACACCAGGGTGCTATCAACACCCTGCCAGCTCCCAGCATAAAACACAGCACCGTGAGGGCTGCTGTAGGGGAAAACCAATTCCAGTTCAGCCAGACCCAGTACAGTCTCCACCCCTTATTCCATACCATTTACGTTATGCCCAGGTCCCACATAATGTTCATTTATCCATTCCATAAGCTTTCTTCACTCTTCAGATGTTCAGTGACTTGGCTTCCCTCTGTCAAGATAGATGTTCAGGACAGAAGTATGCTTGACAGTTGGACTCCAGCACCGGCTAGGTTTGGGTCATCATTGCACGCATCTGGTTCACTCTTCGTCGTTTCTACTTCCTCCATCACTTCCTGCAACATACAACTCATCCCACAGATTACTTTCCCCCCAAGGTTAAATGTCCTTGAGGCACACACTGAGTAGTCCCATCCTCCCGCATTACCCACCAAGTACATCCAGGTCCCTCAGCAAAGACAATCCCACGAGTGGGCTTGCCTTTTCCCAAGGGAGGAGCAATCCACACTGCCTTCCCCAGCCATCTCCCTGTGTGTACTACAGGGACCTTATCTCCTCCCACAGTATGAAGGGGATTTGTTTGGGCAGGACCAGGACGGTTAACAGATCCTCTGGTATTAATTAGCCAAGTGGCTTCTGCTAAATTTATATCCCAATGCTTCCATCCCCCATTGTCCAATGCTCTCAACATAGTCTTCAGTAGTCCATTATATCTTTCAACCTTTCCAGATGCTTGTGGGTAATAAGGGATGTGATACACCCACTCAATACCATGTTTCTTTGCCCAGGAGTTTATAAGATTATTTCGAAAATGGGTCCCGTTGTCTGATTCAATTCTCTCAGGAGTACCATGCCGCCATAAAATTTGCCTTTCAAGACCCAAGATGGTATTTCGGGCAGTGGCATGATTTACAAGGTATGTTTCAAGCCATCCCGTAGTTGCTTCTACCATGGTGAGTATGTAGCGTTTGCCTTGGCGTGTTCGTGGCAGTGGTCCAACATAGTCAATCTGCCAGGCCTCACCATATTGAAAACTCAGCCATCGTCCTCTGTTCCAGGGAGACTTTACTCGTGTGGCTCGCTTGATTGCAGCACATGTTTCACATTCATGAGTGACCTGTGAGATGGCCTCCATGGTCAGGTCCACCCCTGGATCACGAGCCCATCTGTACGTTGCATCTCTGCCAAGATGCCCTGATGTTTCATGGGCCCATCGAGCTACAAACAGCTCACCCTTACGCTCCCAGTCCAGGTCCAGCCGAGCTACTTCAATTTTGGCAGCTTTGTCTGCTTGCTCATTGTTTTGATGTTCTTCAGTGGCACGCCTTTTGGGCACATGAGCATCTACATGACG
>NW_020799142.1:1148430-1159396 GCF_003259725.1 Athene cunicularia | reverse complement strand
ACTGTGATGGTTTGACTGGCTAAATGCCAGGTATCCACCAAGTCGCTCTATCACTTCCCCCCCCTTTTTCCCCTTGTTTTCTCAATAGGGTAAAGAGGGGAAAGAAGATAAACTAACCCTTGTGGGTGAAACAAAAGCAGTTTTAATATAAGCAAGGCAAAGCAAAAGTCCGCGCGTGGAAGCAAAAGCAAACAGATTTAGTCTCTGCTTCCCATGGACAGGCGATGTCGGGCCTTCTCAGGAAGCAGGGCTCCAATACACGTAGTGGTTGCTTCGGAGGACCAAGGGTGACCCCACCCTCTTCCTCCTTCCTCCCAGCTTTATACTGAGCAAATGTCATATGGTATGGAATATCCCTTTGGTCGGTTCGGGTCAGCTGTCCTGGCTGTGTCCCCTCCCAAGATCTTCCCCACTGGGGGAAATATCAGAAAGAGCCTTGGTGCTGTGTAAGCACTGCTCAGCAGTAGCCACAACACCAGGGTGCTATCAACACCCTGCCAGCTCCCAGCATAAAACACAGCACCGTGAGGGCTGCTGTAGGGGAAAACCAATTCCAGTTCAGCCAGACCCAGTACAATAATTAAGGTGTTTCTTATGTGAAATGTTTTAAAATTTGGTCTTGCAAATATTTTTCAATATATAAAGCACAGATCTCATAATGGTTTATGATTAAAATACTTAACACCTTCATGTGTGTAAAGGTGCTACTTGTTGCAGCACTTTACAGGCCCTACATGCAACAACCAGTTCAATCATTCTAATGTTAAACTGCTTCTGATAAGAATACCATATGTGATCTTTTTAGGAAATCTAACAATGGTTGATAGGTCTCATAAAGCAGAAGGTATGCAGGGAAAACAAAGTTAAAGAAAACGTGTCTTGGAACCTGATCATGATAGCTGTGCTGACATTTCAGGTCACCTGGAAGGCTCAAGTAGTCAGTGATTATGAACTGCTGCTACTTTGAAAAATGACTACCTGACTCTAATGAGTATTCCTATACCAAACATATTTTATACAAGTCTTTAGAACCCTACTTTTCTCATTTTATTGAATGAAAAACAAACTAAACCCACATTTCTCTACTGTTTGCTCCCTCCCCCAGAAGCAGGCAGGTTTTGTATATTCTGACCAATGCTCTGTCCACGGCCCAGCTGAGGGCATGGCTTTCTCTGGGTGGTCTTATACAAGTCAAGAATTGACCATGTCTGTCAGCTGGTGGGTGGGCTGTCAAGACTGGAAATACATAATGCCATTGCTACTGTTTGCATCTCACCCAAGGTATCCTGGAAAGATTTATGTCCCAGAAGAATACTTGAAAGAAAGATCACTGAAACACAGACCAGACCTTGTTGTGTTTAACTCTCATAAGCTTCAGCAATGCCAAAAGCCAGTTTACACCTCCTGAGCCTGACTTGAATTCAACTAACACTAAATGCAACAAAATTTTTGTTAAATACAAAAGCAGATGTCCTTAGATGACCCCAAATTCTCTTCAGTTTTCTGAAGAGTACAGTAATTTAGTACTATTTTTGTGTTAAACTTTCTGTTTAAAGCTCCATCACAGATGAGTATTCCACATCAGAGGGTGGTGTTATGTTACTTATTTCTATTTAAGAAACATTTCTTCCTGCAATTCTATCTTTCTGTGAAGGAAAATGATGAAAAGAGCACCAAAACAAAGTAATAATATTTTCTTTATATCCATATTTGGAGATATAGTGTTTTGAATACTATCAAGTTTTGTTATTTCCATCATAGAAAATATTTTTATCATTTCCCACAATTAATGACAAAAAGTTTTAATCACATATCATCCCAATCATGTTACTCTTCCAATCTTCTGTATCTTTCTGTGTCATTCTGATGTCTCCCTTGTCCTGCGGGTATAAAATGTGCACTATTATTAGCTCATTAGGTCTTCTAGCCTCTAGCTCAGTGAAGAATGATTCATTATATTTCTTAGCCATTGACAATTTCAGTTCCTCAGACTCTAAATTTCCCTTGATATATGTCTTGCCCCTTCTTATTTCAACCTTCCAGAATATCCCTTGGCACTATATTCTGAAGTCAGCCCAATCAACCCATACGTAACAAAACTAAATATAATTTTCCTCTACCTGGCAAACTTTTAATTCCACCAATTTGTTCTTAATTCATTATAAATGCAAATAACTGACTTGGTCATTTAATATTTCCTCATAAAATTGATATCTTCCTATGGTTCTGCTTCTGTTTTTCAATTTTAATTTTTGGATTTAGGTACACCACTCTTGTTTAAAAAGCTTATAAACAGTTCCAAAACCAAAGAAAAGATCAACTTGCCTACCAAAGCAAATGTTTTCTAATTTGCTGCTAACTGCTTAAGATCTCACAAGTTAAAATTTTGTAATGAATTTCAAGCACTGTTTTTTCAGATTATGCCTAAAATCTGTGCAGTACAAAATCAAAAGTCTGATCTAATTCCCCTTAATTCAACTGAAAGACTATGTTTAACTTTAGTGATATGGAGACAAAGATCACTGGATATCTCTTTCCTTATACATCTCATAGTATCATTCACTCCATACTCTTACTGTTTATCTCTGTAGTTGCTGTAGAAATAAGCTCATATGTGAAAGATCATCTAGTTAACTCAGGACCCAGTTAGTGCAGTACTAAAACATATTCTAGCTCAGTCAGACAAATTCAGAAAAGTCTGCTTTCTCATATATATGAGTGGATATTTGAATTAAAATTTGATATTTTCTTAAGAACATTCAGAGGTAGATACCTTTTTTTTTTTTTTTTAAGGGCAATATTTGACCACTGTGGAGTGACAGCTGGGTTCATGAGGTCCTCATGTCTGCCACATGCTAAATAGAAGTGATTAGATACTCAGAAGTTGTTCGTATTTGCTAGGCAATCTGTAAATAGTTATAGCACAGATATTCAGCATCTATAAATTGCAAACCAGAACCTAGCATTTAAGTGTATATATATATATATATATATATATATACACACACACACACACACACACACACACACTATAGTGCCCCATGGAGCCAACATTCTCATTTGGTTCATCTATTTTAACTAGAACCATTTCTATCACACTTGATGTCTTCTCCCCCTTTCCAATATTCCATCTGTAATACTACCTGTGTCCTTTTACTAAAACCATCTTTTTACTAAAAACAGTGTGCCTCTTTCTCTAAACAACAGCATGGAAAAAGAAAGTTAGCAGGAGATATTTTTTATACATATTTGAGAAGCTTTTACACAGAAAAAGAGTAACTGAAATCTAGGTTGCCAAGCATTAAAGCAATTAAATTAGCACTTACACTGCTGTGTATCTCAACACTGCATTGTTCTAGAGGGAATGAAAAGGCTTTAATACCAGTTAAGAGGGCTTTCTTAATCCTTCCAATTTCTTAACAGAAAGTGTTTTATACTGGGAGTGGCCAAGGGGCAAAATGAGCTCCCCCCTTGGTGAACTTTTAATGTTAACTGAAAATCTTTCTTAAGTCTTATTACATGTGAAGAAAAACAAAACAAAACAAAACAAAACAAAACAAAACAAAACAAACCCACAAAAAAACAACACCAAACCCCAAAACACAAAACCAAACCTTTTGTGACCACTTTGTCCTGCAACAAAATAATTCAGTACCTGAATTACCATCTGAATGACTCTTAGAAATGATAGATTGTTTCACAGTTGTGCATGTCTTCATAAATTACTCTAACAAAAGTTGCTGAACTATAATGATGCAGTAAGTGTGATTGAGAAAGCAACATTTTATTTTATTAAAACTATACAGTACATCCTGAGCTTGAGATATTCTCCATTGTTTCTTAGGCATTAACTGTACATTTGCTGAAGACCGAGCCATTGGAAAAAGCTGGTAATGTTCATGATACAGGTCTGCTTATGAAATCTTTCAAGTATAAGCATCCTTTTACTTGGAGTGAAGAGGTGAATCACAGGGAATTTTTTGTATCCTGGGGAGATACTGAAATGCTGGTATGAAGAACATACCAAATTCTGAATAAGACTTTTTAATATTGTATTTTCATTGATCTAGATCTGCGCTGAAGAATTAGTATAACTTTATTGTCTAGAATGGAATCAGGAAGGCTGCTCTGCAGCTGAGGTTAAGTAAAAATTGTGATGTTACAAATTAGAACTAAATAGCAGACTGATATTGAGAAACTGGAATCTTGTTAGCTATACTAATAAAGAATTAAGTCTCTGAGACAAAGGGTCCCTAAAGGTGAGATAGTTTGAATAAAAGGTGAGTGGAGTTTGAATGCAAATCCTTGTATTATGATTAACACATTCATTCATAAAACCAGGTTTGTAATACATATTTGAAACTCAGCTCTCAGGGAGATTAAACAAAGTCTCTGTAGATAAATCATATAAAAGGCTGAGATGTATTTTTTTTAGCTGTAGCTACTTTAATTAAATAAATTGGCATAAATATATTTCTCCATGAGAAAATCACATTAAAAGAACATCATTAAGGTTGCAAAGTCAAATGCTGAAAAACTAGGAAAGGTGCGAAAATAATATTGCTCTGTAACATATTTGCACAATAGAGCAGTTTCTTGTTATGTGAAATACTGTTGTACGTCCCCAGATTTGTTCTGTGCAAATGGGGATATCACTCAATGGCCATCTATTCAACTTTTTACCTACATGTGTTATGTATAAATGTGATTTATTTACTACATGTTCTCCAAATTCTGCTTTGAAGACACAGTTTTTTACTTCACTCATTTCTATTGTGCTCATTACTATAGTAGCTAAAGACTTCACAGGTATGTTTCTGAATTTAGACTGATAATTATTCTGAAAGATATTTCCATTTATCTACGGATGTCATGGTTTGAACTCGGCCTACTGCCAAACACCATGCAGTTGTTTGCTCACCCTCCTGCCCTGCCAAGGTTATGGGAAGTGATAAAGGGAGACATAGATTGAGATAAAAATAAGTTTTTTCATTATAATAAAATAAAACAATAACAATAACAGAAAGTACTAATGGGTAATGCACAATGCAATTGCTCACCATCCACCAACTGATATCCAGCCTGTTCCCAGCTAGCAAACCTAAAACAAGATCCCACACAGCCACATGATGTCACACATGATATGTACTCCACTGGCCAATACAGTCTGGAGCTCTATCTGTGCTCCCTCCCAGCTCAAGAAAAATTAACTGTATCCCAAATAAAACCAAGACAGGGGAGTAGAGACACAGACATATTAAGAAAAATATTACCTGATCATTTTAGAGAATTTTAAAGGAGTAAGAGTTTTGTGGGGGCTTTTTTGGTAAATATTGTTGTGTTCAGTATTATTTAGAAATAATTTAAAGCACAGTTTCCAATGACTTCATCAGCAGTTGTAAAAATTTGATTCCAGTGGAAGGTAATCACAGAAGATGGGAGCACATGTCCTTGACCTACTTCTTTTTTGTTGTTTTGTTTTTCTCAGTCTCAGTGTTTATTTTTAAAATAAATTTCTCCAACTCACAGACTGTTTTCAAAGCTGATTAATGGTTCTAAGTTTGTCCTTTGAGGACGTATCAGATCTTCTCTAAGTCCTCTTCTCATCAGTTCAGTGTGGCTTCTTCTGAGTCATCTCTGCTGAGTTTTGTGAGTCCCACTTTTAGTTCACATGCTTTGTGTGGTCTATAGCAGCTTGTATCTGAATCAATACAGCAAGAATGTTTTCAAAATAATAAGAGGAGATAGTTGTCTCGGGTGGAAACTTTGCTTCAAACATTTTACTTCCAACATTTGACTTCAAGTCAATATTTGTGACTATTTTCACTGTTGTTTGCAGTTCCACTAAATCATATTAAAAAAAAGAAAAAAAAAATCTATAATTCCATGATGTCTTCTGTCCTTTCTTTTCTCAAGCTCTGCCTTTTGGTTTAACTGCATAGTAAGATTAAAGAATGAGCCCTTAGGCACAGGGAAACATGTAAGTGTAGAGATAGGCCCATCTGACCAGGTATTACTTAGCAGGTACTTATCCCACCCAAAGCTCAAAAATAAGCATCACTGATTACAATGGAAAACTTAAATCCCTCTCAGGTTCCTTATTTCATCCATGTGAAAATGTGCTTCTGTAAACAAAGGAATACAAACTTCACCAGGTGAGAGTGAGAATAGAGGGAATATGAAGTTGTAGAACGGGGTTGCCACCTCTCCTGAGTGAAAGTAGTCCTATCCTCTAACTCTTGCACACAATAGAATTAACAACATTGTTTTCTACCTCCTTTAAAATAATCTGCCAACCCTTTGCTCAAATTTGTGTGAAGCTTTCATGGACCGCTAAGAATCTGAAAGGTATAACAGATTTAATTTTCAGTCTAGCAGTGGTAAAGTAGAGGTTTTGGAAAAGCTTTCCAGGATGAGCAGTATGACGTGATGTCAATGTTTTGTGACGTAGATTAGTGTCTGACTGAGATCAAGGAGACTGAATTAAGTGACCACAAATTCCATACCAGTCTGTGCTTTTCTGTCCAGAGTGCTTTGTGAATGTTTCCTAGATGAAACACTTCAAAGAGTAGTGCCTTGTAGCACCTTCTTTCTAGGTTCTGAGTTGTCAAAACAAAATAGAACAAGGGTCAAATTGAGCTGTGTATGGCATGAAGGTGCTTCTAGTGCTAATCAGTTGCTAACTATAAAAGGAATCTTGTTTATAAATTCTTCAGCTTTAATGTCTTTACTGGGTCTGAATGGGATGAAGTTGTGAAATTAGTTTTCTCCTTGGCAGTTTACGTGGTGCTGGTGTTTGCATTTGTGGCTTAAACAGCATTGATAACATGCCAGTGTTTTGGCTACTGCTGCACAGTGCTTAGTGTCAAGGATTTCTCTCCACAGCCCAGTTCAAATAGGAATAGGGTGGGTGTGAACAGTCAGGACAGCTGACACAAGCAGATCAAAGGGATATTCCATACCACATGACATCATGCTCAGGAAAAGTGAGAGGAAAGGGGGATATTGGTATTAACGGCATTTGTCTTCTTAGGCAGCTGTTTTGTGTGCTGATTCTGCTTTCCTGGAATTGACTGGACATCTGCCTGCCAATGTGAAGTAGTGAATTAATTCCTTTTTTTTTGTTCTACTTGCATGTGTGGCTTTTATCTTCCTTATCAAAATGTCATTATTTTGATCCACAGTCTTTCGTTTTCATTCTATTTTTCTCCCCATTTCCTGGGAAAGGGGAGTGAACAAAAGGAAGAGTATGTTTGGCTTCTGGATGGTGTCAATCTACCACAATATTTAAGATAGAACTGGCAAAATTTAGGCATCATAATTATTTTTGGTTTTGTTTTGGAGATGAAGTCTTTAACTACAGTGTCAGATTCTCATTTTTCTGCACTCAGGTAGATCTAATCAGTGTGGTTTAGGTCTCCATTTTCCATTCAAACTTAGTCTGCAAATTGATATTATATATGCAAATAATTTAACTAATATATGGCTTCTTCTGGAAGCTGTAGCAATGCTTGAAACAATTATTTTCTAGAGTTTCACATTGCCTGAACTGAATTTTGCCAGATTCAGGCCACAAGACTGCCAATTCTCCCCACAGCTGTGAACTTTTTATCAGATGAAGAGAGTGAAAGTGAGAACACAAGAGAAATCTTATGTGGTGGCATAAATATAAATTTGCAACAAGTGATAAGGAGGAAATATTTCACTGGAGGGAAAAATATTTTATACTTGCTCCAAGCAAAATGTGATATGGGTATGTGAGCATGTATATTTTAATAAAGGCTCCCTTTTTACAGGCTGTATAGGCAGTCTCTCTTAAAATCCTCGTAGAACTGTTTAATCACAAGACTAACCTTATTATCATATGTTCTCAAATTTATTGACCTAGATATTCTGACTGAATTCTTCATGCTTTTATAGATTTAAAAGTAGTTTCATTTAATATTATTGTTTTATTAGAATTATCAAGGGTACTTATCTCTTAAAAGGCCAAACTTTTCTCTGTATAGTGCTGTCAAAATATCTCTCCCTATGATGAATATTACTGAAATATGAATTTCACTACACATTCCTTTAACAATCTAATTCTGTCACTGTTGTGATTCAAATAAACTAATTAAAATTCACAATGTTCTGCTTTATCAAACATTATTTTAAATGTGTATCCAATAAGTTTTTTTCTGCAAGCATTCATTTAATATTTTATACATGCTTTAGGGGAAGATCTTTGACACTGGTATGAATTGAAATCTTATTATTTTGTAACATTATTTTCATTATTTTTCTCATGAAACATTACAAATACTCACAATATGTTGGTTAGAAATTATGTACATGTGGTTTTCTCAGATTCTGTGTGATACATGCAATAATCATATATATTGTCTGGCATTATGCAGTCTGCATGCATAGTTGAACAAAAAGTTGTGTTGCTACTCTGCTAGTCAGGACTACCATGAAAATTTTTTGCATGCAACTTGTACAGTGACTACTACACTTACTCAGAATATATAGGTTTTTCACTCATCGGATGGCATAGATTTGATCTTGGGTATTTTGCTTTAGTTTGGTTTGAGAGTGAGGAGACCTGCAAAGGTAATAGATATTCTATGTTGAGTTTTTGGTTTAGTTTCTTGTTTTTTTTTTTTTTTTTTTTTTTTTTTTTTTTTTTTGTTGTTGTTGTTTTTTGTTTTTGTGTGTGTGTGGTGGTTTGGTGTGGTGTTTTTTTGTTTATGTTTTGTTTTGTTTTGTTTTGTTTTGTTTTGTTTTTCTTTCCTTCTCCGTTTCCATTTTGTTTTCCTTGGAGTAAAAGCAAGGTATTAACTTACCTTTTCACAGTTTACCATTGTAGTTGACATGTAGCTGGAGTATGCTAGGAAATACGGATCATCATGTATATTTCCAGCTCTCACAAGCCCCTGAATCTGCTACCAAAGTTTGCTCTCTGTGTGTATGGTAGGATTATGTATCTTAGAGAAATTTACCTTGCATTTTATATGTTCTTTTATTCATTCATTTTGTTTAGGGTGGAGGGAAATACTTATTAATTTTCTTCAAATACTTGATTTATGCAATAGTCTTCTATAGTTTACATTTTAGTATTCTGATACCAACATGCATATCTTTGCTAAATTCTGTGTGAAAAGTATTTGCGTCTCGCCTTATTTTTTGTGCAAAAATAGAAAAAAAAAAAAAGAAAAGCCCAACAAAACCCAGATTCCAATATGTGTTTTTTTCTATATAGAAACAGCTTCATATATAAAAAATGTTTTACTTTAAATGTCTTCTCTGTAGAACTGTCTGTAGGTGAGACAAGTGTAAACAGACAAAATTTGTGTAGCATGCAATTAAGAATCAGCAAAAGGAAGATGCTGTTGGCTAACTATTTAGTTTCTACATGCAGTGTATTACCAAAAAAATCTAAAAGAGTCCCTGCAAGAACTTGGACATCCTTTCCTACATAGGTTCTTAGGTGTTCTAGCAGTTTATGCTCCAACTATAGCTGAAAACAGCCTTGTCATACGTTTACACTGGCAAGTTACAGTGATATGAAGGTTATAGGTTAATACAAAATTGCATAGCCTGAAATCGTTCCTTTTTCAAATGAAGTATGACTCAGCTTTCAAGTTTTGGAACTTATTATTGGTTTGTATCTGGCTGAGATCACAGGTCAGATCTAAAACATGGGAGGCTAAAGCAGGGACAGGAAAGCTGGGTCTTCATTTTCCCTGATGAATGGAAAATGTGCCAGGATGAGCTTAGAGTTAACAATTGTAGTTGTTGCCAAAGTTAACACAATTGCTTTGCTGTGATGGTCAAAAATGCAGAAAGTGGCATATTTGTTAAAAAATGAAGGCTGTTGGACTGGGCATAAGCATAAATGAGACTTGATTTTTTTGCGTAACAGCTCTGAATGACAATTGCCCTAAGAGTATACCTAGGTCTAAACGGATTATGCAAATTAATATTATTTTCTATTTGTCAGCTGCATAAGATACAAAATATATGCAAAATGTACAAAAAAATTACTTCTGTCTCTGTTCTGTGCAAACCTCTGTTGACACAGTTTATTATTTGTGGCTTAATCCCAGTGTTCCTTGTCAGCAGTGGACACATTCCAAGATAAAGTGGTGGATGATATATTTGTATTCATTGGCTGTGACTTGTGAATGCAAATAAGATCTCACTACAGAATTTAGTTAAAAAGATTTAGTAGAAGTTCTCACTTAATCTTTCTTCTATTGGAAAACTTTTTGATCATTTATTTTGTTTCTGAAATAATTCTGTTCACATTGTCTTCACTGTTCTGAAGAACTATTCAATGAAAAGTCCATACAGTTTTAAAGACAACTTTTTTGATTGGACAAAGCCACCTACATGTTCCTGAATCAGGAAATGCCAGTTGAAGCCTGGAATCCAATAGTCTAAAACATATAAAAAGTTTTACATCTGTTAAATTGTTTGAGCTATTTTTGTGTCTGCACCCATTAGAATATAATTTGTGCCCATTGTTAATTCTGAGAATGTTAGCATTTAATTACACTGGGAAGCATATCATTAGTCTTGAGCATCTGCCAGATGATAAGTTCTCTAGTGGCCAACATTCTCACAAAGCTTTGAAACATGGTCTTTGGGTTCACTAATGATTTGGTATCATTTGACTGCCAAGCCTGGAAACAAAAATATTTGTAAACACTAAAGTTTATTTTATGTTAAATATAGACAAATATGTATCAAGACAAATAGATCTCCCTGTTTATTTTTTGTTGTTTTTTACTTTCATGAATTACAAGCAAATTGATTTCTGTAAGTTTTATATATATATATATATATATATATATATATATATATATATATATATATATATATATGTATATATATGTATATATATGTTGTATATTATTCATATTAAAATGAATTCTACTGGGGCAGACACTATATGGAAAATTTCTTGATGCATTTTTGT
>NW_020799142.1:1143300-1148380 GCF_003259725.1 Athene cunicularia | reverse complement strand
CATATTACATTTTTTTTTTTTTTTTTTTTTTTTTTTAATAATAATACTATTTAATCTACTTTATAAGTTAAGTATGTTTAGACAGAAATACCTTCCTTGTCTTATTATTGAGAGGGACATTATATGATACAGGAGACTTGTACCACCTAAATTAGGTAACTGAAGATAATTTATATGTGAACATTCTTTTTTCCCTTAATTCTCCCAGATTCTTAGCGAATATCCAAGAATTCTCAAAGGTAATCAGAAGTTGCTCCAGGCAGTATTTCAGATAATTTAGAGTGTATTTCATTAGACAAAGGTAAGTGGTGAACAACAAAACTCTTTCTGAATCTGTTTTCCTTCTTTACTGCCTTCTGTCACCGATAATTAATTGTCTGATTAAAGTTAACCTTTCCAGTGAAAACTGAAATAAAAGAGGGTATTAAACATGCTAGACTTTTCTACATCATTTGTCATTAGCCTCCAGTTCTTATTGTGGCATGGACTGATACTTTGCTTGGGTATCCTCCTAATCTAATTGAAGAAAGGTTTGTTGCTGCCCTTTATGTAACCTGCTTGTTGTATCTCATTTTGAGGCTTGACCTTTAAAATTTTGGACCTACGCGCTTCTAATTTATTTTTCTGGTTGTCCTTAAACATTTGCCTTTTTTTTGTTACTCTCTTGATGCTTCCTTCTTGACTTTCAGGACATTGAGCTATTTATGAGGAACATTTTCTACACTTTCTCTCTTGCCTTAGGAAAATATGCATTTAATACTAAGCATATAAGACTTTGGGTTTTTAAGACCTGCCAACCTCTTCTAAGGCATTACTCTCTTTCTTTTTTCCTTAGATTCACTTCTCCTGAGATCCTTTTTACAATTTCTCCTGGTTTAAACCTTATTTTTCCCAAGTTAATCTAGTATAATTTCTTGCTTTTGAGTTAATAACTGCTGGTAGGAATCACATCTGGAGGAAGTCTTCCCTCAGTCTTTTTCTCCATCTTTCTTTTTCTCCAGAGAAAATATACAAATATCTTGATGGTCTATCCACATCTGTGTTTCCCAAAAAATGTGTAAATTAGATTCATTTTAACACTAATCACTATATTCTTTATGTTTTTCATAGTTATCAGGCTTTTATTTTTAAAAAGAATTGTTAAATGTCTTTTCTTTGTTTGGTGGCCTGCAGCAGACATGATTATAAAAGGACTTTATTCTTCTCTTTTATTGTCACATAGGGACTCTTAACATTTATTGTCTACTGCAGTTTGGATTTAGGACTGCCCTGCCCATCCATCCTGAACATTTAGTTCTCCATCCCCCACTTACAAACCCTTAAGGAGACAGCTGTTATATAAGGACAATTAAAAGTCATTACACACTTGATGGCCATAGCTTTATAGATGGAACATATTCAGGTCCTGTTTCTTTTTCATTGGTGTTACAGTTTATCTTATAATGACACTGTATCTTAGACAAGGGGAATAGACAAATTGTCAACACAGAGGATGATGACTATAGCTCAATGCATGCCCTTGTCAACTTCTTTTTTTTACCTAAATTACAGTACTTCACTCTTCTCTAAACCACTCTTTAACTGCAGTCAGGCTCTAAAATAATTAATTCAGGTGCCTATACAAATATGATTATTTTCTTCCCTACCACATTATTTAAACTTTTGATCCTTCTTGCTTATTTTTTTAAAAAAGTAATAATTCCTTTTGAAATAAAAATATAGTTCTGAATTGAATATTTGTAGTTTAAGATCTCTGAGAACACATCACTGAAACATCTGAAAAACCCAAGCTCTTTTTCTGGGATACATGAAGAGTAGCAGTCAGTCATATAGCACAAGAACTAATATATAGATATGTCATCACTGAGTAGTAATTATTGGCAGAAGTGACTGGCAGAAAGCATTCAGGGACTTAAATAACGGAGAAATGGTTAACAGTTGTCAACTGTTTTTTTGAACACTGCAAGGAGAAAAAACAGAAGTATAACAAAGAATCTCAGAATCACAGAATCTTTCAGGTCAGGAAAGACCCTTGGGATCATTGAGTCCAACCATCAGCCCTACTCTACAAATTTCTCCCCTACACCGTATTCCCCAACATCTCATCCAAACGACCCTTAAACACATCCAGGGATGGTGACTCCACCCCCTCCCTGGGCAGCCTATTCCACTGTGTGACCACTCTTTCTGGGAAAAAGTTTTTCCGAATGTCCAGTCTGAACCTTCCCTGTTGGAGTTGAAATGCATTCCCTCTTGATCTATTGCTAATTACTTGTGAGAAGAGACCAGCACCAACCTCTTTACAAATGTCCTGTCAGGTAGTTGTAGAGAGTGATGAGGTCTCCCCTCAGCCTTCTCTTCCTTAAACTAAACAGTCCCAACTCCTTCAATTGTCCTCATAGTATCTGTTCTCCAGGCCCTTCACCAGCTCTGTGCCTCCTCTGCTCCAGCACCTCGATATCTCTCTCGTATTGAGGTGCCCAAAACTGGACACAATACTCCAGGTGTGGCCTCACCAGTGCAGAGTACAGGGGGACTATCACCTCCCTACTTCTGATGGTCACACTATTTCTGATACAAGCCAGGATGCCGTTGGCTTTCTTGGCCACCTGGGCAATCTGCCGGCTCATGCTCAGCTGCTTGTCAATTAGAACCCCCAGATCCTTCTCTTCCAGACAGCTCTCCAGCCACACCTGCCCAAGCCTGTAGCCATGCAGGGGGTTGTTGTGGCCCAAGTGCACTACCAGTCACTTGGCCTTGTTGAAGCTCATCCCATTAACGTTGGCCCATGGATCCAATCTATCCAAGTCTCTCTGTAGAGCCTCCCTATCCTCATGCAGATCGACACTCCTGCTTACCTTGGTGTCATCTATGAACTTACTGATGACACACTCTATGTCCTTATCAAGATCATCAATAAAGATATTAAAGAGAAATGGCCCCAACACCAAGCCCTGAGAACACCACTTGTGACCGGCCACCAGCTGGATTTAGTTCCATTGACCACCACTCTCTGGGACCCTCCAGCCAGTCAGCACTTGAACCAGCAGACTGTTCGCTCATCCAGGCCATGGGCAGCCAGTTTTTCTCAGAATTCTACAGGGAACTCTGTCAAATGATTTTTGAAAATCCAGGTAGACAGGACCCACAGCTTTTCCCTTGCCTAATAGTTGGGTCATCTTGTCATAGAAGATCAGGTTTATCAGGCAGGACCTGCCTTTCACAAACCCATGCTGGGCCTGATCCCCTGGTTGTCCATTATATGACTTGTAATGGCACTGAGGTGACCTGCTCCATGACCTTCCCTGGTACCCAGGTCAGACTGACAGGTCTATAGTTTCCTGGACTATTCTTTCTGCCTCTCTTGTAGATGGGTGTCACATTTGCCACCCTCCAGTCCAATGGGACCTCCCCAGTTAGCCATGACTTCAGGTAAATCGTGGAAATGGTTTGGTGAGCACATCTGCCAACTATTTCAGCACCCTTGGGTGTAACCCATCCAGTCCCACAGACTTGTGTGCATCCAAGTGGTGTAGCAGGTCTCTGACCTCTTCCTCTTTAAATGTGCTGACCTCATTCTGCTTCCCCTCCCCATATCCCAGCTCATGAGGCTGGGTGTGCAAGGAACAGCCAGTTCCACTGCTAAAGAGGCAAAGTAGGCGTTGAACACCTCAGCCTTTTCCTCATCCTTTTTTACCATGTTTCCCTCTGCATCCAGTAAAAGAGGGAGATTTTTCCCTAATCCCCATTCTGCTGTTAATGTATTTATAGAAACATTCTTTGTTATCCGTAACAGCTGTAGCCAAGTTGAGCTCTAGCTGCACTTTGGCTCTCCTGATGTTCTCCCTGCATAACTTCACTACATCTTTATAGTCTTCATGAGAGACCTGCCCACTCTTCCAAAGGCAATAGATTCTCTTTTTGTTCTTGAGATCCAGCCAAAGGTCCCTGTTTAACCAGGCCACTCTCCTTCCCCTCCTGCTTGTTTTTTGGCACATGGGAACAGCCTGCTCCTGTGCCTTTAAGACTTCTCTCTTGAAGTATGTCCAGCCTTCCTGGACTCACATCTCTTCAGGGCAGCTTCCCAAGGGATTTTTTCAGTCCGTCTTTTGAACAGGTCAAAGTTTGTCATCCGGAAGTCCAAGGTGGCAGTTTTACTAACCCCTCTCTTCGTTTCTCCAAGGATCGAAAACTCAATCACCTCATGATCACTGCACCCTAGACAGCCTCCAACCTTTACGTCCCCCACAAGCTCTTCCCTGTTCACCAGGAGCAGGTCCATGAGGGCACCTTCCCTGGTCGGCTCACTCACCAGCTGTGTGAGGAAGTTATCCTCCACACACTCCAGGAACCTTCTGGACTGTTCCCTCTCTTATGTGTTGTGATCCCAGAAGATACCCAGGAGGTTAAAGCCCCCACAAGAACAATGGGAAGTGACCACAAGATTTCTTATAGAAGAAAAAAATAAAATCTTTCTTTGTAGTACTGAAGCCTTATTAGGTAACACATTTATTTGAACTCATAATGTACATCCTAAGTTATTTTACAGAACTGAAAACACAAGGAAGTGTCACTTGCTTATAAAAATGTTTTACACTATACACTGAAGCCACTTGAAACACTGCAGGAGGCATTCCTGTCTTGCAATCATTACAATGATATTGAAAACCTAAGAAGACTATTAGGGAAAGTAACTGCTGGGTACATCATAAAATGAAATTATGATATTATTATAGTCCATTGCCAATGAAAGAAAGAATGCGCCAAAACAGAAAAGGTTTTTCTGTTCCTGTTTAACTGGAAAAGCAAAATAAATTGTTTTGCAATGGCTTTTTATTTCTCCAAATGAATGAGCATGTTCATCCTGGAAAATTGGGGGGTTTTAGGTTCTGCACCATCGTATGAATAACAAATGCAGACAAACTGCATTTATTCTTATGTATCTCTTACAAACATCTAAAATTACATTATGAACTTCAGAAATCTTTGTTAAGTTTCGTCATAAATCTGTTAAACTTCTATGTAATTTACAACACACAGAGGGAAAACTGGACAAATTACTGATTTTTTTTTTTTTTTT
>NW_020799142.1:1109557-1143250 GCF_003259725.1 Athene cunicularia | reverse complement strand
TTTTTTTTTTTTTTTTCCCATATCTGTTGCTAAAATATTTTGCAGTTAACTTTCTACTTTTACACATCACTGAGTAAATTTCTTCAGTGGTTCAGAAAGGATAAGCAATATAGCATGATATATATTATGTACAAATATACAGATCAATGTCAGATTATGTTAGATTAAATAATTTGCACAAGTACTCAAATATTTTGACTTGAATAAGTGCTAGCAACTTCAGAATAGAAATGAGTTTATTATACTAGATATCCATATAATGAATTAAACTTTTTCTCCTGTGGCTCAAGACTGGCTTAAACCCTGAAGTTTATTAGCTCTTTTTTTTTTTTTTTTTTTTTTTTTAAATATACCTGTTGTAAATGTAGATTTTTTGACATTAATAAATCCATAGACATTCTGAATTCTCCTGAGCTCCTTGCTTAAGTGATATATTGCGTTATGAGTGGTTCACAGGTAGAGTAGTCTATCCTTGAATATTTCAACCATACTGATACACTTTCCCAGCTCATAAGATTTTACCTATGTCTCAATAAGCAATATTTTGAATATTTTTAGAAAGTTTATTAAAAAAAAAAAAAGAGAGAGAGAGAGAGAGAGAGAGAGAAGCATTAATTTTCTATGAAGTTTCTTTTGTAATAAAGGAGTTCCTGAGTAGCTGTATGCACATAGAAATAAAATACGACCATACCAGTATAATTGTACTGTAGTAGGTATGCTGAAACAGTTTCTCATCAAGACATTCTTATTTTGATATAAATGTACCTCTTTCTAGTTAAGGAAAAGATGAGTCTCACCTGGACCAATAGTTGTATGTTTATACTGGCAAAGCTTTTCATCTTTACTAACATCTTAGTTATAAAGGCTAATAGGTTACTATTGACTTTAATTACTAGATTGTAATTGATTTAGATATCGTTCCGTTTTCACGATTTTAAGTATTTCGTGGGTCTTCAGAGAAGTAGACGTTTCCTACTATATTTTAAAAATCTTAAGTGTGATATGAAAGATTGAATGTGGAGTTGTATACAGGTGTGAATATAAGTATATGATCATATTTGATTCAATCTGCCGACTCTTGTTGAAGGAGACAAAAGTCAGTGAATGTTTTTTTCCTAAGTATACATGTTTCAAAGGATTAATCCCCATGTAATGGGTGTTTTGTATGGTTAAATGGATCAATATGCAAACATAAATTATTTTTTAAAGAAGTTACGCTTCCTGTCAGGTAGGTTGGGTACAGGCAGAATTCAAATCCTAATGACATAAGGAACTGACTTAAAAGATTTGAAGTGGCAGGAGTTTTATGTAGGATTCATAAAAATGGAAAACACTTATTGGGAAAATGTCATGTACTTACACCTTGATATATATACTGCATCTAATCTTATTTGTACAAGTATGCAAAAAATCTACTACCAACACATCATCTTCTTTGTTGTTAAGCTATGGTATTAACCCTGGCAAGTCAACATTGATAAGGAAATTCATAACAGCTTTAATTATAAGTCCAGAAAATAATTGGCAAAATGACCAAGAGAGTATGGAACTGCCTTTTTATTCCTTCCCTAATGTTGATATTACAGGGTAAGAACAATGGTAATAAGGGTGAAATATATAGTGGTAACAGTGTATGCTGTTACAAATCTAGGGTATAAAGACCTGAATTCAGAATATTTCAATTTTGAATCAATTATTCTTTCATTAATTTCTTTAAACAAAAATATTGTGACTTTTATGTTTCTATCCATATCAGAACACTGTTTACACTGTCACTTTATTAGAGGAAAATAAATTTGATTTCTCATGTAATTTGTTGTCAAAGGGATTATTTGCACAAGAAAAGAAGGAAAAAAAATACTCCAAATGCTTTATTCAGTGTTGTCTCTTTGAAAAAAATTAGGAAAAATGGAAAAACAGAATTAATCAACAGATCTTTTGAATAATTATGAGAATCTCTGTTTAACAGAACAAAAGGCCACTTCATTGTAGTTTCAAACAGCTTTTATAATTTTTAATACAGAGAGGTCTGAGTCAGTGTCTCTGAAATTTGTCACTCAGCAAATAATGAGAAAGTTCTGAAGTTGTTCTGAGTAAGGTGGCCTTGATTATATTCTAAAACATGTCAAATGTGGGCAAAAGTCCTTGGCTAATAGATATAAGACATAATCCATAGACACCAGTTTATATTTGAAATAACAAGCTTTGTTATTTTATTAACCTTTTACTGAGTCAAGTCTAATTATTTGTCCTCAAAGGAAGGAAATCCCAGACAAAAGTGGCATCCTTTATTCCTTAGAAAGAGAAGACAAAAAAAAGCACAAATACAACTGTGCCTTCTTTCATCCAACTTGTTTTTAATTAAAAAAATAAAAAAATAAAAATCAGGAAAGTAAAAGAGAGACAAGTACAACAAGTAAATACATAGGTAGAGTCAAGGGGAGGACCAGTACTTATATATGCATGCACTGAAGGCATCAAATAGTCCTCAGAAAGACCTCAGAAAGAAAGTGTTAGATTAAAAAGTCTGTGACACCTACTCCAAAGGAGTAGTAGAATGATTCAGTTGCTACAATTAGAAAAATAAGCAGAGCCTAGTAATAAAACATAATGCACATATTTTAATGTCTTGAAGGAAATAAGCAGAAACCTCAAAATAGAAGAATCTGTATTGACCTAGTTCATCAGTTGTTGAGAAACATACATGACTTACCTGAAAATATTACAGCTGAAGACTTGTTCTAGAAATGCCCCTACTGTATAGTCAAATTCAAGAGGCAACAGTGGAAAAAAAGACCTGTAAGTGTAATGTTGAGCTGTGAAAAAGGGTTCCATGAAAAAAGAAGTTTGTTAAAAGAAATTGAAAGGTACAGCCAAAAATGTTAATAACTTGCAGGTGCTGAAGACATCATGTTAGATGTTACAGACAATGGGGATTACAACTATAAAAAAAAAAAAAATCCACCTCAAAAGAATTATGATTAAACAATATAGCAAAAACTATTATTAGAAATAAAAACAACTCTTAAAAAAGTGGTTGTGATTTCCAAACAGGAAAAAGGACATACCCTTTGGCAAATTAAATGCTAAACTATGGTTAGACAAAATGAAAATTTAAAAAGTTGAGGGAAAAATTCATAAACTGTGAAGACTAGTGATGAAACATTTTCAAATACAGTGGAAACAAGAAGCCTGTCAAAGAGTATGGATGTATTACAATATATGTAATACATTGTATTGTATTTGTATGTATGTATGTATGTATGTATTGTACAAATGTAATGTATTACAATGAAGTTAAAGGAATTCTATGATTCACTGCTTAGGGTGAAGATTTAGCAGATTCTCATGTCTGGAGCATTTTATTATAGAGAGTGAGTTGGAAAGGATTTTGTGCAAAGTATCGGTAAAAGAAGAGCTAGAGCAAAACTTTGGAATGAAGAGCAACAAATGGGTGTCTTATGATACTTATTTAAAACTTGTAAAGGAATCAGATATGATTCCATTAAAATCTGTGAAATCAGGGTATAGTCTATCAGAGCTATCAGCACCAGAAAAATTGACAAATATATTCTGTTCAAAAAAGACCCAAAACTCCCAAAAGCTGTTTTGTGTAAATCTTGTAAAAAACAGTTTATCAAGTCTTCATGCTGTACTAGAGAAATTAGTAAAAAACTATGATGAAGAATACCATTAGTAGACATATGAATAAAAGTAATGGGGAAGAATCCATATAGCTTTTGCACAGGGAAGTCATGCTCAGTCTCTGGAGGAGTCAGGGAACATATAGAAAAAAGTGATTTAGTTGATACAATAGAATTTCTAAAAAGTTTCTTAAATGGTCCCATGACAAAAGCTCCACCAAAAATGAGTTGAAAAAAGGGAGTGCTCTTTCTAGTTTAAATAAATAGCTGAAATTTAGGAAATGTGGTATATGTTGGTATATATAGCAAGGATTGACAATGGACAGAAAGTGTGACTGTGTTTTGCAAGAATATGTACTTGGATCATTGTGGATAGACATAGCCAGATAAAATCTTGAAAGTTCATATGTGGTGAGTGGCAAAGTTTATTAATGCTACAAAATTAAAAATGAAAGTTTATTAATGCTACAAATATATCAGTGAAAATAAATGAAAAGCTAACTGTAGGTGAATTCTTGTGACAGTGGGTGAGTAGATAATAAAAGGGCAATTTTTATTTATTACTTTAAAATATAAAGCAATGTAAACAGTGGAATGGGGAAGTGTCTGTAATGATATATACAAAATGTGGGCCCATCTCATTCAGTGAAAATGGTTATTACTCCAGAGGGAGGTCCTGGAGTAATTTTGGATAAAATGTGAGTGCAATGCTTACTTAGAGTGAAGTGTTAGGTATCTATCTTTCTGATATATATGTTTCCATCATAATTACAGCGTGCAATACTGGTCATGTTAACACAGAAAGGACGAGAGAGTGAGGACAGCAAGGATAATCAAGGGTTTGGAATGGTCTCCACAGGAGACTAAACAAAGTGCAACTTGTAGAAAAGTTGTCTGAAGGTTATATAATGAAGGTATGTAAAATCCAGACAGGCATGTAAACAGAAATAAGTGAATGATGTTTATTTAGTACTCCTCATAAGGTAGAGATGAGGAGCTAGTTGCAGCAATAATATGTAACTGTGTAGGTTTAAGTGTGGTCTTTCTCAAAAATCTTAGTATAGATAGGTATAGAGTCATGCCAAATATTTCTCTGTTGTTGAAATCAACATCTCCTGTGATGGTACTCTAAGGACCAAGGGAAGACCCATGAAAAGGGTTGAATATCACAGCAACAGACATGCATCAGTGGCTGGCTCTAAAGGCTGCTTCCCTGATGGAATTCACTCTGTGTCCCATACGAGGCAGAAATTAAATTTCTCAGAGAAGCTGTTTAGAAACAAACCAGCAAAACCCCAAACATGCTTACAAAAGGTACTAAAGGTAGGTGGCAGAAGAAATAATTTCTACTGATGAGGTGCCTGACTAAGGGCAAAAGGCATGTATCTGTCTAGTAACAAATTGGAGCAGTAAGGTCTCTGCTCAGGGTAGACTATGAGGTGGGATTCCTTGCTCCATAGATCTTAGTTGTATGTCACTACAGAGCCGCTGTTTCTGCTGCTGACTGATGTAGGGGGGCTAGTGTGTACTAGATAAGCATGCAGACTAGCTCAGTGTGTGTACAGAAAGCTCTCCAAACAGGTTTTTATCCACTCAGGCATGCAGTGGTGGCTGTGGTGAATATGCTTAGTGGTGTTTTACATATCACAGAAGAGTTTTCCATGTGTTGTGGATCTGACAAGGAGGGCAGGAGGCTGGCTGCATACACTTATGTTCAAGGCTGCATGGAGTGTCCACTCCTGTTTCCCAATAAAGCACTCTAACGCCAGACTAATAACTTCTTTTCTTCACTTGGTGCTTCAGCATATCTGCTCTATGTGGTACATTTTAAGTGTAATATGAAACTGCTTGACAGAGTGGGTCACTTGGAGGACGTTGGCACTTTTCTGCCTGGCCTTTGTAGATGGCTTAGCTTCCCCAGGGCAGCCCACAGGGCCTTGCTCCAGGGTCTCAGTATAGCTTTGTGAAGGTGCAAATGCCTTGAGAGGTAAGAGAGTAAGCTGCAAAGTGCCTCACAGGTTTGATGTCTCTCTAATTGGATGGGTATAAGCCCTAAATCCCAAGTCCTTACCCTTACTGAGCAGTTGCTTAAGATCTGTTTAGCCTCCCACGCACTTCTTGGGATCCAGGCCACCAACGATTTTTGCTGCTCTGATGCTCTGAGATACACAGCTGAAATGCAGTAAGAAGCTACAGGTGCCTGTTTGAGTATCCCATTATTCTCTAGCATGAGAAAAATGGGGCATTTTCCTTGTCTATACTTGGCCATATCAAGTATCTCAAAATATTTCTGTGATGGCTACACTTAGGAAAATTCTTGATCAATCAATTTAAACCATACATCAGCCTCATTAATGTCAATATGCCAAACAGACCAAAAAAAAAATAAAATGCTGTCAGCTTCATCAGTTTTTATATCAACCAAGGGGATCCTGTAAAATTAATTATTTGATAGGAAATGTATAATATTTCATACAGCTGTTCAGCAAAATACAAATGATAAAACCAAAGCAGTTTCTTTGAATCAAAATATATTTTATTCATGCAAGTGTTTTAAACTGGAAGTAGATGTGCAGAAAAATTGTGGTAAAGTGTAATAAACATCCTCATTAGTAGTATTAGACCAAATTTAAGAAACAGTTGTGCTTAAACTATCAGGTATGTACCTGACTGAAGTTCTTAGATTTATTTACAGTTTATTAATAGAGTATCTTTAGGCATTGTGACTGTGTGTACTGTTAAACAGTGTCTGAAAATGCTCTGGGCTCTGGAACTTGCATAACCTTGCTGTTAGGTGGGCTAAAACAAAAATGTGAGGTGTTGAAATCAAAGCCCAAACATGGTGGTAGAGATAATATATAATTTAAAAGGTATGAAGTATTTTTTTTTCAAGAAAAAACCCATAAAATTGCACTCCTTAGGCCTGGTTAATGGAGAAGTAAAGAACATTTATCTACTTCATCAAAATGCACATTGTAAAGAACAAAATTAAGTCCCAGATGAACAAGGAGTCACTGGAAAAATTCCTGTTCATCCTATGTAGGTGCAATTTCAGTAAAGATTTTCTTGAAAAATAGAAAACATGAAAAAGAAAATACACACATTTAGAGTGAATAGGCTAGATGATTGTCCATGGCTACAGCTTAAAAATTTGGCTTTACTTATATCTTTGAACCATGTTTTGGCAGATAAAATTTATAATTTGAAGAACAGAAGAAAAAACTAATTCTTAATCATATAAAATAGCTCAGACTTAAGCAGACATTTATTGTATTGTATGCACTCATATTTTTAAGCCTTTCACTTATTATCTGTGGTAAGAAAATGCTGAAATATTTTATATATAAATACTTTCTCTTCAGTCATGCATAGTTTTGTTGAACACATATATCTATCTCCTGATTTAATGGTTGAATTTTTAAGTTTTGATACATGTATATTCTGCCAAGGAAGGTCTTTCACATAACTCAATATTGTGATACTATGAATGAGGTTGATGAGAGTAGAATGTGTTTAACAAACTAAGAATGTGAATACCTATGAATGTACAACAGAGGGGATAATAAAAATAGTGTACTCTATTATATCAGTTACAGCATATTTGTGGCTCTGTTGTTAGGTTGTTTACTGGCATGACTCCTCATTTACAGTAGTGTGAAATAAGTATCAGACCTTGCATGCCTTAATTTGAATGCCTTTTTGTTCTTCACAAAAATCTGTTATGATCTCAAAGACTAAATCTAATTTACCTCTGTGTACCGTATCATATGATGTGTTGTGTGACTTTTTGCAAAAAGGAATAAAAATATTAAAAAGATGAAGGAGCTAAAGTTAGCATCACTTAGCAAGTTGTATATTTTTAAACTGTATATTTTTGTTTCACTAGATAATTAGATGATATATACAGATAAAAAATAACTTTAACTAAAATACAAAATACAATATAAAAATGTAGTGAACAAGTAGTTATTACCAATATGAACTTCAGGTAACTTCAGCAAAAATATATTCAAAAATGGAGAAATTATTTTAGAAATATCTTTAGTTAAACATAAAAGCCTATAGCCAATCTAAAGACTGTGTTAGGAATTGAATTATTGTTATAATTAAGGAGGCACATATCTAATTAACTGTTACCTAGAATTATTTGCTATCTCTCATGACAGAGATCATATATATATATATATATATGTACATTGTTGATTAAAACTGCAGACAAGGAACCATCTAAATTTTCATTTTAAGGGACTGCACTGCAGTATTCTAGTTAGAAATATGTAAATCTAGTTACCTTGAGTGTAAGTTACTAAATAGGAGTAGAATGAACTTGAAAAATAATTAATGTATATATCTTACCTGTTAAGGATTTATAGTGTGGGATACTGTTCACATGTAGGGCCAGTTAAAGGATATGGCCATCTGACTTAACTGAGAAATTCACAGAACAGTTCTGGCCATTCTCAGGGCACACATGCTTTGCTTCGTTCATGTGATATATTAATGAACTACATTTTATCAGTAGTGGTAAGAAGACATTCCACATTATTTGGTGAACCCATTATACAGGCCTTCTAAGAAGTCCTTGATTTTTAAGGCTAATTTGTCCATTTTCCTTCTCTCCTTTTTTTTTTTTTTACAGTCTTTTCTTTAAATACTATTCTATATTATTCTATAATACAGGTTTTTCTTTTATTTTTTTTTTTTTAAAAAAAAAAAACCAAAAAAAACCAAAAACCAAAAAAAAACAACTCCTCAAACACAGAAGTTGGCATAGCATGAAAGGAAATTAAATGAATCACAAATCTATACAAACTCTGTTTCTGCTCTGAAATCCTAAAAGATCTCTTAGCTACTGTCTTCATTGTGATCTCATTATTTTTCATTGGTTCTGTGTCAAGAAAAATAACTAAAACTAAATATAAACAGGCTTATTATCAACTTCATTACAATCAAGTTTAATTTTTATCCCAAGTCTAATACATGAACCAACAGTTTATGTGAATATGTGCAAGGTCTGCCAATCCAGTTTATAGGGTCTAACTGTAGCTGTAATTTGGATACGGAATATATAATCAGAGGAAAGCATAATTCAGTAGATTGCATATCTAAATATTATTTCATATTTGTAATTGAGGCACTACCTAACCAAAACCTTTACTACATGAAAATATTCTTTTATTTTTTGGACAATAGTCCAGGTTTTGTTTCTCTGTTTGCATAGAAACCCTTGGAGATAATCTCTGTCAACCTTAGTAATTCCTCTTTTGTTAAAAAAATCTCCCCTAAACCGTCAAACCCAGTTACAAATCAGCATCACAAATTGTACATAGAAGAACATCCTGAAACCTCTGCTCAGCTGTGAGCAGGAATGAACAAAAAGCATAAATTGAAATAGATTTCAGTTGACCATGAAACCACAAGCTTAGACACAATGAGTTTACCATTTATTAATATCCTGCTAGAGAATTGTATGATAGGATATATTCATTAGATTTCAAACAATACATTCCTGCCCTTACTTTTGGGAGTGGAAGGAGAGCAATAGAAATAATCTGTTTTCAGAATTAAAAATATTACATTATCTCTGTACAAATCAGCATGTATGCGTAGGAAAATATGACTGAAATGATGCAGGCTAGTGGGAAGTCAAAGCAGTCATAATTGTAGTCTAAACCCCAATATTGTTAATAATCTCACTGCAGACATTATTAGATAATCCAAATTCCCTTCTCGATAACCCTAATCCTTGAGATATAATGGGATATTTTACTCCCAACCTATAATTGTCTTTAAGTTCTTTTACAGCTGTAGAAGGACAAGGATACTTTCCTGTATCCGCTAGTTTAGTAATGACAGTATCTTTCACAACATAATCTTGTTGTGCTTGTTGATTCTGATTGTTACCATTACAGTACTTATTGTTACAAAGTTCTTCCTGTGCTTTTATTTCCTTACAAAGTTCTGCATGTATCCCAGCTACTTGTGAAGGTAGCTGTGGCTCCTGTAGCATTTCTGCTGAAACAGCCATGAGAATTACATGACAGACTGAATTTCTGCTCGAATACTGATTTTAGATCCTCCTCTGATCAAGTCAGAAGTAATCCAGGAAATTGCCAGTTTGGAATGAAAATCTTGGGATGGGAAGTTATTAAAAACTAAACGGGAATTTTTTTTTTTTTTTTTTTGTTTAAATTGGTGCTGTTTTGTTTCCAGAATTGACAGGTGTTGATAGTTTGTCCAGTGATATGTACATGGCTCAAAGACCAACAGATGATGGCCAGATAACACCCTCAGAACTGTAAGAATCCTAACAAGTTTTAGTTGCCTTTAATTCCTTCATAATTGGGTAAGCAAAGTTACAATTCATTAAGATCTCTTTAGATCCTGCACAGAAAACCTAAAAACTTTTACACTTGTGAGAGTCACATGCCTTTGATAAATTCTCTGTCACGAAGTTTTTGACTAGGAGAGAGTAAAACTTGCTACTTTGTTTGAAAGCACACTATGGTGTGATATACTACCTGGACTGGATCTATGCTATGTGAGTGCTAGAAACAAAGTTATTTTGGTGTCTCTGCCTCTCCACTCCTTTTTGAAAAGACAGGATTGTTAGTTTCCAGGCTGAACAGTTACTCAATAATTGTTCCCATTACTGCAGCAGGCAGCTTTGTATTGGAATTTGACTCAGACTAATAAAAATCTGTCCCTCAGTTACATTTTTCATTAAGTTGCACTAATCACACTGCAACTGCTGTTCAAAACCAAGCACCATGTATCATAGACACAGAATCATATAACTGTTTGGGTTAGAAGATCATAGAGTTCCAACCCCTCTGCTATGGTCAGGGACACCTGCTAGATCATGTTCCTCAAAGGCCGATTCAACCTGGCCTTGAACAATTCCAGGGAGGGGGTTTATACAACTTCTAGGGGCAACCTGTTCCAGTGTTTCACTTTCTTATAGCTAATCTAAATCTGCCCTCTTTCAGTTTAAAACTGCTACTCCTCATCCTATCACTGCACTTCCTGATAAAGGGTCCCTCCCCATCTTTTCTGTGGGCTCCCTTTAAGTACTGGAAAGGTCTTCCTGGAGCCTTCTCTTCTCTAGGGTGAGCAATCCTAACTTTCTCAGCCTGTTCTCATAAGGGAGGTGCTCCAGTCCCCTGATCATTTTTATGGCCCACCTCTGGACCTGCTTGAGTGGGTCCCTGTCCTTATTTTGGGGGCCCTAGAGCTGGACACAGTACACCAGGTTGGGTCTCATGAGAGCAGAGTAGAGGAAGAGAATAACATCCCTTGACGTACTGGCCAGAATTCTCTTGATGCAGCTGAGGATACAGTTGGCTTTCTAAATTGCGAGCACATGCTGTTGTCTCATAGTCAGTTATACTAATACCCATAAGTCCTCTGCAAGGCTGCTCTCAATTCACTCATTGCTCAGCCTATATTTATGCATGGGATTGCATCATTTTATGTGCAGGACCTTGCGCTTGCCCTTCTTGAACTGAATGAGATTTGCACCGGCCCACCTCTCAAGCCTGTCAAGGTCTCTCCGAATGGCATCCCTTCCCTTCAGCGTGTCAATCGCACCATACAGCTTGTCATTGGTGAACTTGCCGAGGGTGAACTCAATCCCACTGTTCATGTCACCAACAATGATAATATAATTTAATGCAGCTAATTTTGCCTAAAATGTATCTTCATAGCTGACTGTATAACTAGTAGGGCCTTGAATTAGTGACAATTTAAAGTAATTTCCGCATCTCTCTACACTGTCTTTGAGAAACCCCTGTCTTGGTGTATTTTTAGAAAATTGATGAAGTGATATAAGAGAATACTGAAGATGGGAGAAGAAAAGTAATAACTGTTAGAAGTTCCATATTGCCAAAATCTTCTACTTTCAGAAATTATTTTGGAATCTTAAGACTTTATTCTGCAACCAAAGTTGTGGGTGTTTTTTTTATTTTTTTTTTTTTTTTAAATCAGTACATTTATTAGTTGATTACAAGACAGTGCAGCTTTACAGGAAACATCTGCTTTCAAGGATTTTCCTGGGAGATATAACCTTAGATTATAGAAAAAAATTGATCTGGAACAGTTCTATTCAAGCACTCCTGCCACAGCATACTCATCCAATAACCTTTCTTGTACTTTTAGAATTCAATAACAAATTTATTTGCCAAAATACAGCAAAACAGTTGAAAGCATATTTTTCAATTAACTTGATCCTAATACTGAGTAATGATGGGTTCACAGATCTTTTCTGATTGGTTGTACTTATAGGTTCTCAAGGTTTGGATCTTTGGTTAGTAATTTAATTTTTAAAAAAATGTTAAGTTTTGCTTCATTTAGGTTTCTTGTGTTGAGTAACTGGGTTTATTTAAAAATATTTTGAAATATTGGGGGCTACTTGTCTGTTCATGATATAACTTGTGACATATATTTGTTTTAGTCTGTCAGTCATATCTTGAAACACATCATAATACAATATGACACTGATGTAACTAACATAGCCCATTCTGTTGATTTTTGCAATGTACAATTTACTGCAAAAGCTGGTTTTTAAGAAGCAAAATAGCTGTTTTGACACTGTTTATTTCACTGATATTCACTGGGTAAAACTACTCAGTCTTTATAGATAGTTACTTCTCTGTAGTAATGAAAATGGGATCAGCACTGTTCCATTGCTATGGGTAGCAAATCAGTGAGCATCTATGTTAAACAGATGTGCTAAAAATATTTTTAGTTTTAATACAAACAATGGATTTTCCTCTTTCTTTTCAAAGATGTCATCATGTAACATATGTTTCTTGGTTTTATTTGTTAGAATTGTTTTTGATTGTACTGTTTGTATATTTCCTTGGAATAGTAGTGTCAATTGTAGTACATTAGGGAATATTACTGTGCATTTAAGACTCCTAAATAATATAAAAATTAAGGCACATAGCATATTATGCGCTGTATATTGTGTAAAACACAGCTAAAATGAATCAGTGAATTTAGGATTCTTTGCTAATTATGCTCTGTTCTTCCTGACCAAATGGAATAGAATTATTTTGAGTGTATATGCATGTGAAATTTGTCCTAGAGAGTGAATCTATATGGCAGAGTCATCAGATCAAATTCACCTTCTGTTAAAAATAAATACTTGTATACCGTGTTGAATTCTGCAATCAGCTGAGTCACTCTAGTTTTGATGCTTAACTCAAACTCCAGTGTATGGGATACACCTTCAGATGAAAGTATAATTAAGACAAAGCTATTTTTACTTTTTAAAAAAATGTAAGTTAAAGGCTATATTCAGCAAATATTAAGCAGCCCAAATAGCAGTTTAATGCTATCACATTCATTCATGAGTATGTTTTCTACTGGCTGGATGTGAGACAAATTCCAACCTAACTTTTGCACAGATAGGGCTTGATCTTGAAAGGTGGTGAGAGTCATTCAGACCTAGGTTATTCTTATGATGATAAGATGTCTCAGCTTCTTAGAGGAGATAAACTGGATCCACAGTTTTTCAGTATTGTCTCTGCTGCTGTGAGACCAGTCTGGTTCTATTACATTCCAGAGCCATAGTAGCAGCAGCAACAGCAAAATAATGTGAATAATTTCCAATATCTGGAATATTGACAGTCTAAGTTGTTCAAAACCTGTAATGTTTGTACAATTTCTACATCAGTGCTACTTCAATTGCTCTCTATTCTGACATTTATACAGCCTCACTATTCCCATTTTTTTTGTGTCCAGTTTGTCCTTTAGCTACAGTGGAACTGAATTTATCATGTGTGTCTTTCTATGGGATGATCTTTTTTTGATTTGTTAAACATTACAGTTTAAGGATCCCTCTTAGGAATTTTGAATTGGATGAGGAGCTCAGCAATAACACTTCTGTTGCTGTTAGATATAAGTCCTCTCAAAATATGTTGCAATTTGGAGGAACTTCCATTCAAAAGTTACCAAAATGTGTGCCACGTGGTTTATGATCCTGTGTATGTACAAACTTAGAGAACTTTTACTGACAAAGAGTCATTAAAATGAAATTTTGGCAGTGTTTTGCTCTCTTTCGGTATGTTCACTGTATGCAGAAGTCCCACATAAAGAAAGTATTGATTTCATTTTTGGAGATGATTACCTGGGAATAATATTATTTTGCTGGTATTTGTAGCTCTGGGAAGGAAAAGACGGGAGTTTTGAGTATTGAATGACTGTTTTTATCATATGATGATTACTTTAAAAGTGTCTTAAAAACTTTTTTTCATATTATATTTTAATTTTATGTTTAGAATGGCTAGGAAAAAAATAATAGCTTCATAATTCCTTTATGAAATTCCTCATTTTCTGCAACAATTAGACATCAAAAATTCAAAAGATTTTTGGCATATTAATTTCCTCCCCACAATGTAGATTTTGTTTATATTGCCTCTTTTTTTTTTTTTTTCAGTTGCAGAATCATTTTAAAAGAATATAATTTGTTATAAATGCCTGAATCCAAGAATTGCTTCTGCCTTCTCTGTGTCTTTATGTCACTGCTAAAATAACAGTGTCATAGGACAGCCCTTCGTTCTCTGGCCTATTGTACTGAAAAATGAATGAGGGAGAGTCTTGATTACCTTACAGATAAATCTGGTTAATGGTTATATTAATTAAAATGTGTGGCTTTGAGGCTATTCTGAACTATTTATATGTGATTCAATTCATATCAGCAGCTAATTTGTATTTAATGCAAACTAATAGGTTTTATGTAAATGGAGCATGTGGCAGTCTATTTAAAAAACAAATTATCTGTAGTTCCGTTTCAGTTATTTTAATTAAATTTAGACCATATATGCGGTGGGGAGGGATAAAGGATGTGTTATATATGAAGTGATGATGATTAAAACCAATTTAAATATATAGAATAAGAAACAAGTGATTCTCTTAGCAGAAACATTCATTTTCTGTCATTTGCATTTGCTAAAAAAATAGACACAAGAACAGGCAAGGGCATGTGCCTCATTGTTTTTGAACTGGAGCATACTAATAATTCTATGAATTATTTATAATAATTCTGTGAATATTAAGCAATACACAATTATAAAATATTTTGAAAATTATTGGCAATTTAATTCTGAACTTGCCTGAATATTAAAGAAATTGGCGTTTACATCAGGATTGGTTTTGGTCTAAAACCACTATGCAAGTCCCAGGTACTACCTTTACAACCAATGGAATCATATGCAACACGATGGCTGATTGGTTGTTTCCACATCAGACAAGAGATTATTTCTGGATTTTTAGGGCAAGTCTAAATAGTATTTAGTAGTTTTGAAACCTGATGTATCATATAACTATCTCATGCCCTATTTGCTTGGAATTCCTGAGCCTTTCTGAATAAACAGATTCCTTATTTTTCACATTTCTGAGGAAATTTTTCTCACAGCATCAGCTTAACTTCTTCGTGATTTTGTGTCTCACCCACTTTTGACCAGTCTGACAGATTTTGCAGGAGAAAAGCAGTAATAGATGAAAACCTTTTCCAAACATTTCTCATGTTCACTGTTCCAAGGCTTTGACAGGACATTTATCCTGTTATTGTTCATATTAACTCTCCTCTGTGGAGAAGATTTGCAAAGGTTAGAATAACTTTGCAGGACCATAGACTGGCCCTTCATCAACAATTATGGTATAGCCCCAACAACTTGTATAAAACATGTCAGTCAGCTGTTAATTAATGTTTTAATGTTATCAGGGGTGGGAATGTCAACTCAAAATGATTGTTTACTAATATTAATCGTAGTTCTACTGATTATCTGAGAGTTTCTCTAATTTCAAAAGCCACGATGGAAGATTTCACTTTTCTCCTGTCTTCCATTGCAAATATTGTGACTTTTGCTAATTCCTCAACATCACAGTTTTGTTTAGCTGAAATGGAAATCCATGCTTGGAAGTTTAAGTACTCTTACTTTGTTAAGAACTAGAGAATCAAATAAAAACTCTTCAGGTACATATTATTCTTGAAAGAATTTGTGCTTGAAATAGGTAATTCTCATAAAAAATGTACCTAATACAGAGATAATAAAATTATTAGCTCAGTACATTTCTTGCCTATGTTGACAACTATGAATATATATCTAGATATCTCTAGCTACCTATTCACACACAGGCTTGACCAACACTGGTCATGTTCAATTGATAGCAGAAACTCTCTTATTTCTCTTCCCTTAATGAAACAAGATATAAACATATGACTTGATAAATAACAAAAGTTTAAACCCATTATCAAAATTCAGCAATTGCCTCTGCGATCTACTGAATCAGGACCAAGATATTGACATGTTAAACACTGGCTACATGAAACGGATACAGATGTTATGAAATAAAAATAACCTGCTTTGTTAGAAGAGTTATTTATAAAAATCAATGTTCATTTTCTGCCTCTTATATGTCAGCACCAACTTTGCTTTGCCCATCAAGGGTGAGGTTATTTAAATATGATGCCAGAGCAATTGCATAGGTGACATGGCTGATAAATAAGACAGATCTGTTTGGTTGTTATCACTGAGATCTTGGAAAGAATGTTGAAAAAGTCAAAGAACTAAAAACTACTGAAGAGAAAATAAGATATTCCTTAATGAAAGTTTCCTGAAGCATTGACATTTGACATCTCCCATCTCTTTTTATCCTCTCTACACCTTCCAATGTAAAAAAAATAATTCACCATACTAGTCTGTTCTGAACCCACAGGATTTATTTTTATTAGAAAAACATCATAAATGGATATTTTGAATGTTCTCAAAGTTCCTATGCAAGAAATAATTTTAGAAATTGAGAAGAATTCTCTTATCTAATAATATATCTTTGATTCATGGTGCTTATGCTGGAGTCTACCTTCTAGGTAAGAGATATTTGCCTTGATTGATTATTTTCTTATCTCATTGACCATTTCTCGCTCACTTCTGCTGGTCTTGTAGGTCTTTTTATTTTTCTTGATGTATTGTGAGATTGGATTAAATGTATTGCAAAAAGGCTGATTTGTTGCTTCTGAACTGATGCCATATCCAAATGTGTTGGGTTTTTTTTGTTTGTTTGTTTGTTGGTTGGTTTTTTGTGTGTGTGTGTGTTTTTTTATTATTATTATGGAATTTACTGAAATCATGCATTATTTTATAGATTTGCCAGTCATACTGAGTTGGGCTCTGTCTGCAGTTATATTATGGGATTATTTTATGCTGTCTCTACTGGTTTGGTTCTAGACTATTTAGTAATGGATGAGCAATAATTTACTTTTGGATTATGTGTGCTATGATACTATCAGAGTTTGTGAACATATAGGACAAATTTTTACTTGCAGTTGCACCACTGAGGTGACTGGTTTTACAGCTGGTACACACCTGTATACCTGCAGTGTCTCTTAACCCTCAGGTATTTTTTATTTGTATTAAAAGATTGTCCTCAGAAAGCCATGTCTAAAAATTAAATTTTCACTTGGACAGTTTGTGTATGTTGGCCTTAGTGAAACTATATGTCAATTAATCTGTATGTTTTATTCAGCTATTTAAAATATCTAAATATATGCTTCAAATATATAAAAAATGTGTTGGTTTTTTTTTTTCATTTTTTTCTTACTTTGTTTCAAGACATTCACATATACTTTTATATATTTACTGGCCCATATAATAAGTAAGAGGTGGCAGCTTTGGACATATTTTTGCAGTCTTCATACTTTGCTGAATTTGAAATTTCAAATTTCCATATTTCTGATATGGCAAAAAACTACTTTTATCCAGTGAAAGACATTTAAAAAAACTCACTAGTTTTCCTTAGCCTCTTACATTAGACAATGTAAAGGAACTTTTATTATGGGTAACTGTCATTATGCCACATTGGAGTCATGTTAATTAAAGGTAAATTGTAACCCAGATGAGGACTTGTTTTATAAAATGTGTTTTATAATGCTATTTTCAGTAACTAATATATAATAGAATCATAGAATCATAGGTTCAAAAAGGTCCTTAAGATCATCAAGTCCAACTGCTACCCTAATACTGTCAAGTTCATCACTAAACCATGACCCTAAGCGCCACATTTACACATCTTTTAATGGTGGCTCAACCACTTCCCTGGGCAGCCTGTTCCAGTGCTTGAAATTCCCTTCTGGTGAAAAATTTTTTCCTAATATCCGATCTAAACCTCCCCTGGTGCAACTTGAGGCCATATCCTCTTGTCCTATCAATTGTTACTTGGGAGAAGAGACTGACACACACCTCACTACCACCTCCTTTGAGGTAGTTGTTGAGAGCGATAAGGTCTCCCCTGAGCTTCCTTTTATCCAGGCTAAACAACCCCAGTTCCCTCAGCCACTCTTCATAGAAGAGTGTTCTCTAGAGTTTCCACCAGCTTCATTTCCTTCTCTGACACATGCCAGCACCTCAATGTGTTTCTTGTAGTGAGGGGGCCAAAACTGAACACAATGATTAAGGTGCAGCCTCACTGGTGCTGTGTACAAGGGGATGATCACTTTGTCCTGCTGACCACACTATTTCTGATACAAGCCAGGATTCTACTGGCCTTCTTGGCTATCTGGGTACACTGCTGACTCATATTCAGGTAACTGTTGACCAACACCCAGTGGTCCTTCTCCACCAGACAGGTTTCAAGTCACTCTTCCCCACACCTGTAGGGTTGTTGTGACCGAAGTGCAGGACCCAGCACTTAGCCTTGTTGAATATGATACAGTTGGCCTTGGCCCGTTGATCCAGCTTGTACAGATCCCTCTGCAGAGCATTTCTACCCTCAAGTAGATCAACACTCCCTTGCAACTTGGTGTCTGCAAACTTACTGAGGGAGCACTCAATCCCCTCATCCAGATCACTGATAAAGATATTAAATAGAACCGATCCTAGTACTAAGCTATGGAGAACACCACTTGTGACCAGCCACCAACTGGATTTAACTCCATTCACCATAACCCTTTGGGGCCTGCCAGCCAGCCAGTGTTTTATTCAGTGAAGACTCTACCTTTCCAAGACATGGACAGCCATTCATCTAGAAAATGAATAAAATAAAGAACTATGTAAATAAGAACAGAGGTAGATGCTACCTTTTATTCTGAGTGTCCATAAACTAATAATAAATTACAGGGAAACTTTATGAAAATTTGGAAAACAGATGATTTGTGTTGTTGGAGTACAGACTAAAATTGACTCTTTTCAAAGATAGAGCCACTCAAGAGGTAACTACTCAGTATTTAAAGCATAGCTGTTTGCTAGTCAGAAATTAAACCCGAACTGGTTTTTGTTATAGTTTCACTCCAGATATGAATGAAAATTTAGTTGGCAGGTGAAAGAAGTGAAATGCCCTCCAGCAACTCTGTGGATCCTTTGTGAAATATAGGGTCCATGGTGATATTCCGTGCCACCATGAGGTACACCCTTCTGGTATATTACATTCCTTTGATGCCACAGAGAGAGGTGATATCTAGAACTTTATGAGTACTGGATCACAAGTAAATTTCAGTTTTTTGTCCTGGGATGATCAGAGTTAAAAATGAGATGAGAAATTATACTGATGTTCTATCTTATCTATTGGGAAAGGATGGTGTGGAAACACACAACTTGGAACACACACTCCACAATATGATCATTTTCCACTGAAATGGTAAAATCATTCAAACTTGTAGTACCTTTTCTACTTTCTAAAGGGCTATGCAGGCAATAGATTAAGAGAATGGGTGGCTGCAGCAGGGCTGACCAAGGTCAGGTAAGTTTAAGATACAAACACATTATTTATTATGATGTCTGTCATTATCTGGGCTACCAGCAGAGACAGTGCTCACTTGGGAAAATATAAGAGTTTGCTGGCAACATGACTATGACTTGCAGGCATGGTTCATAACTCTTATTAGTAATTCCATCATTCTCTCTGAGAAAAAATATTAACCTGTACACTTAGGTTGAAAATTTCTCACTTTAGTATCCTAAGAATGAGGTTCTTGTGAAGATAGGTAGAGTGGCACATTACTAGGGAGTCAAGAAAAGATATGTGATTAACTGGAATACTGGAATACAAGAAGGTTAACCATGAGACAGATCAATTTAAAGAACCAAGTACAGGGTAAATGGATCCACAGAGTGATAATAATTCCCAACCTGAGACATTGCTGAGATAATTCTGCGTCTTTAATTCCATTTGAGTGGTTACAGACTCAGACTTCAGCTCAAAGTTTAAGTGAAAATCAGCAGTGGAGGTACAAATTCTGTGTCTGCACATTATACTTTTTTAAAAAAAAAAAAACGCAAATGGGACTGATTTTTAATAAAATTACCATGTGAGATTCACTGATAAGGAGTACAGGCACATTTTACAACATCTGCCTTAAGAGTTGAACCACTCCTGTGATTGAATTCCTTCTTCTGCATAATTTTTTTTCACATACTTTCGATTTTACTGTGTAATTGATGATTTCAACTAAATCAATATGCCATTCAAACTTCTAAATATTCACAAAACTTTCATTGTGCTTAATATTAAAGGTAAAATAGTCACTTAGATCTGAAATAAGAGGGAACAAAATCCAGAGATTTGTTTCTTTAAATTTTATTCACACTATTTACAGCTATTATATATTTTTCCTTTGTATAAATAGTTTGTATTGAGAACTGGGTGGAAAGAAAGTATAATAATAACTCTGCCAAAGGAAAAGTTAAAGTATTTCCTGTCTTTGCCTTATCTATGTACATACTCCATTTCTTTTATGATTGTTCTGTAGTAATGTAAGTTGTATAGCCTTTTTTGTTTCTAATTAACAGATATTAGATCACAGAGGAGTTTATTTTTCACACAAAATTCTGAACCATAGTGTAATCACAATTTTCAGTGGAATTCAGTGGGGACCTGGGATGATGTTTAATATACAACATTCTCAAGCATAAAATGGGAAAAAAAAAAAAAAAAAAAAATTCCTTGTGCTGCAATGTTTTAGTTTGCTTGCTTAATCCCTAGTGAAAACATCTAAAGTATCTTCTTTCTCTTCCAAAGAAATTAATGCATTTTTTGAAGTTATACTTTAAAAGCTCTGTTAAAGTGAGTAAAATTACCTCTGTTCTGTTGCAGTGTATTTCTCAAGAATTTTCTCTAAAAATAGCTCCCTAATGTGCAAGTTTTAATTCTTGCTGGGATGAGAGAGCACATGGCCGTTGCCCCATCCCCCATCCGCGCCGGTTGGGCTGTAAGTTAGACACAGACCCTGGCTAAAATAACAAGAAATTTAATACAACAGAGTGATAGAACAATCTGAACAGCAACAGTATCAATGGTAACAACAATAAACAGCAATAACAATGAATAAGACAAACGATATACAGAGAAATGCCGCTAGTCTAGCTGGTCTACAGAAAGCAAAATTCCCTCCCGAACCCGCCAAAGAGCAAGGAAAAGGTTCCACCCCCGGACCTGATGTCAGCATGGTATGAATAACCCAGCTGGAGATCCCTTCCCCCTCTCTCTCTGCTGGGGAAAACTTGACTCTATCCTGGCTGAACCAGGACACCTAAAAATAGTTATCATTTGCAGAAAGAAAGACAGAATGGGATTCTTTTTCTTGCTGTCTAATGAGGATTTGTACACAAATTAGAACCACTGCCGTGTCTCACAAATTGAGCAGTACATCTGTGAATACCTTCACACAGCTTTGAAATAATTCTTGCCTGAAGGCCTTGCCTGTTAGTATCAAACAAGATACAAGAGAGTGGATCTAAATTTTCTTCCACAAATAAAGGCAGTGACAATAGTGTATTCCAGTCTGATACAAAAAAAATATCTCTTTTCTTTATTTCAATCTGATTAACAGTCTTCTTTTGATCATTAGTCTTTATTGACAAAGAACCAAATACGCTCATTAGGTGTGGTGAGACAGTAGAATTCGTAAATTAAATTAAAGGGTAGAGCCTCTAGATATTTAGACTAAAGTAAAGTAACCTGTTAAATGCAAAGCCTTATTGATAGTTTTTTTTTTTTTTTTTTTTTAAACAGATTTTCATTTAGGATGGTGTCTTTACCTCATGGAACAATCTTTAGCTTAGCTAGAATATTGACTTTTCTCAGAGTTGCCCAAAATTGGTATAAAGAGTAGTTATACATAGTATACAGATTTTAAAAGAAACTATTTACTTCTTAGTCAAGCCTTGGTCAAATCTGCTTTGTTACATGCATAAGTCTTAAGACAGAACTGTATCTAGGTTGACAGTTAGCTGTAATTGGACATGAACTACAATGGGTATTGGGAGATTGGTAAAGAGATGTTTGAATAGGATGGAAAATATGAAGATAAGAGCCAAATGATGACGTAAAGAGGTCTATTGCATTTGGGGTCACATTTGCTCATGACACTTAAACATTTAAGTGACTTGAAAGCTGTATAAAAATACTAAGTACTTGGAAGAGATACAGATATTGTTTTGTGTTACAATACCAGAAGCATTTAGCCCCTACATATATTTGGCATATCTAGTTGATGGTGAACTGAATATTTCTTGATGATATGCTGCTACAAAGGAGCTGTATCTATGCAACAAGTGCATTATGAATGTATTTTTTTTTCACCTGAAATGATTCTCTTCTGTTATGCTCTCAGTGACTCTTCCATGCTGCTTTCCCCCAGAAACTGGGAAGAAGCTAATGTAAATCTAAAAGTCCTGGGGCACACAGTCCCTGAGATGTTATCCCTTATCCGTTAGCCTTCACCATTTTCAAGGTTAGCGTTGCGATGGTGGTCATTTCAAATGAATTGCAGCTTGTGGAGTTATAATTGACATTTTACTGACAATAATCCTCAGTTTTGCAAGTCAGTAAAAGATCATCAACCAGCTTTTTGCAGAGGTTTTGTCAACACCAATAGATAAATGCCTACAGCTGCAGAGGGAGAGCAATGGCGAGGATGACAAGGACACTGACCAGCTTCTTAGATGTTTCATGGATTAGTTTTTCTTGGTGCAGTGATGTTTATGGGCTCACAAACAAGTACTGAACAGGGCAAAATAAAGTTACTATAAACTGCAATATGTATAACATTTCAGGATGGTTAACAGAACATTTTTTTTAGGATTTTACATTGATACCTCCACAGCATTCTGGTGCATATGAACATGTTAACCAGAAAGCCTTATCCTCACAAGTGTTGTCTTGTGAATTCTGTCACCTTCCATTGCAGCCACTCAATAGATAGTTCATTTGTTGTAGACAGATAAACTGTTGGAGTGATTGTGACAGATGTTATTGTATAGTTTATTAAGGAAAGGTTGTTACTGTGTATTTCAAAGCCTACTAGATTTTGGAGATTGTTAACAACGTTACCTGAATGGGACAATTGATAAAATCCTTGGTTTTGTTTGCTCTATGCCAAGCTTCTGGTTTCAAAATCAGAATGGCATATTTCTCTCTTGGGCTTCAGATGCTGTGACTGAATTATTAATATTGGTGGAGGTTTAAGCAAAAGGGATCATGAAAGCTTGGGTGTATTTATATAAACATATTTATGAAACAAAAGGTAATACATAATAAAAGTTTTGCTCCACTACCACTCCTGTGATATCCTGGGACACGTGTTATTAGATATTACCCTGCACCATGAAAGGTATAATTTTACTTAGCCTAGCAATGGAAGGTGGCTTGTGGATATAGAAAGATCCAAAGGGAGAGATGTGCTATGATTAGACTGCAGCCTGGACAATATTTTTCTTGAATAAAAGCTGTGGGCTACCTGCTATGAAGTTTGTGTAAGAGCAAGGGGGATTATCATCAAAGTTTAGGAGATGAGAAATTAGAAGATCTCAGGACCCATACAGCAGATGCCCATACTCTGTGCATTGTAGAGGCATCCTGTCCAGCTGAGGTATCTTCTTCAAAAAGATGGTATGACACAGGAAGTTTTGTGTTCCTGAGACGAAGATAGAACTATTATATATTTAAAAATTTCACAGCCAAATTTCAGTGGACATAAAATTTTCCTCTTGCCATAGGTAATATTTGTGCATACCTCCTGGAAATAAACAAATTACTCCATAGAATGATGTAAAACTAACAATGTAATTCCTCTGTATGCAATAAGATTTAGCCATGCTTTCCATAACCTTTGTTGTTGTTGTTGTTGTTGTTGTTGTTGTTGTTGAAAATGTTGACACTAGGGACCCAAATTTCATACTTACACTGTATAGAATATGATTATGTTATTGCTGCTGTTAACCATGAAAATTATAATTATAGTTATATAACCATATATTATAATATTCTATAATATAACCATATAATTATAATTATAATAACTATGAATACTGTTCATCACAGTTGATTAGAATCACTCTTTTCATAAAAATGCAAATAAGATAACAAAGAAAGTCTTAGTGTTTCAAGTAAAAGTTATCCTGAATATGAGTGGTGATAATGAGTCAGTTATAAAAACAGTGAAACCAGCAATTTGAAAAGACATATTCAATATTATCAACTTCAACTATCTCAAAATAATATCAGCTGTTAATAATATTATGAGCAAGAAAAATGTCGATATGACAATATTAGCACTTCAGAGAAGGTCACTTGAAAGTTTCTTATGGGAAAAAGCTGTTATAAGATTTCTCAGCAGAGATGCAGCTTGGATGGTGATGGGAGGTACATCATGCCAAAGAAATTCACGATCTAATGATAAATATTAGTGTGTGCTAAGCTGACTCTAGTTCCACCTTCTAATTTTTTTTTTTTTTTAATGTCCTTAGAAAACATCTATCCTTGGTAGAGAAGGTCACTGAAGTTTGTTGTCAGTTGTTTGACTATGTATTCCCAAGTGTGAAAAGAAAATATTTTTAGAGCAGATTTTCTGGGAAATTTTAGGATATCTGCAAACTGCTCTTTGGATTTTTCTGTGATCTAGGTTCTCATAGATTTGGGAGATCCGTGGCTGTGATGAACTTTCCTTACCTTTAAGACTTATATTCCTGTCATTATCTCTCCTCAGAAAAAAATAATTCATTGCTGAGTTCAGCCTTGAGTTTAGAGACTACTTCCGTGTTTAAACAGGGCTACGTAAGACTGTGTGTAGCTTATACATATAGTTCATGGAGTGTATGAAACAGACTCAGCATATTAACCCAGGTAGTATTCTGTACCTGTGAGTCTGGACTGTTTCTGGTATCTAAAATAGTTTCTCTCCAGCTGGCTCAGAGTGAGGGCAAGTATGGCTAATGAATCTTGCACTGAATGGTATAGACACCTTCATCTAATATTTCATAACATTTTCTTTTTCCTTTCCCCTTTTTGCCTTTCCCCTCCAAGTGGCCTGACACTGATAAAAAGCAGATAGTGTGCATCTTTAGAAAGACTAAAGGGAATCTTGAAAGATATTTGTTAATATTACTCAGCTGAATGATCCCAACTGGCATTCTGAATTCCTGACAGGGCATCATCATTGATCTTGGATCATAGCAGGCCACTTCCTCCTTCCAGTGTCTGGTCTGAGAATCATAACTATGTTTAAAATCAAGATAAACTTTCAATCAGGCTGGCAGGAGCAGGACCTGGTTAGTTTGTCAGACTGATGCTAGAATCTGAACAATCAAGAGGTGTTTAGATTGGGAGGTAACTGAAGCAACAGCTAATTCCATGAACAGATGTATCCTTAAGTGGACATCTGTAGTAACATATGAGCAATATCTGAGATCCACTTTCCTTGCTAGGTTTGTAACAGATACAGATTATTCACTTTAATAGTTGACATACTAAAAGAAGTTATCACGGTTGTATTTTAAGGCTATTATTACTGATTAGCTAGCAAATTTTAGTCAATAATTATAATAAAATTATATAACTGAGAGAACAGTAAAGGATACTATGCTAACTTGACAGTGTTTATAAAGGGGGAGATACATTTCCTCACAATTTCTGTAACCTGTTTGTTAGATTCAAAGAATTATTTTTCCTGCCCTCTGATGTGGTGAGCTTCCTCACCCCACATACTACTCTCTCTCTCTCTCTCTCTCTCTCTCTCTGCCAAGACACAGAGCTACCTTTCAATGTATTAAAATGTGATTTTTTTTTTCCCCCTGTCTGACCCCCACCCTTGCAGCTGTAATCCCTCTTCGTTATCCCATGTGTTTCTCTTTCAAAATGATCCACTCTTCAATGTAATGAAAATTCTATGATATTCCAGAAAGAATACGGAAATTTAGGAAACTTGTTTCCAACTACAAAGATTGCTTGGACTACTGCATGTAAGGGAATGACACATTGAGTTTGACAATATTGACACAAAGGCAGAACTAGAATATTATTTTAAGCATTACATTACATTACATTACATTTCAATGCACTTTTGCCTCTCCCTGACTGAATGTATTTTGAGTTTGCAAGAATAAAAGAGAAAGATGGATAGAAACAGGCGGGAGGCTCTACTCTTACCTGCCATCCCCTCAGTCTTGTTGTGGGCATTCATCAACATTTCATGTGGAGACTCGCAAGTCATATGGAGTTCGCAAAATTGAATTACTGCTTAAATTACCATTTTGCTTATCTTAATGCTTTCCTCTTCCTTCAGAAAACTGTCCTGTAAAGCCATAACACTTGCCTGATCAGGTTTCCTATTGTCACACCTGCCTGCAAAGAGAAATGCATTAGAGATATATCTCTTAATCTATTTACACAAATTAGCTTAATGAGTGTTTCAAGTATATTCTGAATGACAGGTTTTCAACATGGACAACTGTTCTCTGGCCAACCAGAAACTGGTATAATTGGTCAATATGATTTCTCTAATAAAATGGAATCATCTCATTCCCTTTGTGAATCTTAATCTAGAGCAACAAATCAGCTGTCACTTAGTGAAATTCCTTTTTTTTTTTTTTCTCATCCAAAAAATCCTGCTATATCATTCTGTTGCTCTTTATTGAAAAACAAGTGTGGGAGAGCTGAGCACACACATGACCAATGTGATCAAGCAATGCCCGTTTATTACAGCTAAGAAAGCCCTTTTATAATGTTCTCCCGCACACGTGAGTAACATGCAGTACAAGTCCTCAAGATTGGACAGTTAACTTAGCCCGCGCTTTAAATCTTATGATTGGATAAAAAGTCCCACATCAGCCTTGCCAGGCTTCCTGCCTTGTGGAACTTCCTCTTCCATCCCAACCCCTTCCAGGGTTTGTTTGTCTCGTCGAGTTTCTCCCCCCTCATTCAGGGTCACAACCTTATCGCATTCTTGCTCGGCTGAGGCTCTTATCAGTCTTGTTCTCACGCAGGAATCCTCACATGTCCATTCTCTCACAGAAAGTCCTTTAGAATCCCATCAAGCAAGGTTGCTCTCTAGAATAATTACAGATTAAAGAGAATATCTGGGGTTGTTATCTTCATCAGATCGGTGCTTAATGAAAATGTTAGTCAAGCAGAGGTACTCTGAAGCACCATGCATATTTTTAATATGATCTATTTCCAGTTAAAATACATATTTTGTCATATTCCTTACCTGAAATACATATTCTATATGATTACAAGAGACAGATGCCAGTAATGTCTCACAGTTTTAGGGTTTTTATCCCCCTCTTGTTTTTACAGTTTATCATTCTTAATGGTTTTGCTGTTCAGGATACATGGTTGAATATAAGGACATGTAGGGGGCTTTAAGTGGAAGAAAGTAATCTTATAGATAAAAATTGGAGAATTGTTCTCAACACCCACCTTTACTTTTCCATTGCTAGTTGTTTCATTGGCTTAACAGCATGCTAAGGCATGCTACTATGCAACCAATGTCTCTGTGCAAACCTTTGCTACTTACTCGACACACAAATTCTCTTTTTAGCTCATGTGCGTAAGGGTAATGAAATTACTGGAGAACTCTGAGTTCACAAAACTGTTGAGATGCTTTTATAGGGAAAAAACCTCAGAGCTGTCCTCAGTCTTTCACTGAATATGATGTATAACTACCATCTAGGTCACAGTGTTATTTTTCCTACCATTAAACTTTCCAAGGCTAGGTCTTACAACATATATGAAAACTCCCTAAAACTGTGAATAAAGTGGAGGAAGACCATGAGACCTTGCCAGTTGGGAATGGTGGGAAAAATTCATTTCATCTTCGTAAACAAATAATCCAAGAAGATGAAAACACAAATGTGATATTTTAGCTATTGGAAAGAACTGAAAAACAGTGTAAGGAAGGAAAACTAAAAAGACAATGGAAGCAAAAGATAGGGATATTCAGGTAATACAGTTCACTGAGCTCCAAGCCAATCAGGAAGAAGATGAAGATAAGTGTTTAACACTGTCTTGGTCTCTTATTGCTCCCACATGTTCAAAGTCCAGGTCACTCACTATCTCAGTAATTCAGGATTTCTCTCTCCTGTACTTGTGCTTTCCCATTTGACGATTTAGGCCCTAAAAAAAGAAAACTTCAAATGTTTTGTATTTCTTGTACAAGTGTGTGAAAAGTGTTAGTCTTCTGCTTGTGTGCATAGTGTATAGTTTCTGAATGTAATTAAAAAGCTAGAAATGTGTTCAGTATTTTTTTTTTTTTCCATAATCATAGCAAAGGCACAGATACAGTGCCCAGTATACTTTGGTCTGACTGATACTGGATGAAGGATCATGCTCCCTTGTCTAGGGGTAAAAATCACATTGAAATATCTCTTACAATGCCGTCTCATTTGATTCTAGTTCTTTCAAGATTTTTTTTCTTTGAGGTACAGAACTTAACTGCTTGCACTTTTTTACCCTTCCAGTGGGGATAGTTGAACTAGTCTGTAAGACTCAGCAGTGTTTGTGTTACATTTACATTAGAGTGAAATGGATTGATTGGTTTAGATTGATCAATGAGAACTCTGAATCTATTTAAAGAAAGATAAAAATCTTCCAGTGCTTTAAACTCTTTTTACATTGTGGATAAAATGTTAGAATTCTCTGACAAAAAAGTCCCAATCTTCAATTTAATTGTTCGTGGTACCTCATACATTTACATATTCCCCTGACATTAATGACTGACATGAGAATACTCATGTTCACATACATGTAAGGCCTAAGGCTATAAAGTTATGAAAAATGACTCTTCCATTGAACTAAAGAAGAAAACCCAACCTCCAGTTTGCATTACTTGTATTAACTATTATGTCTATCCATCATTTCATTTCTGACTACTATAGAATTTGTATACTGGCATGCAAAACATGACAGTGTATTATTGCAATTTGCTCAAGAAAAGGTATAAGAAGTATGCAAGATATGCTTCAGGTCTAAGATCACTATCGACATCATAAGTAATGGACTGTGGTGGATAATGCTTAGATTTAACAAGCGGACAGAATAGACTGTATTCTGGATCTCAGAAGGACTGTACCACAGATCAGGGAGACTATACAAAGGGTCTTTGGTGCTCTGGATCACCCATGTCTTTTACCTTGGTGGAAGATGATGAAAGTAGAACTAGAGTGCTGCCATATGCATAATATGTTGAAATAATGGTAGCAGCAGCAAAGCTGAAAGTAAAAAATATAGGTTGTTCTTCTTAGCAAGAATGAGAGCTGTGACTTACATCTTAGTGAGGTCAGGAAAGGCAAAGAGTTCCAGAAAGTAAACTACTTTTTTTTTTTTTTTTCCTGGGAGCAGGGGTTTCATCCAGATCTGATGACTTGATTCAGATAGCTCATTGGCTCAAATATAGTATTATGGACAGGGATTTTTTTTTTCTTTTTTTTTTTTTCCTTTTTCTTTTCTTTCTTGATTAAAATTACAAGTGACAGTAAGGGTTAGTAGGTATCTTAAAGGTTAATATTATACTAGAAATGGATTTGAAGAGATTAGTCTACAAGGTAAGATATGTAAGAAAATACAGACATAAACTTCATGACAAGAATAATGAAAAGTAGACAATAGAAATAGTACAAAATAAACAACCAAACAACCAAACAAGCCCATTGTCTGAAAATGCATCATAAAGCCAGCACTCTGTCCTGAAGTATATGAAGCTGAAATGGAGAAGCGTAAAAAGTCAGGGAGCCAAGAATGCTATATATTTGCTTCCATACTTTAGTAACATGGCCTCCCATTCAGAACAAAAATCATAGATTTAGGAAGCAGACTCTCTTAAAAATAGTCTGGAACTTGTATAAAGAGCTAAGTGATAAAACACACAGAAGATACTCAGCTCTGTAAATCAGCTGATCTTTGCAGAATTCAGTGGGACTTAAGCATGAGTTTATCTTTTTGGAGAATCAAGATCTCAAAGTGAAATTAGCTCTCACAATCTTTTTGGCTGTACTGCTTATTTTCTGTTTAAGCCCAACTGTGAAGATTTAAATAAACTTTATAAATTGTATATAAGACTCCTGCTGGTCCAAAAGACCAGCAAAGTTAGTATGTGCTAGTTACGCAAATCCAGCATTCACACCAATTATTGGTGGAACCTTCATAGTTATGAATAGATCTACATTTCTAATGCTGTGGTTTCTCTGCTGCCCTGAGTGACCAGTTACACAAAAGGATCCTATGTGGCTGATTATAGCCGATTGTAGTGGTTACCTGTTTTGGTGCAAATCCATATATACAATAGGTTTTTTTATGAGAATTTTTTGTTTTCATTAAAAACACAGTGATTATGGAGAGATGTGGAAAAGTACTAAAGATGGTCAGCCTTTTACTGATGTTATAATATATTTACAATTTTTCTATAATTTTCATATTTATAAATATAAAATTATTTATTAATAATAATTTTGATAGGTTTGTATGTTAATTATGATGTTACAGGTGGTGTTCATTTGAATAGCCGCCTACGAGTGTATAAGCTATACAGTTCTGTTTTCTCTTAGAGCACCAGGTACTTCATAGTGTGGAACAAGCTATTACCTTGCCATCCTTTTTCCATTTAAATGTAATTTATTAATACCTTTTAAACACAGCAGTAGCTACAAATTACTTTGCTAGTGCTGACCTGTAGAATCTCAAATTTCTAGAAAACACTTCTGTCACTAGCAGTATGATTAGTACACAATAAACAACCAAACAACCGAAAAAACCCATTGTCTGAAAATGCATCATAAAGCCAGCACTCTCTCCTGAAGTATATGAAGCTGAAATGGAGAAGTGTAAAAATTCAGGGAGCCAAGAATGCTATATATAGTTAAGGCTATACAGATGAATAAAAGATAACACAGCTTCAGAAAACAGCAAAAAAGCTGCGAGTATACAGAACTCATTTTTTCAGAAATGTAGATCAATTGTCTGGTGACTGGCTTGTCAGGAGAAACTTTATAGTAATCTTCCCCTGGTTTTGCCATCTCTGGATATTGCATGTTTATAAGACTGTCCTCCAACTTGTATTCTATGGACTTGTCTCTATTTAATAGCATCTCAGCTATGAAGTAGCATACCAGCCTATCTCAACCCGTTATGTTAATTTTTTCCTTTTCAAGTGTTTAGGTTTGTTCAAAGAACCTTCTTCTCTTCCTCTCCTGGGCAGAAATGATCATGTTCCTTGTCCTTCCAGGAAGTGCTTCAGAGTTCAAAAATGGCTTGAAAAGAAAATAGTTCAGGAATTATTGTTCTTTCTTCACCACCTCACAGGGGCATAGTCAGCACATAGGAACAGCTAATGTTTATGTCATGTATGCTTGGGACACATCTCCTTAAGACTGTTTGAGCCCATGGGTGATTCTATGGAAGTGCACAATCTGTCCTTTAATTCAAGCACATTTTGTAATGTTCATTTGAATTTGACCCATTTTGATACCCATCCGAATATTCCTCTGAATCATTCAATAGAATAACCTATCGATGTTTCTGTCACTTTTCTTGCTGCTTTCTCTTGCAGTGTATCCATACTGTAGTGAAGTTATAAATATGGAAGGCAAATTTGCCTACCTGTTAATTTAAAAATCTTGAAAATTTTAAGGTTTCTTTGCAGCTAAATTTTCTTTGACCACCATAGAAGAGTATATCATGAGTATTCTTGTTCTTACATACTCAACATCTTCAGCAGTTACTGAAATAGGTCCTGTGTGTGTTGCTGGAAAGACAGTGTTTCCAATAAGAAGCATATATACTCCTGTACACCTTTTAGGCTAATTGGAATAATTATAACTAGTTTAGAAGCTGTCCCAATACATAAATGGAAGTAGGTAGATGTTGTTCATGATTCTTAAATATTTGGGAAAGTTTAGTTTTTAATAGAGAGAAAAAACTCCACAAATTCCAAAGCAAACTATTATTTGCTGCTAACTTGCTTCTTGGTGCTGTAGGTGACAATGAAAAATTCTTCAGAAAGCTCATCTTCCTTTAGACTTGGAAGGAAGCTTCATCTTATCCATTGCCTCATTGCACATTTATTTTATCTGATAGCTGTGTGAATTTCTGTTCTTCTCCTTAAAGCATTAACTGCATGGAAAAAATGGGAACCATTTAAGATTTGAGAATCAATATGGAGTATCGACAGGTTGTGAGGTACAAGACTGCACAAATTACAGTTGCTAATAGAGTGGGAGCTATTCTAGTAAAGTGACTTTACCAGTGCATCAGCCTAGGTTTCTATTTTGTAACTCCAGCCAATTGCTTTTCTATTTTTAACTAAACAATGAGAGGAAACAATACTGTATTTTTCACATCGTCTGAACAACCCAGAAGCACACTTGTCTTCTTCTCTCAAGGGAATGATTTGTTGCTACTGATGCCATGTCTCACCCACTAGGCTGTCTGCATGTGTGCTGCTGTCACTGGCATACAACTGACACTCTTGCTTCCTGAGGTTACTCACCACTGAGATCAAATGAGGCATTTGGAAAGTTAGAAAGATTGACCTCTGTGAAAACTTGAGACTTGTTCTTTAAAACTGCTTTATAAAGGCTTTAATTTATTGGGTTCTTGCTCATTCACGCTTTGAAATGTGAGTGCATTTCTAACAGTCTCCAAAAACTTATATGTCTGTGTAAGGAACTCAAGGGAGTAATGCCTCAAACATACATTGACATAGAGAAGCTCAAGGACAAGTTGTGGCCTTTGTGATTAGTCTAAGGAATGTTACCTAATGAACTGTGGAGTGTATGGAAGGATAGATGATCCCACTCCTTTATGGTGGAAACTTGGACTGAGTGAAAACTAACGTTCCTCATCAAGCATAAGCACCACTAATCACTAGCTTCATTGTGTAAGCACTGTACTGATACAAGGAAACCACCAGCTGGAACCATTCTTGTTGTTCAAGAAATTGACTAAGAGAATCTGTGCATGCTCTGGGGAAAAGTACAAGGTGAGAAAGACTACGAGCCTTCCTCCCAAAGACCCCCGAAGATGACCACCAGGAGGCAATGCGAAGGCGCAAAGATAACATAAACTGATGACACCAGCCTCTAGAACTAACCCAGCCTTACTCATGCATCTGTATGTTTGTGTTATGTAACCCAATGATATATGGATATCCACACTCTATAAGGTTTTGGCAAAATAAATAGTGGGTGTGCAAGCTTTGTGGAGAAATCCCCTTGCACTCTGGTGCCAGAGTTAATATATATACCTGCTTTATAACTCTCTGTGAATTGTAGAGTCTATTTCTGTGAATCAATACTTTGTAGGTCTATTGTGTAACCCTGATACCATGCAAGACTTGTTAACAACGTCAGCATGAAGAGGTGAAAAGAATTTACGAGGTGAGTATTTCTGCCCCAGAAGCCAGATGACTGCTCAAGAAGAAGGAAGTCAGCAAAAACATGTTGGAACAGGAGTAAAAGAAAATGTGGGCAGGGTGAGCATGACCACTGACTCAGCAGGATAAGGGGGTTGGTGCACCCCATCCACCCTCAATGTATGTGCAGAACCCTTGCTCCACATATTCCTCATCACTTATGGAAATTAGTTTGTGGAATACTTGCCTGTCTTTGTCTAGTATGCTAATCAGCTGATAAGATGAACTAAAAAAGGATGACAGAAAACTTTGCTGGGTATGCACCCATTAGTCAAGATTACCAGACGAAAAAATGTTGGATCGTGGCAGATTTCCCTCTTCCCTCTCCTCTCCTCTCCTCTCCACTCCTCTCCTCTCCTCTCCTCTCCT
>NW_020799142.1:1083347-1109507 GCF_003259725.1 Athene cunicularia | reverse complement strand
AGAGACAGCCCTCTCCCTCTCCCTCTCCCTCTCCCTCCTCTCCCTCTCTCTCTCCTCTTCCTCTCCTCCCCTCTTCATAAAAACATGAGAATAGCACTTCAAAAATTTTGATTTGTTTCAAAACTACAGATTCACTAATGATGCAAGAATTTGAGGATCAAAATAACCAAGGTTTGTGAATCGGACACTCAAGACTTATCTGTTTAAAACAATGCGACTACTGACCTACAACAGTGGTGGATGTGGCCTCATATTTTTAATGACACATGACAAGGTATTTTGTGCTACATTCTAAACTGTATCCAGTGTATTTATTGATGGCATGTATGTCTGCAGGGCCAGAGCTCTCCTGATGGGTAGACTGTTTTCTGGGCAGGGAAAGCAGGCTCCAGGGTGGGAGAAGCACATTACTCTGCCCTCTCCATAACAAGCTGGATTCAATGTGCTTTCAGGCTGACATGGCGAAGCAGCAACATATTGCTACGTTTTTGCCCTCATTCAGTTCCCTGTGCCTGAGGAGTGCCCGGGAAAAGAGGTATGGAAAAGAACATTGCCAGCTTGATAGAAATTCACAAAGACCATCATTATTATCTCAGACCCACAAAGGGAAAAATTTGGTGTCTTTATTGATCAGGTTGCTGTCTTCCATTAGCCAACCCCCCTTCATATGACATGCACATGCACACATTATATAATGGAAAGTGAGTTGTGACATTTTCTGGAAACAATACAATAGTGGATTTGCTCCTAAGGTGACTTGGGAAAAATCTAGGGAAAGAAAGTTAATAAACTATTTTGGAGCTCTGTGTATAACTCTCTGGTCATGTGCTGATCACCCTGTATCAGGCGTGATTAAGATATATAAAAATAAGCTGTCAGGGTTCTCAAGAGCTAATCTGTACTTTTCTGAAGCAAGATGAATATTGCCAGCTAGATATATGAGATGTATTATCTTTAATTTTTTGACAAAGAAATCCAGAAGTCAGGACTGTTCTCTTCTAGGCACTGTGAAAAAGTACTTTGCAACTCTTGACAAGAGAAAGTGTTTGATAATGGCCAGCCTATATTTTCATCGTGAAAATACCACTAGAACCTATATGAGCATACAGGACAAACTTGTTCGTTTCTCTTTGTGTCAGTCTTCTCCTTTTCAAGTGTAAATATGTTATTCTTAAGGATAAAAAAAAAAATCTCAATTTTCAGTTTTCATCACAAGACAAGAAAGCCTGACCATTATTTTTGCTGTTCATTAGACTGGTATCTTTCTTTAAAGCTTATATATAGACCTTGTTTATTTGCCTTTTTGCAAATATATGACTTTAGTGAGGTACTTGTGCTTGTGATTCACTACAACCTTAAATTACTTTTATTTAAAACAGCTACCTACAAGTTTGTCTTAGTCATTGCAATTATCCCCATGGACTGGTTGTTGTTGTTGTTCTTGTTGTTGATTTCATTTTGTTTTTTAAATTATCAGTTATCCAGTTTGATAGGAAAGTTTTGAATTCTGATCATGTCTTACATCTTACTTGCAGTCCCTTCCATCTTATTGTTACTGCAGATTTATTAAGAGTAGTGGGGAGGTTTTGGTACAGAAGGAGAATTTAATGGTTTGGAGGTGGAAGGAAAACTGTTCTGGATTTGTTTCTAACCTTCAGAGAAAATCTGTTTGAGACTGTGAGAGTGCAAGACAACTTAGGTAAAGGTTCAAAACCCATTGGAAAATAAAGAGAAGGAATAGAATAATGAAAGTATTGGGCTTCAAGAGTGCAAGTATAAGTAAGGTCAGAAAATCAGTAGGTAAAATTTTACAAGTAGAAAAATGTCTTCAGGAAAAAATGGGGCTAAGGAAAAAGGTTTCATTCTTATAAATAAGCCATGTTAAGGACAACAAGTTAAATTACCCTAGAACGTAGATATGCAAAAATGTCTATTAACAAACAGCTTGATTAAATTTGGTTAAATAGAGAAAAATACAAAAAGTAGAGTTTGGGTCAGATTCTAAAGGATAAACACAAAAGAAAATTCAGAAAGATTGAAGTGCATAATAAAGATATTTTCCAAGACTTTTGTAGATAGGTTGTCCATCAAGATTCTTTTAAACAAAGTAGTTAAAAATCTGTCATTCAATTACATACTGTGGATGTCATCTGGACTGAATATCTATCATGATAGTGTCTCTAGTCTTGGTTTTCATTATTTCTTTCAACAGGCCAGTTTCTTCTGGCTAAGTTAACCTTTAGACATTTGCTGAGGTCAAATGAATTACACAAAACCACAGGCTTTTGTGTTTTAGATGAATAAGTCTGGCATCAACAAAAAACCTATTCTTAGAAGGGGTTATAGTGCCTATTTCAGGATGAAAAATGTTTGTTTTCTTGGATCTTGCACAAATGAATCTGTGTTCTGAAAAAAAAAAAAAAAAAAAAAGAAAAAAAAAAGAAAAGTATTTATTATGATACACCAGAAATTTTTACTCAATTATCAAGATTTCATATATTGATTCCATATGGATATGCAGACACATACAGCTCTATATTCACACTACATTTTGTCAAGTGCATATTAATTTTGTTTTTGTTTTTGTTTTATTTGTTTTACTGTGTATAAAATTAAGATAATGGCATGCATGCTTTAGGTATACTTCTTGGAAAGGTGACAGTCAAGGTATAATCACAAACTTATTTGGAGAAAAGCTTTAAACAGAAATGGAAAATGACATTTCAAGTAAGGTGATAGAGTGAAAACTAAGCATTGTGCAATGGAAATTTTAGAATTCTGGCAGGATTTTTTTCTTGAACTCTTACTGTATTTTTTTTAAATACATTTCACCAGTAGTGCTAATTTTGTAATTTTGATTTGGGTGTTTATATATGTTTTACATCTATATGGACCATAGGTATCAGGATAACATAAACTAGGATCAAGAAATAATTCACTGAATTAACTTTATGCCTCTAGAAAAATTATTTATTTTTGTGGAATTTCATTATAGATGAGAAATTAGTAACCCGGTAGCAGAAAGAGTTTACAGGATGAGTGAATAATACAGAGTTTCTTAAATAGGTAACTACTCATCTTCCTCCTTATTTATTATATTAATCAAAGCTAAACCCAAATATCTGTCTTTCCTGTTAAGTTCAAAGCTTAATTTGAAATAGGATGTGTTTGTCTTACAGCAGTTATATTCTTCTTTGCCAGTTGTACAGGGGGAAAAAACCAAACACTATTAGTACTGTTAAAATGTACTAAAAGCTTATGGGGAAGCTGGTATCAGTTTACAAATGCGACATTTCTCATACTGCTGAAATAATGGAAAAGCAAGTTGTGAAGTTTTTACTTATGAGCACCTGTGACAATCCAGAAATAATAACTCATATTAATAAGACATAAAATGTTTCTCAACATGTGTCCTAAACTGAAACTATTATGTCAATAAACACAGTTAATCAGTTTAATTTGCTTGCAAGAAAGGAATCTAATTTCTTCTGTGGTAGGGCAAGCCTGGGTATCCATCTGTGGCCTATTCTCTTAATGTATATTTATTTTTTAAAAATTATTTATTCATATTAAGAATAAAATGAGTGACTTTTTAAAAAAATAACCTGATGTTTTTTTTATGTAACTGTAAGACGTTAATGTCTCTTCACACTAAGACATTTTTATTGAAACTTTGACTTTTTCAGAGGAAATGTAGAAAAGCTTTAATCTGGGGTAGGTTTTACCATGCACTATTACTTTGAACTATTTCATGCTCTTTCTTCTTTGTACTGTCATAAAAATTTGTCCTCAACCTTCTCTTCTACCTGTTCATGTGTTGTCTTTTTTTTTCTCTCCAGTCTGGGATATCTATATTTGCCTTTACAAAACATGCTTAATGTTTATGCTACCTTGAGAACTGTTGTATCATTGTATATTGAAATGACCTTTTATGGGTCATTTGAAATTACTGAAGACTGAAGAAACTGACCACAAATGAATAGGGATGCTGTTATTAGAAAAAGACTGTACTATTTTCTATTCTTAAATAATTAAACCTCCAACTTACTTTTTGTCTCATTACCTTGACTACTCCACATTCAGATGAGGGGATAAAGTGTGCATAAACATAGTCAGTGTATTCTGGCAAATACAGCTTTAATTTCTCTTTTGTAGAGTAAAGTAGAGAGATCTTGCAGTCACTGAATTTCTGAATTGTTTAAACAGATAAATGTGTCTTAATTTTTACATCTTGGATAGAAAAAACCCACATACTTTCAAGCTTATCAAAGACAGGTATATTAATTAACATGTAATCTATTGAAAGTCTGTAGAATAAATGTTCATTTCAAATGTATTTCATTGGATTTTGTAGTCTTGCAGAGCTATATTAAAACAGAGAAAAGCGAAATAGAAATGACCAATTATGTCACCTAGTCTGTACCTCAGGGGGTTGGTAAAGGATTGTTCCCTACAGTGTAAAATAATAATTTTATCTAATTATTCAGCTCCAAAGAATGACCAATCAATTCAATCACTCAATTAAGGAAGCGTTCTGTGAGTCTTTTTCAATAAATAGGGGTATTTTGGTTCCTAAGTAAGTAAGCTATTACAGCTGAAGGAAAAAAATGAAACATGCATTAAATTCAGATTTTTAAACAAACTTCTGACAAAAATCAGGTCTTCTTTGCCATTCTTTGTAGGTTCCAGGACAGGATTTCATGAATCACTGCAGTATGTAATAGTCAAGTGTATTAGGGTAAAGGGTTGTGAATCAAGTAAGTGACCGAGAACTAGCACATTTTCTTTCCACCAATCAAATGTGCTTTGTAAATTCTATCTCTGACAACAAGAATCCTCAGTTCTGGACAGTTTGATTTTTAACCTCTCCAAGCTGTCACTTATCACAACTTTTGTATTTCTCAGTATGTAATTTCAGTAAATATTTCACAGCAGGTTGAAGGACAATATGAATTAAGTAAATACATTTTATGCCAATCACAAATCACCTAACAGAATCTTATTAACTGTTCTGATGGATTATTGGCTTCCAACTGAGATATATTCTGTCTGATAATATTTCAGCTGGCAGCTTTGTTTTACTCTAGATTAACTCCATCTTGAATATTTGCTTTCCAGTTATAATAGAGAAGGTAACATTGGAGAAATATGTTAACTTTATTGACTAAAGCTGAAGTATATATGACAGCCTGGATGCATTCTTGCAACTAATTGAGATTTTTTTTGGCTTGTGGATCTGTCACCTTCCTCCTCCTGGCACTTGATTTTCCAAGGGTGCTACTTCTAGTTGTGACTTGAAGTTTTCTGTTCTAATGAGATATTTTCTTCTTGACTCTTTTCCTTTTGAACATAAGTTCTGCTGAAAGACTTTTTTCTAGCCATCTGAACTGATAATCTCTATGCTCAGTTTTAAAATAAATCTGTAAATTCTTTTCTACTAACATAATTGGAAATTTTGCTAAGTAAAGATGAAAGAATTTTTCCTTTGATATTTATGTTATTTCCACAATTAATCCTCATTGCTGTGTATATATGTAACCTACTAATGTTTATAGTGTAACTTTAAAAGCATTACCACAAGTCCAGGTAACACTTAACACATAGAATCTCAGGACATCCTTCACTCTTGGCAACTGATATTTTACCTGCTTCTGAGAGCTTTAATCTGTGTCTTTACCCTTCACTTGTTTGGTCATCTTGTCCCGATCCGATATCGGGATGGTTCTTAAACTATCCCAAGAGCGAGATTAAGACACAAACAAGGTCAGATGCTGCATAACCTTATAAACTTTATTTTCTATAACAACTAATAAGAGCAATAGGACAGAGAGGAAAAGAAAGGAAAGGGTCGGAATCCCTAAGCAAGAACACGGTAGAGGCGCAACTAATTAGCACCACCACGACCAGGGATCCAGCGATGTTCTGTCGGCCCGATGATGCTCCATGTTCCTGGCTCCGAGTTGGTTCCCCTCTTCAAAGGAGTACGCAGTCTGTCTTTTTTATAGTCCCTGTCCCCACAGTTTGTCCGCCCATTTCCACGGGGCTCGTCGTTGTAGGTGCCACCCCTTGGTCCTCCGTGCACGCATGCCCGGGTGTCCATGGTGGTCGTGCTGGTGAGGGGCCGATCTGTCTCGCCGTGGTTTCCCCTCCACCCGGCTCACGCGTAGGCGCAGCTTGATGGGTGACTGCTGAGACTGCTGATGTTTTCGTCTAGGGCGGATGTGGTTTTCATCGGGGACTATGTGTCTCCTTCAAGATGTGCTCCTTTATGCTGAGTCAGGAAGTGGTCGTCGTGGAGACAGCGATGTTGAGACATACTAAAAGTCCAAAAAGTTCCTTACACATCTATGAAGACATTAACTCTTATATTATTTACATTTTCTATATATTGCTGCAGATGGTTGAAGAATTCCTGTCAGTCCGAAAAGGACTGGACGTGTCAACTAGTGCTGAATTAGACAGACCTCTGTTTCATTTTGAAGGTCACTACAACATGGACTGTTCAAAAGATTCTGAAGATTTTGTAGTATGGTTTATTTGTTTGTTTTTGTTGTTTTTGAAGTACAGTGTTGATGCTTTAAAAATTTCCTGGACTTGACAATGAGTGACCTGCGGCAACCAATTGCCACTGTTGTAAACAGCCATCATCACTTGTTTTGACAATTACCAAATGTGCATCGATTGAGAGATTCCTGGTTAATTATAAAAATAGGTATTTTCTGCTTTTTCTTCACTGTAGAATAGAGTTGTGACTGGTTAAAAAAAAATATCTAAGTACTCAGTTATAAATGAATATTGGAAACATTAATCTGGCTGATGCAATTTAGAATAGCCTTCAGGTTTATTTATGTTGCATATCTCAAACAGACAAACATGCTGGAATGCTGGAGATGGGTTAAACTTTATTAACCCCTGCAGAGTTGCACCACCTGGAGATTAGGATCTTTTAAGTCTCTGGTTTCCAATCTTCATGGAATTTTATCCTTCACCTATGCAATAAAGCCAGAAAAGTTTCAGAGCATTTTTCTTCTTGACATGTTAGTTTAACAGATTTTTCCAGTTAACAGTTGCTTTTGACTGCAAACATTTGAATCTTGCATTCTATCTTTTTTCTTAAACTGGGAGATTATTATAGCTGTATGAATCCACTACTGTAATGTCTTTGTTTATACCTATAGATTGAATTAAACAGTGCCATAGAATGTTCCTGGGTACTGGGACACTGTTAGCATAGTCTTTGGCATGGTTTACCGACAGCACTTTTTCAAATAAGTTGCAGGCATAATTCAGGAAGTAACATGAGGCAGAAACAACTTCCAACAGAAAAATTGAATGAAGACACCTGGCTTGGGAGGCTGCCAGAGTCAGATGGTATGCTAGATGTGCAGAAATACTATGGAATTAGAGTGGTCTGTACCAACAAAACCAAATCTTTATGAAGATGAGAGCATTTATTTTTAATGCTGACAGTTTTCATCTGTGACCAGACTTTCTTCCTTTGATTTCCTATTTGCTAAAATTGTGACATGTCCCAATAAATCTGTATATTCTGTTTTCTAACTAGGTACAAGTTACTCTATGCTTCTTTGTTATTGTAGCTCCAGTTGCTAATATATTTTTTAAGTGGGCCTGTGATCTGTAGGACTAAGATGTCAAGCACATTCACAAATGTCTTAATGTCTTTTTTTCTGGCTGACACTTTCATTGTCAGTAAAATTATAGTTTGCTACTGCCTTCCAGAATGGGTGGCAAAGGTCAATTTAAAGAGTGAGATTTGAGCTGCATGAGTGAAAAAACAGTTAGTTCCTCAAAGACTCATTATATTTCCATCACAGCATTAAGTTTTCATAAATTCTGTAAACTTCATATTTGGCATGTGAATCACATGTCAGTTTTTCATGTTTCTAAATACAAGGAGATACAGTATAATCTACTATAATATTAATCTATTTTTGTAGCTGATATTTTTTCTCTTGCAGTATTCTTTTACCTATTGCTCTTTAAATGATCTGGAAGGCCTTGATGGTAATAGCAAAATGAAGTAATCAAGCTGTGAGAGACTGAAATGTCACATGACTGTCTCAAAGCTTGCTTGTGTCTGTGCAAACCTTCAAGAGAAGCTGCTGTGGCCTGTGAATTGGTCTGGGGAGTGTCTCCCAGAAAAACGGGAGTGTATTGAAGGATGCACCCCCCCCAGTTCTTCGTGGTTGCATTGTCTGGACTCTTTAGACAAGCCTCAAATGGGCAGAGGTGTGCCGAGCTGGCTCCATCCTGTTGCCATTTGTGGCCCCATTGTCTAGGTCAGAACCCATGCATGCATTGCTAATGAACTGACAAGAGGCAAATGAAATAAAACCTGTGGGACCAGAGGAAAAAAACCTAAAGGTGGGCAGATATGCTAATCAGCAGATATGATGAACTTAAAAAAGTAGCAGAAAATTTTGCTCAGCGTGTGTCCATCATCAAAACCAGATCCATGTGCACCCACCACTGAAGAACTGAAGACTGAGGACCAGCGGAACGCTGCTGGATCCATGGTGGTGACTATTCTTGCGGTCTTATCCTGCATACTTGCTTTATTTCTGCCCTTTCCTTTCATTCTGTCCTATTGCTACCCCTCTTCACTTTTTTAATAATAAAAACCTGCTTTGGGTATATGGCATTTGACCTAATTTGTGCTTAATCTCGCTCTTGGGATCATATCGAACCTCCCCCGACATTGGATCAGGACACAAGCTGATCAGAACTGTTTCCAAACCAGAAGAAATTTCTCTAGCACACAAATAATAAACCTTGTCTACCATCTGTAATGTAAACGTTATAATAAGGGGTCTTTTGTTGACCTTGAGTGTCTGTTTTGATAAAGTAGTGGTCATTATTTGCCCAGATCATTTAAGATTCATGCTAAAATTGAAATGTCTTGCTCCTGAAGCACATCCACTTTACTATTAAAAGTTCAGAAATAAAGATTCTTCAGAGAAATCATATGAAAAGAAAGACTATTTGGATTCTGCTGTGTCTCTCCAGTTTAAACAACTCAGCTTAAGTAGCTGGTAAAATATTAGTTATGATAAACTATAGGAACTGAGAACTGTTTTGCTAATTAAGAGATTCAATTAGAAAGATCTGTTCAGCTGTATCTTTCAGATATCTCATTTTTAGGGAGACAGTTGTTAAATATCAAATAATTCTGAATCTTTTGTTGAGTATCTAGTATCCATATCTTCAGCATCTTTGTAAAATTATAGAATTTCTTCTTTTTGTTATTGTTTCTGTTTAATTACAACACTTTTAGAAAGAAGAAAAATATATTTCTCACTTCAAGGGCAATTTGATATTTTGTTAGTTTTTCTTATATAGGTAAAATGGACTATTTATAAAATAAAGCCTACCAATGCATCAACAAACAGTTTCCCCTGCCTTTGCAAAATATACACTGAATGGAAGAAATACATGTGTTTTCAGTTTTCTTACCTTAGTTGATTTTTTCTGAAAGAAAGGAAAGACAGCAATGAATAAGTGTTGACAAAAATCAGGAACTCTCTAAAGGTTGGAAGTTAACAATTGACAGTAAGATTACAAGAAACACAAGATGGAAGGACACAATGCATGATGTCAGGTGTTTCTCAGCATATGCAGGCCACACCTTCCCTCCTTTGAAGTGATCTCCTCCTCAAACCCTTCTTACAAGAATTAGGAAAATTAGCTGAAGTGTGACTGTTGAGAGTTGGAAATAGGAAGCTAGAGGAAAGGTAGCAAAAAATGCCTGAAAAAATTCTGGGTGGGAAACTCCTACCCAATCTGTTTTCTACCATATATGTAATTATTTCCAGTCTCTGATGTATATATATAAGTTAAATAATAAACTTATATTTTCTTGTAATGTTATGGCTCATAAATCATGAAATCTCCAGAGCACTTGAAATAAAACTGTTTTGTTCAATGAATAGAAATATTTAATGAAAAGAGTTACAGATGAAAAATCCCATACTAAGATATGTTCTCATAAAGCTGGAGCCAACATTTACCTTCTCTTAAACTGTGTCTGAAGTGTAAAAGCTTCACAATTATTTGTCTTTTTTTTTTTTTTTTTTTTTTTTTTTTTTTTTTTTTTTTTTAATTATTATTATTAAACTGTCGTACCATCTACATCCAATTGCTGCTGCAGGTCTAAGGAAGTGTGAGCTTGTATTACTTCCTGTCCAAACATAATCAGGAAGTAGGTACTTCCTGACTACTGACAAGACCCTGGGAATTCTATCTTTACTATGGAAGTTCAAGAACCACCACTCAGAAAAGCATTTTAGTACTTTCTGGTACTAAAATGCTGCCTATTCTTACAATATTACAGTGAATTTTTATTATCTTGACTGACTAACTGGCTGTTCCTTCAAGCTCCAGAATTTAGAGTCAATTGTAAGAGGGAAAAAGGAAAGGAGAAAAAAAAAAAAAGCAAACTTGTTTTAAAACCAGAGAAAAAATTGTTCAAATATATTAAAATCAAAACTGGGGTGTAATCCAGAAGTTTACAATGGCAAAATAGCTTCAAAAACAATAGCTCCCCTGTGGCAGGGAGTTGGCAATGATGAACCTGTGTATGTGAAAGTGCCTTTTTCTGTGACGGATTTGATGGCTTGGAAGCAGGCAGCACATGTATAGAGAGAATCCTGAGAGAGTAAGCATAGTAGTAGATACTATAATCAGAACGCAGAATCCAGATTGGAGTGATTTATAGGTAATTCTAGATAATTTGTAGGATGATACAGAAAAGCAGATGGTATTAAAAACTAGCAAAGCTATGAGAGCCGAGAAACCAGGCCTGTGAAAAACTAAGACAAACAGCCTGGGAAAGCAAAAGTTGAGGCTGATTGAAGATTTGCCTCAAACACTCCCAAGACAAAACCATTAGTCACAGGGTGCTTTCTGTGGAGGCCGAAGCTGATAAGGCTGCCCAATGTATCTGGGGGAGAGAGCCCTGTGGAGACAGGACGGCTCTGCCCTGGGGCACCTGGGCAGATTTCAAGGGCCATGTGTCCGGTGAATGAACTTTGCTTCATTATCCACGAAATGCATATTAAAGTTGACACCCCTCAATATGCTAACGAGGGCTGTCATGATCATGCTAGTGACATCATCCCATGAAACACCTTACCCCTCCCTGTACATGGGATACGTAGGTCTGTGGGTCGACCTAGGGGACGGACCCAAGGAAAGTGGGTATAAATCAAAGGGGAGAAGAAAGGGCTCTCTCTCTCTCTCTGCCCCTCTTCCTGCCCCCCCCCCCGGCCGTCTGGAGAGAGCAGTGAAGCAAAGACGACGGATGCCAGCGAAGAAGATAGCTGCCTCCTGGAATCCTCGCCAGCAGGAGCAGCGCAGGAACCCAGACCGGTGATCTGTACTCCCCCATTCCCTCTATCTCCCTCTTTTCCTTTTTTCTGTTAAGAAATGTAAAGCATATTATATTGCTCGCCACAGCTTGCTCTGTACTTAGCCAATTATCATGTGTTCAATTAGTACATTGTAGGTAGTTAATAAATGCTTGAATTTGGAGACTTGTTGTCTGCTCCAATTGGGGATTTGCGAATCTGAGTCACTTGTCCCCCTCGTCGGAGTGGGATGTGACATTAAATTGGTGTAGTTGGCAGGATCCCCTCTGGTGTTGGAAAGTCTTGTGAATTGGCCCCTCAGCTCTAAGCTGGGAGAGGGTCAGAGGCTTGAACTTCAAGACTTGTTGTCTGCTCCAATTGGGGATTTGAGGGATCCCCTTCGGTGTCGGAAAGTCTGGTGAAATAGTGGTTCTCTATCCGACAAACTCAGACAGGGATAACTGGGAATTGACCCCTCAGCTCTAAGCTGAGAGAGGGTCGGAGGGATACTGATTCTCTATCCGATAAGGACAGGGGGAATCGGGAAGTGACCTCTCAGCTCTAAGCCGGGAGAGGTTCGAGCAGTTGCAAGCCATGACTGGCCAAGAAATGTCTGTGCTTGACTGTTCCCCTATTTTTGAGAAGCTGAAGGAGTATAAGGCTTGTCCTCCTCCTTTAGTAGAGGTTTGGGCCCACGATAACTGGCAAGATCCAGAGGCAGTGGCGAGTTATATCAGTGTGCTTGCAGGGGTGAAAGGGTCGCGACCAGGCAAAGGAAAAGCTGTAGTGTGTGCTGTATTAGGGGCAGCACTGACTGCAGCTCAGAAAGATAAACATGTTAAGAAATAATTGGAAAGGGAAATGATCGAATCCCTACAAGATCTGGTAAAGGCTCTCCAGGAACAATTGGTTGAGGAACGTATAGTTACTGAACAAAAAGCTAAACTCTGGCAAGAACAAATTGAAGTTTTGAAAAGCCAATTAGCTGATGAGCGTAACATCACTCAGCGACTTCGCACAGGTCTGTTAGATGCCTTGGACCAAGAAAAAAATCTCACGGTCTGAAAAGGAGGGGAATGAACAAGAAACTTGCAACTGGACAGATCTTAGCTCTGTTACGGATAGTGAACAGGGAATTACAAGTCTGGCAAAATCAGCAGCCAGACCCTTGCATCCAACAAAGGATTTAGAGATAAGACGAGAGATTTATTACCCCGAAAATGAGGGGGCAAATTTAAGACCATTAATAAGTCTCCGTGGGTCAGGGTGGAAGAATTCCGCAGGTCACCACTCGAACTACACCGTACCCAGCAACTGAGCTTGCTAAAATTCAGAAGAAATACACCAGACGAGCTCATGAAACTGAAACTGAATATGTGTGGAGGGTATCTTTGACTGATGGCGACCGAATTTTGTTATCAGAAGATGAGGCCCAGGGGTACTGGGGGCCAGGGTTTTTCTTAGTTACTGACGACCAGAGTGAGCCGCGGTTGTTAACTCAACGAGTTGCTTATTGGGCTGGGAGTCTGGACCCCTTAGAAAGGGGGGATCCAGTATGTATTGAGACCCCAACCATAAATCATTTGACTGAAAGTCTGCAGAAGGCTGCTTGTCTCCAATTAATGCATGACAGGCGTTTGGTTCCGCAGCAGCCTTCCCCGATGTTATTAATTGCTAATCCCGATCAAATGACTCCCCTGATTCGGGGCTTGCCAGACTCTTTGAAATCATATGCAGTACAATTACAAGATCGTTTGCGGATTGCATTAACCCCACGGAGGGGGAGACGTGGAGCGGGAGACCCCATGACTTGGGGAGAGATAGCTCAGGACTTAATAAATTATGGCCAGAGAATGGGCCTTACCAGGGGAATGGGTAAACCTAAGCCCTCCTTATGCAGAATGGAAGAGCAGGAAAATCTGTTTCCTTCCCCTCTGCAAGTTTTACGAGCAAAGAGAAACCTCTTGTGGATTGAGGGAATGAAACAGGGGATTCCCCGAGAGTTAATGGATGGTCTGACTACTGCAGTTTTAGAAAAGATCATTTGAGCCTGGAAAGGCAGAAGGAAGCTGCCCCACCACACACACCCCCCACCCCCCCTCCGAGCAGACCTTTCAGACAAAGGGAAGGACAGAACTAACAAGATGGTGGTAATTGCTTCTCAAAGAATACCGTATCAATACCAGGTGGATTGTCCCTTCTTTCTAACCATCATTGTTTTGATATGCATATATTTGTTTTACAGGATATTGATACTGGACAACCAAAGACCTATGTTACTTTTAGTGCTTTCAATAGTTATAGGCATTATCGGCTAGTTATTATTTGTAATCTGCTTACATTGTTGTATAATTTGTGGAATCATACCTGCTGAGTGTGGAGAATCCACTTATTGGAAGGCTAACCTGGAGTTGTGCCTTAAGTTACCTTATTGGGAATCACCTCCAAAATTAAGGAAGCCTGTGGGTCACCTGTGACTGCACGCTGGTGCTTGCAAATATCATATAACCAACAGCAAGATGAAGTAATCAAAGACTAGCTGGAAGGGTCTGGTCCCACAAATTAAGCATTGACAAATTGTACCTGAATATTAAATTGTATTCCCATTTAAATTCTTATTGACCTTCTAATGTGATTGTGTAACCTCAAATAGCTTTAGAAAATTTGACTTAGCATTTGTATGTACTAACAAGGTATGCCTTTAAGGAATTAAAGGTGCAGATCCACCGAGCATCTAGGATGGCATTGCAGAATCCAGCTAGCATTGCTGAAGGAACATGGACTGTGCGGTGTGCTGAGTCTGACTGAGGGAGAATGCTGCATCCCCATCCACAATGCACCTCTGCCATCACCTCTACAGGGGAGACCCATGCCACAATGAAGAAGATTGCCAACAGGAACAGAGAACTTTTTCGACTGATGAACTGGTTTGATGGATGGAACCCTGGGTCATGGGTAACATCACCGGGATCCTCAGGACTCGCGGGGTGGGGAAGATGGCTTGTAAATATTATTATTGTAATATTGTGCAAAGTTTTGCTTTTCATAGTATGACTTGCAGCAGTTAGATATATGCTCTCTTACCTTCTGTCTTCTTTTTTCCCTATACCCTTTGAGATCACAATGGTCAAAACTTGGAGTGTTTGAGTCACGGGGTGGGATGTGAGAGCCGATAAACCAGGCCTGTCCTGTGAGAAACTAAGACAAACAGCCTGGGAAAGCAAAAGTTGAGGCTGATTGAAGATTTGCCTCAAACACTCCCAAGACAAAACCGTGAGTCACAGGGTGCTTTCTGTGGAGGCCGAAGCTGATAAGGCTGCCCGATGTATCTGGGGGAGAGAGCCCTGTGGAGACAGGACGGCTCTGCCCTGGGGCACCTGGGCAGATTTCAAGGGCCATGTGTCCAGTGAACGAACTTTGCTTCATTATCCACGAAATGCATATTAAAGTTGACACCCCTCAATATGCTAACGAGGGCTGTCATGATCATGCGAGTGACATCATCCCATGAAACACCTTACCCCTCCCTGTACATGGGATACGTAGGTCTGTGGGTTGACCTAGGGGATGGACCCAAGGAAAGTGGGTATAAATCAAAGGGGAGAAGAAAGGGCTCTCTCTCTCTCTCTGCCCCTCTCCCTGCCCCCCCGGCTGTCTGGAGAGAGCAGTGAAGCAAAGAAGATGGATGCCAGCAAAGAAGATGGCCGCCTCCTGGAATCCTCCTCGCCGGTAGGATCAGCGCAGGAACCCAGACCAGTGATCTGTATTCCCCCATTCCCTCTATCTCCCTCTTTTCCTTTTTCTGTTAAGAAATGTAAAGCATATTATATTGCTCGCCACAACTTGCTCTGTACTTGGCCAATTATCAGGTGTTCAATTAGTGCATTGTAGGTAGTTAATAAATGCTTGAACTTGGAGACTTGTTGTCCTCTCCAATTGGGGATTTGCGAATCTGAGTCACTTGTCCCCCTTGTCGGAGCAGGAGGTGACAAAAGCACAGGCAGAGGTGGCTGTATTTAGTGGGACAATAGGTGTAACATTAGAGCAGAATTTTCCATCTGGGGATCCGCAGTGGGATCCAAATAACATGGAGCACAGAGAAAGTTTGAGTCGGTATCAAAAATGGATTTTATATGGAGTTAGACATGCCATGCCTAAATCACTGAATTGGTCTAAGTTATATGAGGTGAGACAAGATAAGAATGAATCTCCCTCAGTGTTTCTGGACAGGCTGAAAGAAGCTGCCAGAAAATACACTGATTTGAGAGTAGAAACAGAGGTGGCTCAGATACAATTGGCTTTGATTTTTATGGGACAATCGGCACCAGATATAAGAAAGAAACTCCAGAAACTTGAAGGAAAAGACTCAAGGAGTCTGAATAAAATGCTAGAAGCATCATGGAAAGTATATAATAATAGGGAAAAAAGAGGAAAGGAAGACCAGAGAAAGTAGAGAAAGTAGATTGTTGGCTGTAATTACAGGGACAGCAAGCAGAGGAAGAAGCAGAGGAAGAGGACGAAGAATCCGTGGAAGGGGAGGATTTATGAACTCTGGCAATCAAAATTTTAGCGGCCCCTTAGGAATAAATCAGTGTGCCTTGTGCAGGGAGGAAGGACATTGGAAAAAGGATTGTCCTAGAAATAGAAATGTTCAGAAAGAAATAGCCAAATTGAGGGGTTTAGATGACTGAAGGGGACCGGAGGGGAACCCACCTGAGCCTCTGGTTGTAATAAAGCTGGGAGAAAAGGAAGTTAAATTTTTGGTAGATACAGGAGCGACATTTTCGGTATTGAATACTTGTAAAGGAAAAATTGGAAAAAAAACGAGCAAACATAATAGAAGCAACAGGGAAGGAGGAAAATAGGCCATTCCTGCAACCTCTGGATTTAAAATTTGAAACAAAATAATTACACATGAATTTCTGTATGTACCAGAATGTCCGATACCCTTGTTAGGAAGAGATTTGTTATCTAAACTAAATGTACAAATTGTTTTTGAGGAAGGGGAACTTTTCTTGAAAATACCTGAGTCAAAAACAGGAGAAATCCTGATGATACAAGAAAAAGTGAAGGAGCAAGAAATTCCACCAGAGGTAGATTCTGCAGTGATTCCTACAGTATGTGAGACAGACATTCCTGGCAAATCAAAATTGTCAGAGCCTGTGAAAACAGACTTAAAGGAAGGTGCAGGGACAGTAAAAATTAAACAATATCTAATTAAACCAGAAGTTAGACAGGAATTGAAGAAACTAATTGATAAATTTCTGAAGTACAAAATTTTAGAGGAATGTGAATCTGAATATAATACTCCTATTTTACCAGTCAGAAAACCCTCAAGTGAATACAGATTAGTTCAAGACTTGAGACCGGTGAATCAAATAGTCAAGGACATATATCCTGTGGTGGCAAATCCTTGTACATTGTTGACAACGTAAGAGGAAAATTTTCAGTGTTTTACAGTGCTTGATTTAAAAGATGCTTTGTTTTGTATACCTTTGGAGAAGGAAAGTAGAAAATTGTTTGCTTTTGGGTGGGTAAATCCACAGACAGGACAAAAGATGCAGCTGACATGGACAAGACTACCCTAAGGATTTAAAAATAGCCCAACAATTTTTGGAAACCAGCTGGCAAAAGAACTTGAAAGTTGGAAGCAGAACCAACCAAGGCCTGGACATTTGCTTTTACAGTATGTGGATGACATACTAATTGCTACAGAAGAAAGATTTACCTGCATACAGGTAACATTGGACCTTTTGAATTTTCTGGGACTGAATGGGTACAAAGTAACTCAGAAGAAAGCCCAAATAGCCTGCCAGACTATGATTTACCTGGGCTTTGAGATTTCAAAGGGACAGCAGCAATTAGGAAAAGACATAAAGAAACCATTTGCAATATACCTGAGCCGAAAAACATTCATGATCTCAGAGCGTTCTTGGGAATGACCGGGTGGTGTCATCTTTGGATTATGAATTAGTCTAATAGCTAAACCATTGTATGAGGCCCCAAAGAATTCTCCTTTGGTATGGGGCCCCCAACAACAGAAGGCTTTTATAGAGTCAAAATGTGCGTTAATGTCTGCACCTGCTTTAGGACTTCCTGATTTTACCAAAGATTTTCAGCTGTTTGTTCTCGAAAGACAACACCTGGCACTGGGTGTGCTGACTCAGAAGATGGGAAGCTGGAAACGACCTGTCGGATACTTCTCTAAACAACTGGACACAGGGAGTAAAGGGTGGTGTCCTGGTTCAGCCAGGATAGAGTAAAGTTTTCCCCAGCAGAGAGAAAGGGGGAAGGGATCTCCAGCCGGGTTATTCATACCATGCTGACGTCAGGTTCGTGGGCGGAACCTCTTCCTTGCTCCTTGGTGGTTTCGGGAGGGAATTTTGCTTTCTGTAGACCAGCTAGCGGTATTTCTCTGTATATCATTTGTCTTATTCACTGTTATTGCTGTTTATTGTTGTTACCATTGATACTGTTGTTATTCAGATTGTTCTATCACTCTGTTGTATTAAATTTCTAGTTATTTTAGCCGGGGTCTGTGTCTAACTTCCAACCCGACTGGCGCGGGTCGGGGAGGGGCAACGGCCATGTGGTCCCTGATCCCGGCAACGATTAAAACTTGCACAGGTGGCCAAACTGCCTCCGAGCTGTGGCTGCAACAGTGATGCTCATACAGGAAGCTCGGAAATTGACTTTGGGAAGAACAATAACAGTCTATGTCCCACACATGGTGATAATTGTTTTAGAGCAAAAGGGGGGACATTGGCTATCTCCAAGCCAAATGATGAAGTACCAAGTAATACTAACAGAACAGGATAATGTGATTTTAAAAACAACTAACCTGGTAAATCCTGCAGTGTTTTTAAGCTCTACACAGGAAGAAGGACAACTGAAACATGACTGTCTGGCTACTGTCGAGTATGTTTATTCCAGTCACGAAGATTTGAAGGATGTACCTGGAGTGACCAGACTGGGAATTGTATACAGATGGCAGCAGCTTTGTGGAGCAAGGAGTTTGATATGCTGAATATGCGGTAACAACAGACACCACAGTTATAGAAGCAAAGGCACTGACAAGTACCACATCAGCTCAGAAAGCAGAACTTATTGCTTTGATTCGAGCCTTAGAACTAAGTGAAAAGAAGAAAGTAAATATTTGGACAGACTCAAAGTATGCTTTTGGGGTGGTACATGTCCATGGAGCTTTGTGAAAGGAAAGGGGATTATTATCCTCTCAGGGATCAAATATTAAACATCAAAAGGAAATTCTACAATTATTACAGGCAGTTCAAAAACCAGATCAGGTAGCAATCATGCACTGTAAATCACACCAAATTGGAAATACAAAAGAAATTATTGGAAACAATTTGGCTGACCGAACAGCAAGGAAAATAGCAAAGGAACAAGCATTCCAAATGGCAATAATTCCCTCCAAAACAGTAACTCTCCTGAGGGAAAGGCCAAAATATTCAGTAGAAGATGAAAAATTAGGTCAATTTTTGAATGGTAAGAAAAATTTAGCGGGATGGTAGATAACTCCTCATGGACGAGTAGTAGTTCCACCTTTATTAATGAGAGAAATAATGCAGACCAAACATCAAGGATGTCACTGGGGAGCAGAAGCTTTAGTAACTTCTTTACAAAAACAAGTTATCTCTGTCAAGATAATAGATATGGCTAAATTAAGAACTACAAAATGTGAAGTATGTTTGAAAAATAATCCAGTAACCAGAAAAAGAGTTCTAATGGGTAGATTAAAATCTGGTACAGAACCTGGAGATTATTGGCAAGTAGATTTTTCAGAATTACCTAGACAAAATGGGTACCGATACATTCTGGTGGGGGTTGATACTTTTACAGGATGGCCAGAAGCTTTTCCCTTTCACACCACACAAGCCAATGAAGCAGTGAAGTGGTTAATGTGAGAAATAATACCAAGATTTGGAGTTCCTATTGGAATTTCATCTGAGAGAGGTCCACACTTTGTTGCAGAAATAGTCCAAAATGTTAGTAAAGTTTTAGGCATCACTTAATTTGTATACTCCATGGAGGCCACAATCCAGTGGAAAAGTAGAAGGAATGAATCAAATTTTAAAAAGGCAAATAAGTAAGATCTGTCAAGAGACCAATTTAAAGTGGCCTCAAGCACTTTCATTGGCATTATTACGAATCAGAGTACAGCCAAAGAGTGGAACCTCAGTCAGTCCTTGTGAATTGCTGTATGGAAAACCTTATGAGTCCCCAGAACCAAATCCAAACATGCATGTAAAAGGAAAACAGGATGTGTATAACTATTTGCTTTCTTTAGGAAAAACACTGTGATCCGGAGTGCAGTGGTGTGGAATAGACCATTATCCCTAGAAAGTCCAGTGCATGACTTTCAACCAGGAGATTATGTCTATGTGAAAACGTGGACTTCCGAACCTTTACAGGAGCATTGGAAAGGAACTTTCTAAATACTGTTAACAACCTTTATGGCTATTAAGATTACAGAATCAGATGCTTGGATACACTATACCCGAGTGAAGAAAGCACCTACTCCATGGAAAATTATAAGCCGTGACCCAAAGACTTTAAAACTGACTTTAAAACATGTTTAATATTTCATATCAGTTTGTGATTGTTCTCCTTATATTGGCTTGGAAGGTGACGCTGGTGGAATCATGGGTTGATCTGGTGGCAAGGAACAGAAGGCAATCAGATACAGAACAGTTAATCCAAATTCCCAAAGAAATGCCTGAGGAAAATTTGATGTTAGAATTGATCAAGGGATTTGACAATTTACAAAATGTCACCCAGATCACAGCTTGTTTACCAATTCCAAGAGCAGTAGGTGAATCTATTCCTTGGGGAAACCTTGCTATGAATTTGACCAATTTGGAACATAAAAATGAGACTACTACTACATACTGCAAACAGAAGCCAGTGACTCAATGGTATGAACAGGTAAAACTTATTAGGAAACAATGGAAATCAATGGGTGAGAAACCGATTGTAAAAAACTGTTAAACTATAATTTCACAAAAGCAGTCCAACCAGTCACTCTTCCTGGGGTTCCAGCTGTTGGATGATGTTCATATGGTGAACAGATTAAAAACAATGGAGCGGAAGCATCATGGAATGGCAGTGTAGCAAAACTACGTACCCAAAGACAGGCAAAGTGGGACTCTGTATGGTCTATGTCAATATTCTCATGATTTCAGTACATGGACAGAACTCCTTGGTGTTTTATGAGGGACAGTACTGGATTAAAGGTGTGTTTGCAATCCTTCCCTTGATAGTAGATAAAGGCACTACCCGACTAGAAAAGGAATGTGTTGTACCATGGTAGAAGTGTGAAAAGGTGTATGATTTCAGCAATGCAGACTTAATAATTCAAATAATTCCTCATTTGGCAGCTGCTTTAAAGTTCAGTTGTTATTGCCAAGGTTTTCATAATAACCTCACCATGACTAGCATCTTTACACCCGGAATGGGATACTTTTTTAGTTGTAAGAAATCTACCATTCAGAGTCCAGGACATTTAGTTTGGACATTAAGTGATGGCACCTGGACAACCCACTTACCCGTAGATGGTAAGGTGAAACAAATTACATTAGGCCTGCCAACACTGTGTCCAATTCATAAGAAATCGCCATTCAAGGGATCCCTGGAAAATTTAAAACTACAACGAATTAAGAGGTCTGAAACAGATGATGACACCTGGAATGAACCATCAACAGGAGTAAAAATTGGCTGGGCTTTAGAGTCTCTTTTGAACCCAATAGCGTCCTATAGGAATAGAGAATGGCTTTATCACTTAACAGGGCAAGTAGAAAAATTGGCCAATGTTACAAGAAAAGGATTTAAAGAATTAAACATCCAATTACATGCAACTTCCTGAATGACACTTCAAAAGCTGATGGCATTAGATATGCTTCTGTTAAAGGAGCATGGAGTGTGTGGATATCTCAAAGATAGATTGGATCATTGCTGCATTCATATCCTGAACGTTACACAGGATGTAGAATGTGATCTAGATCTGTTAGGCAAAACTGAAAAAGAAATAGAAACCATTCAGAAGATATGTCAGAAGATTAACTAGGAAAGATTTTTAGTGGATTGGGTTGGAACTTGAGCTCTTGGCTGAAATCCCTAATCAAGACTCTGTTTTTGTTACTGATCGTCTTTTTAATGATTATGCTGGTCTTAAAAGACAGTTTACTAATAGACATGCAATACATCGTAGAATGATAAGAGAAGTACCTACTATGCCACCAGACTATAACCCGCCACCACCATCACATGGAGAAACAAACTTTGGCTTTGAAGAGAAAAACTAATAAAAGTGTGAAAGTATTGAAATGATTTTCAACACTTTCAAAGGGGGGAAATTTTACTGATTTTATTATCAACTGATCAAATTGTGTTTGGTTGTGTTTTGATTATAATACAAGTATAGAGCTAAGAGATATTTTAGTAAGAATCATTTATTTTACATTTATTGCATTGTGAATCTAGCAACTGACTGCTACTCTAAAATTCCCTCTACAGCCCCATACCAAGGCCAAAGGGATTGGTCATAATTTTTTAGTAGGAATGGTTAGAACCTAGGTAACAAAACACAGGGTGATTTGTAAACTGATTTATAATGCATATATAAGACTAGAATAATGCAAGTAGTTGTCAAGGTCCAGGATTAATGGGAACTGAGGGAAGTGACCGTAACAGCTTGCAAGTACCTGCCAAGAAAACTGTGTCCTTAAGCAAAAGGTAATTCCGGCAGGGGGAGGTCGCGACCACCGACTCATGGACCACCTACTCACATTACACCCCAGACCCATTTCTAGACATTTCTAAACTCTACTGTGCAGAATCGGAAGTAGGAGGAGAATATGTTAATGATTTCTTGGAAGTTGTATGTTTATGTATGAAGACTTAATGAATATGTATGGATAAGTTCTATATAAGGTGTATGATTCTGGTGCCTGGCACGTGTTGTTGGTGAGAGCACTCCCCTACATATCCGGCTGTCAATAAAGAAGTGTCTGCTTATCTACACCAAATTGGTGTCGATAAATTTTTATTTCCAGCATTTTGGTAACAATTTGATGAGATTAATATTAGCATGAATCACTTTGATTAGTCTAGAATAGGATAAAATATGAGGTTATCAAACTACATTTTTTTAAATCAGCCTTCTAATGCAGGATAGCCAATAGTAACAAAGTGACAGAAATATGCCGAAGTCACAGAATAGATTGCTTCTTATCCCTGACGTCATCTCAGCATCTAAAGAGAGCTTTGTTTTCAAAACAACAGCATCCTTCTGATTTTGAAGCAGAATGATTACACATTATTTATCACTGATAATAATGCACTGTATGACATTTTCCATTGTAACAGGTGACCTAGTACTGACTGAGTTGAATACACACCAGAAACTATATAGAATTGAGAGAGGTACTTTCAAGTGCAGGGTTGTTACATTGAAGCTAAACTGCTGTCTCTAGGGTCTGACCTAGCACTGGTAACGGGAAGTGCATTTTTCTTGGTATGTACATCTCCCTTGAATTTAGCTGTGTCATCTCTGACTTGATTCTGTGTCGCTGTGCATAGGCACACCCAAGGGAATATTAGGGCTGTACATCGGAAAAAATATGGGTCCTTGGAATATGATTCTAGTCATCTTGACTCACCTGGTAAGTGTATCTTGACTTGCACTGGGTAAACAAGCTTACACTATTTTCTATCTAGGACCTGTGTGAGAGACTGAAATGTCCTATGACTGTCTCACAGATTGCATGTCTTTGCAAACCTGCAAGACAATCTGCTGTGGCCTGTGAATCGGTCTGGGGAATGTCACCCAGGGAAGTGGGAGTGTATTGAAGGATGCACCCCCCCACTTCTTTATGGTTGCATTGTGAGACTCAAAGGGCCAGAAGTGTACTGAGCTTGCCCAATCCTGTTGCCATTTGTGGATCTATTGTGTAGGCCAGACCCCGTGCACACACTGCTAATGAACTGACAAGAGGCAAACGTTCCTGCCCTGAAGCGAGATGCAATAAAACCTGTGGGACCAGAGAAAAAAAAAACGAAAGGTGGGCAGATATGCTAATCAACGGATATGATGAAGAGAACTTTGCTTCAGGTGCATCTGCCATCAAAGCTAGATCCGTGTGCACTTGTCACTGATAAACAGAAGACTGAGGACCAACGGGACACCACTGGATCCATGGTGGTGACTATTCTTGCAACACTATCGTGCATCCCTGCTTTATTTCTGACTTTTCCTTCCATACTGTCCTATCACTATCCCTCTTCATTTTTTTAATAATAAAAACCTGTTTTGGGTATATGGCATTTGACCTCATTTGTGTCTTCTCTTGGGATCATATCAAAACCTCCCACAACATTGATTCGGGACAACCTGTGTACGACAGAGGCAAGGAAGTAAATATTTATTGTGTTTCTGTGTCATTAGCTTAGTGCAGGAAGTAGAGAAAACTATAGCAAATTCTAGATGATGTATTTATGGTCATATTTTAACTGTGTCTTCTAGAGTTTGGATGGTGAAGAAGGAGAATCACTACTAGGTAAGAGTCTCTGCAGAGTTTCTTCTAGAGTTACTGACTGACCTAGAAGGAATAGTAATGGATCTCAGATATCTGTTATTTAAAATGTAACTTATAGTTGCTCATTGGAGATGTGCAACATGACTGAAAAGTGGATTCAGCATGACTGTGTGAGAGAAACCACAAGCAACATTTCTTTCCTTGCTACTACAGACGTATCCCAATTCAGATTGATCCTACTCTTTCAGTGATGCATCTTTTATGTCATGTGTACCAATCTGTCACAAAAAATGGAAAAACTTCTCTGTGAAATTATTTCCCTCCTTCTTCATATCCCCACTGTTTTCTGGAATATATTGAAATAATTATTATGTTTCCAGAATTTTTTTTCCTTCATATTACTTGAGACAGGTACTCCAAGCCTTTGTGGTTGGTAAGCCAAAATATCTTTGAATGGTATTTGATATCTTACAGAATGGGTTGTTAAGCATTGGAATGGGCTGCCCAGGGCAGTGGTGGAGTCCCCATCCCTGGAGGTGTTTAAAAGTTGGTTTGACATAGCGCTAAGGGATATGGTGTAGTTGGGAACTGTCAGTGTTAGGTTAATGGTTGGACTAGGTGATCTTCAAGGTCTTTTCCAACCTAGATGATTCTCTGATTATGTGATATTTAGGACCTGAGGATCATAATAAATTATTCTGGAACTAGCATTTTAGCTTCCTGGTAGATTCAGCTTCCTGGTAGATACTTTGTGCTTGTCTTCAAAAATCACTAACTTAGTATCGTGCGTAAAGCACTGCCCAAGAAAGAAAGAAATGGGATAATCAAGTGGGAGGGTAAAAATAACAGGTAAGAAAAAATCTGGACATTGATTCTTTTATTTCAGTATGCATTTAGTCTTCTTCTGGTGGATCTGAATATTGGTATTTTTGTTTGCATTTTTATAGATGAGTCAGGTGAGTTAAAAATACACTGAAATATGTAATTTATTGGATTTTAGTGAGTTGTTTATCAGTGCTCCTCTATACACATATACAAGCAATAGATACTGATTCTGCTTGCATTTCTATGAAAATTAATGGATCATTATTTATGTTACATTATTTTGAAAATTGCTTTACCATGTCTTATTAAGACAAAATGACTCACAACTTTGGTTCTGGTAGTTCTCCAGCATGTTCTGTGTCAGTTGCTGAAGTCCCTATGATATCGTTGCTTAGCCTCACAATGGCAGATGTAGTAGGGGACAACTTTGCCCGAGGCTGAACCACTATGAGTGGTACTTCTTAAAGGATAGGAGTAAGGGTGGCCAATATGTATCTTAAAAAAGAGAGGAAGAAGTTAACTCAGAGAATTTATAGTATGGTTATGGAGGCAAAATGTCTTTCCCTTGCTGGTAACTATCTACTCCATATAGGATTGTAGGTGTTTAACATCCAACATCCTAGCCAGGCCAGGCCAGAGAGCATTCTGTTGAGAACAACTCCTTAGTTACTCCTGAGAAAAATGCTCTGCCATGTTCCAGATGTGGACACTTTCAAGAGGCCTTCCAGTGCTCAGATAAAAGAAAATGCATGAGGTAGTGTGCATGTCAGTGTATCCACACTATTTTTCCATTAAGTGGGAATAAATGTTGAAGCACTGTAATTTATTTTTCATGAGGAAAAATCTAGTGTGAGTGAAAAGCTCTAGTTATATTCTGTTAAAGACAATTATTATTAAAGTTGCCTATGTTATAATCAGACAAAGCCAATTTTTATAAAAATATATATTTTTATTTGGGTTCAATCGATTTAGGGTGGGAAGCAATAGGCAAAGCAGCGCTGGGTGCACACCAAGTTCTAAAAAGCAGAGGTTTTTATACTCTCGTGTCATCGTCTTTAACCAATCTCCTCCCGTCAGATAGTTGTTCTGCTCTTTTCCATTGGGTCATTTGGGTTGCTGGGGTGCATGTCCTCCTCCTATTGGGTCTTTTGAAAGTCTCAAAGCCTTGGTCTCCTGGCACACTTTTCTCCTATTATTGGATCTTTTAAAAGCCTCATGGTCTCATCCTTTTTGAGGGGTTTTCTTCAAACAGCAGTTACATGTCAGCTCTAGGTGGGGTTTCTGAGACAAGGTTACATTATTCCAATCCGAATGGCACACTTTTAATTTAATTGTTTAACATTTACAGATCATTCAATTGTACCCACCCTCCTTGCTTAACTTAGTAAATTAGTAACAACAGTTTATTACAGTCT
>NW_020799142.1:1034215-1083297 GCF_003259725.1 Athene cunicularia | reverse complement strand
TTTTTTTTTTTACAAAGTTCAGCAGTTCATAGTCCCCATCCTGACATCATTCTCAGTTTGTCCAGCTATTAATAAATCATCTACATATTGTAAAAGCTTTATTTTTGAGGATTACTTGAATGTCTGCAGTAACTTTTTTTTTTTTTAATGCCTGCCCAAAAAGGTTAGGTGGTTCTGTAAACCCTTGGGGAAGCACTGTCCATCTGAGTTGTTGTTTTCTATTATTAGATGGATCTTCCCATTCAAATGCAAAATAGTGTCTGTTCCCCTTGTCCGGGGTGGGGTGGTGTAGGATCAAAATGCATCCTTTAAGTCAATTAGACTGTACCAAATATAGTTAGGGGTAGTTGGTTAAGCAGCATATAGGGGTTTGCTACCACAGGGAAATGAGCCACAGTTTGCTGATTTACAGCCCTTAAATCTTGCACCAATCTGTAATATCTGTCTGATCGGTAAAATAGATGTATTATATGGAGACATACAAGGTTCCAATGTGCCTTTACATGATAATTCATCTATAATTGGTTTCAGCCACTCTCAACCCTTTAGGGGAATGGAGTATTGTTTTATCTGAATTGGTGTCTCCAGATCAATTATATAAATTTTAATAGGCTTTATTTTAAGCTTTCCATTATCTCCTTTTGTATACCAGACTTTAGGATTTACTTGTTGCTTGTCTTTTTCCATTAATGTATAATTTTGTAAAAAAAAATTTCTTGTACTAGTATTTTTTTTTATTCCAGCTTCTGGTAGCAATAATAAATCCCCTCGGAATATTTTTTATAGCTTGTAAAAATCCAAACTCTTCCTTCTGGGGCTTCATTTTATTTTCATCAAGCACTCCTTTGACGTCTTTGTCCCCAGAAAATAGAGCTCCCGACTCCCTTATTCTTCTTTAAACATCCTTTTATCCTGCTCCTGTTTTCTACAATTCTGCTGTAAATATCCCTTCTTTCCACAATAACAGCATGCTAATTCATTTTCTCTAATTACTGCCCCTTTCTTTTCACCACCCAAAGTTCCACATAAATCCATCAGAAAGATCTCAGAGGTTTCTCTGACTGCTGCAAATATTTTCGCCTTTGCTTTCTGCTTTTCTTCGTCTCTCCTAACATACACTTTCTGTGCTTCTTTTAATAGCTCCTGCAGTCTCCGGTCTTGCCAATTGTATACTTCTCATATTCCTGATGGCACCTCACCAATTGGCTATGAATTGAGGGCTTTTTTGTTTTTGTTTTGGTTTTTTGTTTGTTGGTTTGGGTTTGTTTGGTTTTTTTTGTTTGTTTTTTGTGGTTTGGGGTTTTGTTTTTTTTATAAAGGCTCTCCCACCGGGAGTGTCTGGTCTACCCCCAAATACATTTGTAAATTATTTCTTAATATTTCCATCCAGTCAGTGGGTGGTTCATCTCTCCCTTGATGTTTACTAAAGACTTTATTAATATTTTGCCCCCAAGGAACTGCTTCTCTAATGCCGGCCACTGTTAAATTTCTAAGGGCCCTCATATTCTAATTGCCCTGTTCTTGATGACCCTAATTAGGGCTGACATTGGGCCATTTCTGATCTGCCGGCGGCCCTGCTTGATTTTGCAGTTCCCACAAACACATTCTGGTTGGTCTAATTATTTGCCTTTCCTTGGTCATAAAGAAAATGCTTAAAATGGACCGTACTTCTTCCCAGGTGTAAGTATTGGGACATAAAAATTGATCTAACCTCTCAGCTACTCCGAGAGGATCATCTAATAAAGTCCCCATTTCTTTTTTAAAATTTTGTACATCGGAGGTGTTTTACTGGACTGCCACAAATCCAATGAGTCCTTGATTGCCTCCAAGGGGTACCTCCCGTAAGGATATAATGAAGCTCCCTCAGTTATGGCAGTTTTACTTCTTGTACATACAGCCAGAGGTAGAAGGGGAACCTCCGGGGTTGTTACAGACGCCGGAGCAGTTAAAGCAGCTGGAGTTGTTAAGGCTGCCTGGGCCAGGGCAGTCAAAGACGCCGGGGCTGGCAAAGGTCCCAGGGCCGGGGCCGTCAAAGCTGCTGGGGCCGGATAATTAAAGTACAGAGGGGGCCAGTTATCTAGTGGTTCCCATTCATCATCTTTCTCTATCCCTTCCTTGTTCTTATCCCTTTTTTCTTCAGATTTTTCATCTTTTTTTAGTGTAAGTATTGAAGCTGGATAAGGACATGAATTCCTGATCCACAATTTTGCATATGTGCCTTCTCGGCTAAAAGGTTTTCTTGAGTAAACATATGTACTGAAAGCCTGGCAAATCCAGTCTTCAAAAGATCTAAAAGTAGGCCAGAAGACATGTGGTTTTAAAGGTTTCTTCAGCCATTCAACCATACAATATTGGATTAATTTTAAATTTACTTTTTCCCTTTCTAGGACCACTTTCATTCCAATTTCTAATAATTACACCTAATGGACTATCTGGTGGTATATCCGGTAATTTACTCTTTTTTTTCTGATCCTGGGTTTTTGATTCCTTTTGACCCATCTAGGGGTTTTAGTGTGGCAACTCTTACAGCCCTTGTAGGGGGTTGGATCCAGGGAGTTGGGCCTCTTACCCATCCATGTTTCTACGCCAATTCCTCTCGCCCTGGGAGCTTTCTACGCCAATTCCTCTCGCCCTGGGAGCTTTCTGCGCCAATTCCTCTCGCCCTGGGAGCTTTCTGCGCCAATTCCTCTCTCCCTGGGAGCTTTCTGCGCCAATTCCTCTCTCCCTGGGAGCTTTCTGCACCAATTCCTCTCGTGTTGAGAGCTTTCTGCGCCAATTCCTCTCGCCTTAGGAGCTTTCTATGCCAATTCCTCTCGCCTTGGGAGCTTTCTACGCCAATTTCTCTCTCCCTGGGAGCTTTCTACGCCAATTCCTCTCTCCCTTGGTTACTGGTGAGAGTGTCCTGCGAGGGCCTGAACCCTCTACCCACCCATGTACCCCTAGAACCCGTACTCCCACCCACGAGTTCTATAGGATCCGCTTCGGTCCTTCACCAGTCAAATCCCTTGCGGTAGTTTGGAACCATGGTTAGAAGACATCCACACTCAATTCGGTACTCAATTCCTGGCTCCAAAACTACTTTTGTTTCCAGAATGAGATTCTGTCTCAATCACACTCTCACAGACAAGCAACCGAATCCCACCCAACCAAATGGTATCCCTTATACTCACAACTCCATCGTCTTTGTTTGGGTCTTCGTGCACCAGAATTACAGTTATTTTATACTGCAGCCTTTCCTTTGGAGCTCCAATACCTTTGACTATTGCTTCTCTTTTGTCCGTTGATCTCTGGAGACTGACCCAGACTGCTACTTTTGAGCCACAGTCTGTGGGGCACCCCTCGAGAAGCCACAGTCCAGGAAAGCACACTGAGATCATGTCGGGGTCACCAAATTGTTATAATCAGACAAAGCCAATTTTTATAAAAATATATATTTTTATTTGGGTTCAATCGAATTAGGGTGAGAAGCAATACGCAAAGCAGCGCTGGCCACACGCACACCGAGTTCCAAAAAGCGACGGTTTTTATACTCTTGTGCCATTGTCTTTAACCAGTCTCCTCCCGTCAGAGAGTTGTCCTGCTCTTTTCCATTGGGTCATTTGGGTTGCTGGGGTGCATGTCTTCCTCCTAATGGATCTTTTGAAAGTCTCGAAGCCTTGGTCTTCTGGTGTGTTTTTCTCCTATTGGATCTTTTAAGAGCCTCATGATCTCATGCTTTTGCCGGGCTTTTCTTCAAACAGCAGTTACATGTCAACTCTAGGTGGGGCTTCCGAGACACGGTTCCATTGTTCTAATCCGAATGGCACACTTTACATTTAATTTTTTAACATTTACAGATCATTCAAGTATACCTACCCACCTTGCCCTACCTAGCAAATTAGTTACAATAGTTTATTACAAAGTCAATGCTAATGGTATTTAATTTCCCTTAATGGAAATGCAGCTTTCACTAACACAGTGTGTCCTGTACTGTCAGAAAAAAAGTAGTCACCCTTTTTCTTTACTTGCATTCAATAAATGAAGGAATCATGCTTTATTTTTTTCTACAAAGGACATTTGTAAGTTAATTGTGGTAGAATGATATGTGTCAACACAGAAGCAAAGAAAGGAAGTCAACTGGCTGATGCCAAAATGAGATGGAATGCATAAAACTGGCAGTGTCAGGGTACAGATTACCAAGGCAACAGCAGGAAATTTGAAGAAAAACTATGTACAGAGAAAAATACATCATCTTAAAGAAAGCATCTTCTCAGATCCAATGCATATCTCCTACCTGTTGATTTCAGTTGCCTTTTTCACTCTTTTTTACTCTTTATGCCAAACTCTTTCTGATATAAAGAAGTAGAAGTGTGCAGAACCTTCAACATGTTATCCCTGCAAATCATAAAGAACATGGTCTTTTCCTTTTTAATAAAATACATCATTATTTAAGGCTGGTAAAACAATCTGCATTGATTTTAACATTTATAATTCAGCAGACTTCATACATATCATCAAGTAATTAATATAGAAGCAGGCTACAGCCCTAATAGAAATGGCAAATAGCATGCAGATAATCAGATGCAATTCAATAAATTCAAAACAATCTGCTGGTTAGTAGTACTACACAGCAGGAATGCTACATGTAACATGCATCTGTGACTACATGTAGAAATGCTTGGCCATGCCAAAATGTGTAAGGAAATCACTGACAAAGAGGAAATTCTGGATAATTTTCTCGGATGGTATAAACCAGGATGTAGCAGACACTGTGAATCTGACCGATGAATCTAAATAAGGGTACTTTTTTATCATATAACTCTTGCTTTATTTTTGCAGTTATAAATAGAGAATGCACAACAAAGAAAACATGCTTGTATCTAGCATTAACTGAGAACATTTTAGAGCAGATTCATGTAAGCCTTGTGCAGAAACTGACTTCCTTTTGTTATTGCTAAGTATTATTTCCATTTTTTGCAGGATTTATTATTTGCAATATTTTTCCTCAGCAACATGTCATTGTTTATTATAACTAATTTTTTGTGTATTTAATCAAATACATTTTATATTTATTAAAAAAAAAAAAAGTTTAACTGGACTATAAAATAGACAAATAACATTTTAAAGAGCATCTCAATCCTAATTTTCAAAAAAGGTTTCAAAACCCATTACTTCCAAAAGGATTACATACATAAACCTCTATTTGCAGTAGTAATTTTCACATATATGTAAAAATCTAAATGCAGAAATATAAAGAAAGGCTTTAGGGGCAAATGGAGCATTGTGTTAATTAGAATTTAGAAGCAGACCACATATTCAGATTTACACTGGGAAAGCTGCTCACCGTCTGGACTGAAATGATATGCCTGAGCTCTGGCTTGTTAGATCCTAAGTATTAGTCCTGGTTCTGAAAAAAATCCAAGCTGGGGAGAAACTGACCTGTCTATTTCTTTATTTCATATGTTTTGAAACCAATGGGCTATGAAAACATTGTAAGAAAGCATCTTACAATGCTTTATATTTTAAACATTTTATTGGAATAGTAAAAAATATTTCTGTTCCTCTAAACCAAATTAGTCCTATTTACCAGTCTTCCTGGACCTTAAAGTAATAACTGATATGAAGATATTACATAAATATATTTGATAAATTGCTATCTTGTTTTCAGGTAAGCATTCATTATAAGACCTTTAACTATGTTTAGATTTAGAAGGAGGTTAGATATTGCCATTTGAATTATTCTGTGTTTAGTGCTGAGTACTGACACTATGAAAGACTAATATAAATTCTTTGAGTACAGAAATCTCCAGACAATATTAAACTTTATCTTAATTTTAAACTGTTTTTTCTCCTTGAAAACAGGTTTGGGTTGGGTTTTTGTTTGTTTGTTTGTTTGTTTTGTTTTGTTTTTTTAACAGTAGCCAAAAAAATCAATGGAAGTGACCTGTACTCTAATTTTAGATGACCACATTATCCCCTTACAGACTCTTCACTAAAAGTGCAGTGACCTATACAAAAGTGTTTTCAATAGTTGCAAGTCATGTATTAAAACAAATGTTACTGTAAGGCACTCTATTCATGTTTCCTCAGAGTTTTATATGGTGTCTTTCTGTGTAGAAAGTTAGCAAACTTTTCTGTCCACATAGGTGTGTGAAAGCCTAATATTCTGGATGTGACAAGTTAATAAAAGCATCTGGCTTCTATAGCAGTATAAACATTAAACAACAAATGTGGGTGCGTATGCCTGGTCATGAACCTTCTGCGTCACTGACATTGTGACAGTATCATCAGCATTCAGGTTAGAAGATTAACAACGTCTGAATTAATAACACACTTGTGTTAGAAGACTAACGGTGTCTAGATTAACCACAGCTAAAAGCAAAAGAATTTGTTCTTGTTAGGGAAGAAACAGATGAGATTCCTTAAAATAACAAAGCAGAAACTTATCTACTGGCTGCATGCGGTTAGTAGTCCTCACCGAAAGTGCTGAGAGGAACTAGTTTTTGAAATGAGCACGCACTAGAGCAACACACGGATTTGCTGTTATTTTTAGAATGTACAAGAATATATAAGGACTCGTTTTTCTAATAAACTTCAGAGCTTGACTGTTAACCATATTGGTCTCTGTCTTGTCTCACAACCTCATCCTGCAACAAACAAAAGCTGAGCCTGCATTTTAGTGACAATCCTCAGTAAGAGGTAGAGGCATCGTTTTCAAATAGCAGTCTTACAGAAAGGGAGTACACAGTACTTTCTAAGCAAAAATGCTTTCCAGACAGTTTTAAAAGATATATTTTTGCTAGCCATACAGTGAGTTACTCATTTTAGAGATTTTCACCTTAGAAAGCAAGACAGATGCTGAAAAATTTTCTATGTAAAACTGCTGGGAAAAAAAGCTTGCCTAAGGAGGAATTTCAGCTTACCAAATGCATGTAACACATATCAAACCTTTGTTGTTGTTGAGAAAAGAGATGTTGTCTGGCAAGATTAACTCCAACAAAATTTGGGAATCATGAATAAAAACCACTTTAAAATAACCAATGTGAGGTATGGCAGCCATAGTGTCAGGGCATTTAAAGACAGAACAAACATCACTCTTCTTGATATTGCAGCCAGTTGAATTGTACAGAAAGAAAACATTAACTTGCATTTACTTGGAGCATATTTCCAGAAAATATGTCACATTTAGATCAGGAAGAGAGAGAGAATTTATCACATTTGTGTTTCTTAGTTCTCAAAAGTTTTTTGCATCTCTCTTCTATATGGTATCCAGTTTTCTATTACCTTTTTGAAAAGTTGTGTATCAGAATGAGTCGGTGTTATCAATTCATCCTGAGGATTAATTTGTTCCTTGTTTTCACTTCCATGTCATGTTGATACAGGAGCACTCTCAACATTTATGGTGTGCTCTAGCTACTAATGTACAACTCAAAACCAATCAATTAGGTAGATTTTATTGAACACCTGTTATATTGTTTTTGTAGCTTTTCGTCAGTGTGTTACATGGTCAAATAACTTATGACATCCAAATATATCTATTTGCCTTTCTCAGTTATTTCAGCAAATACTAAAATTAGACTTGTTTGAGAATATCTATTTTCCATATAAGAGTATCAGCTGAATTAAATTGTATCCTTCAAACTGTTGATGAAATTATTCTTGCAAGAGCTTTTTCATTATATTGTGGTGGATCTCTTTAGCCCATCATTATTTAGACCATGCTCTTTGGGTGGTTTGGGGGATTTATGTGTTGTTTATTTTTTATTTTAAGTTAGTATGATGTTATCATTCTTCTCATCTTTTAGAGGTTTGATTCTTCTCTTTTAGAACTCTTAGGTGCCAACTACTCCAGCCCAATGACATAAAAAAAATTTTTATTCCTTTCACAGCAAAGCACCTTCCCCAATGATTACTGTGCTTCATATCACACTGTGATACAACCAAACCATCTTCATTGAGAAATACTTAACTAGAGAAATATCTATTTAAAAAAAATTCAACATTCTCTTTTCTATCTAAAAATTATAAATATTCTTCTCTTGAATGCTGTAAACTCCTAAATGCCTTCTCTGTCTAGCTATGGAGCTGAAATCCTTACCTGTCTTAGCAACTTTATTTCAGAACTCATCCATACCAGATGCCATTTGGCAACTGATTTCCTATTGATTATATATGTACCATTAAGTATATATTAAATTACGATAAATTATTCAATATTGCTTTGAAATTTCTAATTTAATTCACACCTGATTAAAGATGGTTTATCACTAATGTTTCTTGATTTTATATTTAGAGGAGCTGGACTTCACCACATGTTGTAGGTGTTTTCATCAGGCACTTTTCATTTATTTTCATTTAAGAATGTAGGAAAGGGAATTGGGAATTAGGAATTCAGAATTGACTATTTTTGAAGAAGACAATATGATCTGATGGAGTGATTAAACAGCTAAGATGAAAAAGTGTCATTCAAACAGCTGGAGAAAGCTGCCTCAAGATGCATGTGGCTGATATCCTTTTTTCCTTTTATGCACAGGCTGATCTCCTGAAGCTGCTCTAATTAGTAGCTCTGTCCAAAAGCCTGCAATTTAAGTATTTAAACATTTAAAAGAGGATTAAACACAAGGGAAAAACTAAATTACTAATCAAATTGATCATCTCTATACCTCAGTTGATGGCCTTAATAGGAGATGAAGAAAATTATATTACAGGTCAACGAAGTTGAAATGAAAGCGAGCAATATAGAAAACCTACATTCTGCAGAATATAGATATTCCAGAGTAATCAGGAGTTTTTCAATAGAAAAATCTGTACATGAATGAAATAAAGCTTACAAATAGATGGATTAGAAAATAAAAGCTGAAGAAATGATCTGTTGTCTTGACTTGCCTGAAGGAGAGGTGAAAACATGAACAGAAGAGTTGACAGTTACCTCTTTAATGAACAGAAAATTTTATGGCTGCATACTTTCTCATGCAAAGAACAGTGAGCAGAACCCCTGGTAGCCTCCACAAAGCAATGATAATAAAGTTCCTTGATTATACTAATACAGATAAGCTATTACAGCTGGCTAGACTGAATAAACGTCTGATTCAGACAATTCAGATAAGTATTGCTATTCCTTGATTGCAGTATGAAAATACAAAGGAAGCAGAAATCATAGAAACTGAGAGGAAGCTTTGGGATTATAAAATTGAGTGCTTATTTCATCTTGCTAAACTTGAAATTGATGCAGGTGAAACCAGACTCTTTCATTTATAGTACAGAAAGATTATCAGTCTTGATTTACACTAGAGAAAACAAACAAGATCACTACAAAATGGAAGGAGTGACATCCTGAACATCCCAACATACCTGTTTAACAGGTCTCACAAGAGTGAATTCCACAAGACCCATTCTCAGAATTATTTCTGGATTTTATCCAGACACTTTAAATGACAATTTAATAGATAATACTCATGCAGGACAGAACAGTCTCCTGCATTCTCTCACCTGATTTAATATATAATATTAAATATTTTTAATATTATGATTCTTCTTTCCCAAATGTGTCTCTCCGTTTGGGGTGGTGGGGAAAGGTACATTTCAGCAGGCTTCTGGACTCCTATGGAATACGTGCATGCACCTGTCTGCACACACATATGACTACACACGTGCAATCACTGCATGCACACAGAGCACACACACACACACACACACACACACACACACACACAGTCTCTTTCACACACATTGTCTAGCACTAGTTTGGGACGAAACCTGCAGTGAGGTGCTGTGGGCTCAGATACCCACAGATGCAAACACTCACCATCTGGTATTCTCACTAGAGGGCAGGAAATTAAATTATGAGACCACTATTAAAAGGAAGGTTTTATCCAGAACCAGCTGTTGGCTCATTTTTACAAAGCAAATAATGATGGTGCACTTGCCCACACCCACCTAACTTCATAAAATGAACACTACACTGGAAGCAGTTTCTGTTGTTGAGCCTCAATCTTAAAGAGGAACTCTCCTTAGAGCTTTTATTATGCATCTCGGAATTAGAGAGAATTTCAGCATATCCATCTCATCAGCATTTCCTTTTTAGTCATATTAAGGATTTTGGTGCTCAGTGTGACGGTTTCTGTGAATGCATTTTTGAGTATTTAAATCTGCCCAAATGGCTGTGGGGAATTTAGTCACTTGAACTCATCATTGTGAATTTTACTTCTAAAACAGAAATCTAACTCAAAGGTTTGATAGTAGAAAGCATCACAACATCTAATCCTCTTTTGGCATTTGATCCAAGAGCTTTATAAAGTGGGAACTATCAAGCCATCCTAAGAATCTTTCAGTGCAGGCTCTTGTATGTTCACAAGCTGTCTATTCTTATTGGATAGTGTTAGCTGTTTCAGGTATAGGTATTTCCACTTACAACTATATTTATCTAAGATTTATAAGAATGCTGCAAGTTGAATAAAATATTTTTGCCTTAAAAATAGCTATGGAGTAAATATTTCATAAATATTCTTAACTGCTGTTTCTCCTAAGTAATCTCCTGGTAGGGAGTTAATAGAAAGAGCATCTTCACTGCGGCAACCGTGGCAGTTCATGTATGGACAAAATATCTGGGAACGTTACCAGATTCTCCCAGGTTAGAGACATCAGAGAGATGCTCAGAGAGATATCTCTAACCAACATGTTGTGAGCTCTGTCCTGGCATGGAACCAGGTACCACAACTGCATTCTCAAGCTTTACACATATGTTAAGCCTCTCCATGTGGTGGGTAATATAATAGTCATTAATAATGCCTTCTTCGGCTTTCTATGTTCAAAACAAATTGCTGAAAGTCTTCCCCATTAGCTTAGAAAAATAGAAGAGATCCATTCTATATCAAGAATTTCAAAATGACATGTCCATTCTGTGGTGGTGGAGGAATGGAATTGTTGCACCTCCAAGACTTGTGTAAAATTTGTAAGTGCAGTGACTAAATTGCCTGGAGGGATTTTTTTTTTTTTTTTAAGAAGAATAGGAAATTAAGCGGACAGTCAAGCAAGTGGAAACAAGTGAAAATGTCTGCCAATAACAATCTCCCTTGCATTCCTGTCACACATTGGATTTTGATAGAATCTCTCCTCTCCAAACAGATAAGCAGATTAAAAGGATCAAAATTCTGGCTAGCTTTTGGAAGGACATGTAGCAGCTTGTATTCCTTGATGAGACAGAAGAAGATCATGAAGAAAAAGGAATCACCTTGTTTACACATAATTGCCACTTCTAGATGTACAAACCAGACTAAAATGGCTGCACAGACAGTAAAAATAGAACAATCTGTAAGACCAACACAGCTGGGTTCTTCTATTTTGTGGAAAGCAGTTCAAAAGCCTTCTGAAAAGCCTTGATAAACATACTCCTCCAGAATACATATTCCAGACTGGTAAGTGTAATACACTGCAGATACTGCAAAATCCAAACAATATTAGCAGTCAGTTTTGGGAAGGAAAAAAACAAGATGATGAAGTCTTTCTGTGACAGTACAGGTTTAACTCAAAACAAATTTTAGAATTTGTCAATCAGATTACCACGCACATGCTTAACAAATATCACTCTGCATTCTTTTTCCAAATTGACTTGTGAAACACGACTCCACAGCCTCTAAGGTTATAAAGTAGGTATGTTTATTCAGTGCTGAGGCACACAGGGGATCGCTCCACCACAAATGTGTACATCTCTCGTGGCACCCTGTCTTGGCTTTATGCTAGAAAGCATTACATATTCATAATACACCTATACATATGCCTGACCTATGCCTGGTTTGTATTACAATGAGCTTGAAAGTCTTTTTCATATGTTCCACTCTGGTGGTCTCCTAGTTGCATCTGCACAGTGTGTGTCAGTGGTTGTGGGCTGGGGTCACAGAGATGAAGTAGCTCCTCTTCCTCACTGGTGAACTTTTTACCTCCATTTCTTGCACAGTCTCTGTAGCCTCCTGGACTCACGACAGACCATAGGGTTGGTTTTGACCAGTTTTTAGGGCTGTCTTCCTATTCCATCAGGAAGTATTCCCTCACAGCTTCTATTAATCAAGGTTTCTATATTGTTCTGCTCTCTGGCCCATCAACTATGGTCTATTATCCTATTTTAACTTAGTTATTTTTAAACTAATGGGCCTCTAGCCTGATCTCTAAGTCTTCCATCTTTATCTCTAAACTAAGTTATACCTTCATTTATTGAGCGCCTAATTTCTATATCCTATTTTAATTTCCTAGATCCTCATCTCAAAATCGTATTTATTTTAGTAGGGTATAGCTCCTATATATGGTGTTTTCCATCAGATATATCAAATGTTCTTAAGAAATATTTGAGTTCAGCACCATATCAATAAAAGTATAAGACTCAACAGACCAACTTTTGGTAGCATCCCATCATATAAATCACAAATTCTGGAAGCACAGAACTGTGATAAGCAGCATCCACTGTCAAGCACAAGAAGTCTCACAGATCACTGTCTTCTCTGCTTCCTCTATAAGTTATTTATTATGCTGATCCTAAAACATACATTACATACTACAGAGACAGTGTTCATGTCAGTTCATGCTTTATGCATTGTCTTCTAGTTAGGCAGAACACTAAAGCTGATGATTTATTTATTGTAACATTCACACACTGAATTTTCAGTAGATAACATACTGCTGCTTTTATGCTCCAAATACAGCTATCATATAAGGATACTTACAGATAATCGAGATAGAAGTTTTAGCAGTAGTAAGTCCAATAAAATGGAAGAAAAAGATAAATATACATCACCATGATCTGGTGCTACAAGGCACTAAGGAAATGCATTAGACACACATAGTCTATTTTAATTACCATTTTAAAGCTTCATTAGTTCTTTTATCTTTTGTGCTTAAGAAGCTTTTGTAACAGTTTTATATTATTTCTAAATTAAACATTTCTTCGCAGGTTTTTTTTTGTAGAATCTATGAAGTCACTAAAATATTTAGTTTCTGGTGTGCATATATTGTTTAAAAAAAAAAAAAAAAATCTTAGTCTCTCCTTATTGTTTATTTTGCAAAACTAATAAACAAGGAGAATCTCCCCACAAGACCAGTATTTCCCACTTATCTTCAGCTCCTCAATACGGTTAAAAATGGGTTAATACTCTAAATTTATGTTTATTTCAGAGAGTTTATGAGCTAATGCCTTGAGAAGAGGTCAGGATCCTGCAATATTCAAATATTCCCCATACTAATCTGAGATTACATGAATCCTTTTATGCTTGGTAAAATTCTTCACAGTGCTTGTATTTCATATGTTTTTTCCAATACCTGCTCAACAGCAAAGATGGACCCATGCAGTAGAGATTTTCTCTCAGGTATGTGGCTCTTTAAATGGCAAGGCATCCTTCAAAGAATTTTAAAACATTAAAATCTTAAGTGAGAATGCTAATAGAGAACATGTATTTTGAGGAAGACCTCTGTTTCAGGACAAGATAACAAGAAATTGTTAGTTTCCGATAGTACTACTGTTACATGGCATGATAGGTCACAAGCAAATTTGTAAGCCCACAGTAACATCAGTTCTTTCAAAGACATTGATAGCAATTTACCCAGTAAGATTTATCCAGATCAACAGTAAGATTTTAATGTATTCCCAAAGGGCTGCAAGGACTCCAAATGTCTTCAGGTAAACCCAGAAAAAAATATTACTCATAATTGAATAGTTTAGAGACCAGTTTCACCGAGATGTAAGATCATGGGTCTTACCTGTCAGCCTAACAAGGGAGAACCTAGTAGAACACAAATATTATAGTCATGAAAGTAGAAGTTGTTAATGAATGTTATTGATTTGTTGTTAATTTGAGCTTATTTTAATGAATTTTGGCAATTTTGATAAGGAATTATTAGGCCTAATCAATGAAATGGAATTTTACAGGAGTATATGTTTTGTTAAAATATAATAGTGTAATGTTTTAGGAAGTTATGGAAATACTGTATTTAGTTTTGAGTAACCATACAACCAGTTATGCAGCTACAAAGTCCTTTGTAAAGTCCCAGGCTAACACCACATAGACTAGTAATTATTAACTAAATTACTATTCAAAGAATAAGACTCATGATGAGGTACCATTATTATAGTGTTTGGTAAGGACGATTTATTTAGTAGACTAGGTAAAGTGAAAGGGCCTCAAAGCTTGTAAAAATCAAAATGTGATCCAAAGTCCTTGAGTCAAGGACATTGGAGGGTCTTTCTTTTGAGTCAGTGGTCTGTTGGTGGTTGTAAAAGCAACACCTCAACTCAATTCGGGACTCGAGTACGCTTGACCGGAAGAACGTGGGAATAAGAAAATGAGTTATGGGAATTATCATGTTTATGTATGAGAACTTGATTAACATGTAATACTGTATCCTACATAATCAGCATGCTACATGAGTTAGGTGTGCATTGTTGGTGAGACAACTTCCCTGTGCACCTGGCTGTTAATAAAGGAGTGTCTGCTTATCTGCATCACATTGGTGTTGATAAATTCTTTTATCCCATTTTTGGTGACAGTTTCTGGTGACCCAGATGGGGCCTCGTTAAGAGAGACCGGAGGAGTTGGGGCTCTGATTGGTTCCAGCCAGCACTGAGGAATTCTTGGGGATACCCGTTGATCCCCAATCCATATGGCTCTTTGCAACATTCCCTGGAATTGATAAGACACTTCTTATTTTGTTTGGTTTGAAAAGTCTGCCTGTTAGATGTGGCAAAAGCTGAGCAGGGTTGGGCTAAGGGTACCTGTCTGGATTGAGAGCCTAGGCATCTGCCCATAAGACATAAGCAAAAGCTATTACAGGCTTGGACAACTTTGGTATTGGAAAAAAACTATGTGCTATAGTTTTTTGTTGGTATTTGCATATCTACATCTACATCTACATCTACATCTACATCTACATCTACATCTACATCTACATCTACATCTACATCTACATCTACATCTACATCTACATACATCTACATCTACATCTACATCTACATCTACATCTACATCTACATCTACATCTACATCTACATCTACATCTACATCTACATCTAATGGTGTAATCTGTGTGAGTTTGAGATGTACAAATAAGTACAAAGAGAGCGTGGAGTATGGATCTGCAGTTCTGTTATCCTGTGAGGGGTGCAGCTGGAGAAGAAGAAAATAAAAGATTGAGCATGTTTGTGTGTGAATTGTAAAATATTTTGAAATGGCATCTAAACTAACACATTTATTCTATAGTAAGAGTGTTGGCAATTTGCTTTCTGATTAAAGGGTACCAATAACTTCCCCATAGGGTGTTTGCTAGGACACTAGGAGAAATACATGATAACTCCTGGTCAGGAGGCAGCAGGAGTAATGATCCCAGATAAATGAAGAGGATAAGAGGGGAACCCAGCTGAACCTGTGGTTGTAATTAAGCTGGGAGAAAAAAAGAGGATAATTTTTTAGTAGATACAGGAGCAACATTTTCAGTACTGAATACTTATAAAAAGAAATTGGGAGTGAGAACAGCAAACATAAGGGAAGCGACAGTGAAAGAAGAAAAACAGGCCATTCCTACAACTGTTGTATTTAAAATTTGGGAACAAAATAATTACACTTAAATTCTTGTATGTACCAGAATTTCTGATACTCTTGTTAATAAGAGATTTGTTGCCCAAATTAAATGCACAGATTGTTTTTGAGGAAGGGGAACTCCCTCTAAAAATACCTGAGTCAAAGACAGGAGAAATCCTAATGATACAAGAAAGAATAAAACAAGAAATGCCACAGGAAGTAGATCTAGCAGTAATCCCTACACATGGGAAACATAAACCAGGCAAATCAAAATTTGTACTACCTGTGAAAATAGAATTGATGGAGTGTGCAAGACCAGTAAGGATTAAACAGTACCTGATTAAACCAGAAGTTAGATGGGGAATTAAGAAATCGATTGACAAACTTTCAGAGTATAAAATTATTAAGGAATGTGAATCTGAATATAAATACTCCAATTTTACCAGTTAGGCAACCTTCAGGTGAATATAGGTTAGTACTAGATGCAAGAGCAGTGAATCAGATAGTTAAGGATGTTTATCCTGTAGTGGCAAATACATATACATTGTTGACAGCATTAAAAAAGAGCCATCAGTCATTTACAGTGCTTGATTTGAAATATGTTTTCATTTGCATACCTCTGGAGAAGAGAAGCACAAAATGTTTGCCTTTGAGTGGGAAAATCCACAAACAGGATGAAAAATGCAATTGACATGAACAAGACTACCCCAAGAATTTTAAAGTAGCCCAACCATTTTTGGAAATCAGCTGGTGAAAGAACCTGAAGTATGGAAACAGGATGATTCACAGCCAAAGCCTGGACACTTATTTTTGTAATATGTGGATAACATCCTGATTGCTGCAGAAGAAATATCCGCCTGCATAAATGTAACAATAGAACTTTTTAATTTTCTTGGACTAAACAGGTACAAGGTATCCAAAAATAAAGCCCAAATAGCAAGCCAGGCTAATATATATGAGCTCTGAGATTTCAAAAGAACAGTGGTAACTGGAAACAGACTATAAGGATGCCAGTTGTGGCATACCAGAGCCAAAAAGTGTTCATGAACTAAGGGCCATTTTGGGAATGGCTGGGTGGTATTGCCTTTGGATAATGAATTACAGACTAATAGCTAAGCTATTATATGAAGCTCAATTCCTATATACGGGCCCCATATCAACAACAAGCCTTTCAAGATTTAAGGTAATCTCTAATGCCTGCACCTGCCCTGGGACTTCCAGATTTAACCAAAGATTTTCAGGTTTTTGTTTATGAAAGACATCTTGCACTAGGTGTGCTGATCCAGAGAATGGGAAGCTGGAAGAGACCATTTGGGTAATTCCAAACAGTTGGATACTGTGAGTAAAGGATGACCTACTTGCCTTTGATCAGTTGCTGCTACAGTAATGCTTATTCAAGAAGCCTGAAAATTGACTTTGGGAAGAAGAACAGTATATGTCCCACATATGGTGATAACTGTTTTAGAACAAAAAGGGAGACATTGGTTGTCCCCTAGCATAATGTTAAAGTACCAGGTGGTCCTGACTGAACAAGTTGATGCGGTTTTAAAAACAATTAACCTGATAAACCAACCCAATTAACCTGACAAACCAACCCTGTAGTATTTTTGAGTTCTACACAAGAAGAAGGGCAGCTGAAGCATGACTGCCTGACTACCACTGAACGTGTGTACTCCTGTTGAGAGGACTTGAAGCACACACCATTGGAAGATTCTGATTGGGAGTTATACACAGATGACAGCAGCTTTGTGGAACATGGAGTTCAATACTCTAGATATGAAGTAACAAATGAAAATTTGATCATAGAGGCAAATACATTGTCTAACATCAACTCAAAAGGCAGAACTCATTGCTGGTCTGAATTAAGTGAAAAGAAGAAAGTAAATACTGGGACTGACTCAAAGTGTGCTTTTTGGCTAGCACATGTCCATGGAGTCTTGTAGAAAGAATGAGGATTATTGTCCTCCCAGGGATCAAATATTAAACATCAGAATGAAATTTTGCAATTATTGTAAGCAGTCAGAAACCAACTCGTGCAGCAACCATGCACAGTAAAGCACATCAGGTTGGAAATACAAAAGAAATCAAAGGAAATAACAGATAGGTTTGCCAGAAAAACAGCGAAAGAAATAAAGTTATGACAGTAGTTCCCCCAAGGGAGAAACCTATATATTCAGAAGAAGATGATAAATTTAGCTAGATGATGGGTCACAGTCAAGGGACAAGTAATCTAATGAGAGAAATAATTCGGGTAAAACATCAGGAATGTCACTGGAGTGTAAAAGTTTTAGTAACCATTTTTAAAAGCCAAGTATTATCAGTCAAAATGCTAGGATTATCCAAAACAATAACTGCAAGATGTGATGTGTATTTCAAAAATAATCCAGTAATAAAGAAAAGGGTCCAATTGGTAAACTCAAATCTGGAACAGAACCAGGATACTATTGGCAAGTAGACTTTTCAGAGTTGCCTGGACAAAATGGGTGTTGATACATTCTGGTGGGGGTTAATACTTTTACAGGATGGCCAGAAGCCTTTCCTTGTCATACCACTCAGGTAAAAGGTTGTAAAAGGGTTGCTACAAGAAATAATCCTGAGATTTATAGTCCCTATTTGGATCTCCTCAGTAGTACAAAGTGTTTATAAAACTCTGGGAATTACTTGGGATTTACCTAACCCACGGAGGCCACAATCTAGTGAGAAGGTAGAAAGAATGAATCAGAGTCTAAAATGGTAAATTGGCAAAATGTGTTAAGAAACTAATTTAAAGTGGCCTCAGGCACTTCCATTGGCATTGTTGCAAATTAGAGTACAAGCAAAATATAGCCCATCAGTTAGCCCTTATGAATTACTATAAAGGAAACTGTATGAATACCTAATATCAAATCCAAATATGCATATAAAAGGAGAAAAAAAAAAAAAAAAGAAAAAAAAGAAAAAAATATGTGTATAATTATTTACTTTGCTAGGAAAAACCCTGATCGCAATCCAAAATACACGTTTTCCCTAGAAAATTCAGTACATGACTTTCAACCTGGAGACCATGTCTATGTGAAGACATGGACTTCTGAACCCTTGCAAGAAGGTTGGAAAGGACCCTTTCAAATACTGCTGACTACCTTTACCGCCATCAAAATCACAGAATTAGATATATGGATACACTATAGTAGAGTGAAGAAGGCTTCCGCTTCCAGGAAGTCATCAATAAGGATCTTGGAACTTCAGAACTGACTCTAAAATATTTCTAACTTTATATATCAATTGGACATTGTTTTTTATTTGATTTCAATCTGGAAACTGATGTTAATGGGATCCTGGTTTGAAGTAACAGTCAAAGAATAAGATGCGCCTGAAAATTATTATGAAATGTTAGACCTGGAAGTGAGGAATAGAAGGCAGGTAGAAACAGAACACATAATATACGTCCCAAGGAATACACCAGAGGAAAATTTGATGTTAGGATTAATTAAGGGATTTACCAATTTGCAGAATGTAACAGAGATTACTGCTTGTTTACAAATACCAAGAGCAATAGGTGATCTGTTCCATGGGGAATTTTAAGAATTATTTTGACCAATTCATGATTAAAAAATGAGACTACTCATTTCAAACAAAAATCTGTTGTTGAATGGTTGTCACAAATGAAAGTATTGACATGGCAATGACTCAATAATGAAATGAGGAACTAGGAAATTAAATAAGATATAGAAATTAGGCACTCAAGAAATGAAGGTATAACTTAGTTTAGAGATAAAGATGGAAGACTTAGAGATCAGGCTAGAGGCCCATTAGTTTAAAAATAACTAAGTTAAAATAGGATAATAGACCATAGTTGATGGGCCAGAGAGCAGAACAATATAGAAACCTTGATTAATAGAAGCTGTGAGGGAATACTTCCTGATGGAATAGGAAGACAGCCCTAAAAACTGGTCAAAACCAACCCTATGGTCTGTCGTGAGTCCAGGAGGCTACAGAGACTGTGTAAGAAATGGAGGTAAAAAGTTCACCAGTGAGGAAGAGGAGCTACTTCATCTCTGTGACCCCAGCCCACAACCACTGGCACACACTGCGCAGATGCAACTAGGAGACCACCAGAGTGGAACATATGAAAAAGACTTTCAAGCTCAGTATAATACAAAGTGGGGATAGGTTATGCATACAAATAGGTGTATTATGAATATGTAATGCTTTCTAGCATAAAGCCAAGACAGGGTGCCACGAGAGATGCACACATTTGTGGTGGAGCGATCTCCCATGCACCTCAGCTCTGAATAAACTTTATAACCTTAGAGGTTGTGGAGTCATGTTTCTGCAAGTAATTTTTGGCACCTTAGATGGGACATGCTTTGTTTGCCTGCAGGATAGACTGAGGAGCGGACATCCTAGGCACGCCCTGAGTCCTTTTCTCAGATTAAGTCCACTCCCAGTCACTCACTGTGGGGGCAAACAACAACCATTTACAGCTGCAGACAAACGGTATGTTTAACAAAGGAGGCCAATAAGTCTTACGCTTGACTGGGGCTGCTGATAAATCACGCAGAGATGTCTGACATACATCACAGGCTCCATACGGGAGGAGGGTTCCCTGTATGGTAAACGGGATTTGCTGACCGATAGAGCGGCTGCTAGTGATCTTGGGAGTAGATCGAATGAATCTGAGGTGACCGCTGCATCCCAATTTTGGAAGCCGTGAAGGACCTGCTAACGACTGTATAATAAGCAGGAGAAGGGTAAACAGAACCTTTTAAGTTGTAAAACATTAACAGCTGTGGAGAGATATAAACTGGAATGTAGTGTTTGTGCACATAATTTGTAAAATGTCTAGGAATTTCATGTATGTTTAGGAAACCATACTATCACCTAAAAATGTTTATATGGTTTGCCTGGTACCGAGATAACATCAACGAATTGTGGATCCAAGAGTGAACAACTCAGATTGGTTATAACTGACATTACATTAAACTAGCTTTTAAATGGATTAATGAGTATCTCTCTGTGTGTGTGTGTGTGTGTGTGTGTGTGTGTGTGTGTGTGTATGAGACGCAGCACAGCTGCGAAGCGAGTGTGGAGTTCTTATCCACGGTTCAATGTTCTCCATGAGTAGAGCGGCCAGAGACAAACCAAGTGAATGAAATGTCTGTCAGATTATAAAAAGTGTTATTTGAGCCTGTGATTAATTTCTGGTGCTCCATACACAATCCTGAGGTTTTCCTTGTAATCTGATCTTTGTTTGTGAATGATTTGACTCTGGGCAAAACATTTAGGTGGAATTTGGAGACGATTTCTGGTGTAGTCAAGTGAAGCGGTCTGACTGGGACATCATTGAGCTCTCGGGTCAGCTTAAAGGAGCGTACTGTGGAAACATAGGAAACCTACAGAGGCAGAAGGAATAATCTAATAAAAAGTAAAATGGGTAATACTCAGGATAAAGATGTTTTAAAAAGGAGCCCCCTTGGTTGCATATTGATACATTGGAGGGATATTGTCAGAACCGGGGGTACAGACAGCAAAAAAACTCTTAGCAAGGATTGTAATCATTGGTGGGCAATTTACAAAATAGATAATAAAGCAAAGTGGCCACTTAATGGGTCAATAGATTATAACACCTTCTTGCAGTTAATATTGTTTTTAAGAAGAGAAGGAAAACAGGATAAAGTATCATATGTGGACATGTTTTTCACTCTCTGAAGTCATCCAGAGTGGCAAAGGGACTGTGGGATTGTATCACCACAGGACCCTTTAATACTGGACCTTAAACAAGATAATAAATAGGAACTTAAAGGCAAACTGAAACGGTGTTGCACAGTGTGTAGTATTGGGCAAAAATGCACTAAAATAGATAAAATTCACCAGACACGAGAGCAAGATTTAACTTATTCGTTTAAGCCTCCCCCTCGACCACAGGAACAAGATGTGAACTCAGATGGAACCCCCACCACCCCAGGCAGCACAGTATCCTCCCACACCAGGCTGATTAAGCTACCTTTTTCCACTACTGATTTAGAGGCGTGGAAAAAGGGTTGTTAATGACTACCATAATGACCCACTGAGTGTAACCAAACACTTTCAGTTTATTATAAACCAACGGATCTTACTGTAGGGAATTTGGCTGAGGATTATTATAAGACTACGGGAGGAAATGTTAAAGAATATCTCCCCCTCCAAGATCCAAAATGAGAGGCAAACAGGTCTGTATATATGGAAAGATTGTGGGCATACCAGGAGTGGATTGTGAAAGAAAAAAAAAAAAAAAGAAAAAAAGAAAAAAAGAAAAAAAGAAAATAACTATACCACGGTAAAGGGTGTGACTGGCCAAAATGAAAAGGCGTATTTTTGCAGTCTCCTAAAGTATATGCCTAACTCCCTGAAAGTACTTCTGGGGAGAGATTTATTAGAACAATTGGGTGCAATAGTTAAATTTAAATAAGGAGAGATTACTCTGGAGGTAAATGACCAAGAGTTTATACAAATAATGAGCTTATCTCTAACTACTTTTCCCACAGAAGGAAGAAGAAATTACTGACCAGGTATACCCCGGAGTATGGGCCACCGACATGCCTAGGAAATCAACGAATGCCCCACTTATTGAGATCAAACTTAAAGAAGGGCAACAGCCGGTAAGAACCAAACAATATCCTCTGAAAAGAGAGGATCAAGAGGGATTCAGACAGTTATTCCATAAATCTGGCAGGACATATCAGGGGTTCAGGACCTGCAGGCAGTGAATGAGGTAACTGAAGACCTCCTACCCAGTGGTGACAAATCTATAACTGTATTGATACCTAACTAACCTGCTTTACTATTTTAAACCTCAAGGATGCTTTGTTTTGCCTGCCTCTCCATGAAGCCAGCCAGAAAATATTTGCATCCAAATGGGAAAAATCCTAAAAGTGAACGTAAAACTCAACTGACTTGGACGGTGTTACCACAGGGGTTTAAAAACAGCCCTACTATATTTGGCAATTAACTTGTAAAAGACCTCGAGTCAAGGGAAGCTCCAGCCCCGCCTGAGGAAGGGAAGCTGTTACAATATGGGGATAATATCCTGACGCTTGCATGACTTGGATGGTAAGCCTGCTAAATTTTGGGGGGCTACAGGGATACCAGGTGTCTAAGAAAAAGGCCCAAGTAATGCAGCATGAAGTGATTTATCTGGGTTATGAAATTAGTGCTGGAAAGAGAACTTTAGGACAAGCTTGAAAAGAATGAATATGCCAGACCCTGAGATGAGAAACAGTAAAAGAATTACAGACTTTCCTGGGAATGACTGGTTGGTGTCGACTATGGATTTATAATTATGGACCGTTTGTCAAACCTTTATATGTATTGACAACCACTGAACAAAACCATCTTCAATGGAATAAGGAAACTATACAGGCCTTTGAGCTACTGAAGGCAGCCCTGATGTCAGCTCCAGCCTTGGGACTCCCAGATGTAAGTAAGCCTTTTTTTTCTTTTCTCTCACAAGAAGCGGGGGATTACCCTGGGGATACTAACACAAGACCTGGGTCCGTATCATCGAGCAGTTGCCTAAACAGTTGGATACAACTGCCAAGGGTTGGTCTGGATGCTTGCAAGCAGTCGCAGCTGTGGTATTGAACATCCAAGAAGCCAGAAAATTCACCCTGGGCCAGAAAATTACTGTGTTAGTATCCCATACACTGTCTGCGGTGCTGGAGGAAAAAGGTGGACATTGGCTTTCCCCACAAAGATTCTTGAAATTTCAGGCTGCAATAGTAGAACAAGATGATGTAGAGATTGTGGTTACTAACATTGTCAATCCAGCCTCTTTCCTCAGTGGGAACACAAGAGAACCAGTACAACATGACTGTCTAGAAACCATCGATGCAACATATTCAAGCCACACAGACTTGAGAGACAGCCCTATGGAGAACACAGAGAACTGGTTCACGGATGGAAGCAGCTATGTTCTAAGTGGTAAAAGACATGCTGGGTATGCTGTTACTACCAGCCCGGAAAAAACAGAATCGGGGCATTTGCCCATGAATACCTCTGCGCAAAAGGCAGAAAAAATTGCCCTGACCCACGCTTTAGAGTTGGCCCAAGGCAAGGCTGTGAACATCTATATGGACTCAAAAAATGCCTTCAGAGTCATACATGCACATGGAACAATTTGGAAAGAGAGGATTATTAAGTTCACAGGGTAAAACATCAGACATGCAGAGGAAATTCTGAGACTGTTAGAAGCAGTCCAGCTTCCTAAAAAAGTCACAATCATGCACATCAAGACACACAAAAAGATGAACTTGAATTTGGAGAAAGGAAACGAGCTGGCAGAGTGGCAAAACAAGCAGCCAAAGGAGAGGTAAAAGTAGGAGCTTTAATCCCTGATGGGCAAATTTCCCTAGAGGGTAAGCCTAATTATAGTAAAGAAGATCAAAACCTTATCACAGATCTGGAAGGATCATATAATGAAGAAGTTTGGCCCCTCACCCCACAAGGGAAGATACTCATTCCCTCTTATTTAATATGGTCCCTGGTAAGGGAGGAACACCAGAAAGGACACTGGGGAGCAGAGGCCCTATATAAACACTTAGAGATATTAAAGCTAGAAATTTATATAGTACAGTAAGACAAGTGACTCAGCAGTGTGATCTTTGCCTCCAGACTAATCCCAAAAATACCCCCAGACTGGGAATGGGCCAAATTGGGAAAGACAATGGTCCCAGGCAACAATGGCACACTGATTTTTCAGAACTTCCAAGAAAAAGGGAGTATCAATACCTATTGATACTAAAAGATACCTTTTCAGGCTGGCCAGAAGCATTTCCTACCAGAACAGCCAAAGCTCAGGAGCTAACCAGAATATTAATATAAGAAATGATATCACGCTTTGGGGTTCCAGCAACAATACCCTCTGATAGAGAGCCACATTTCATTTTAAAGGTGGTGCAACAAATCAGCCGCCATCTGGGTATAGATTGGCAGCTTCATACCCCATATCATCCCCAGTCAAGTGGCCAAGTAGAAAGGATGAATCATTTAATCAAACAGCATATTTTGAATCTTGGACAGGAAACTAATTTGGCCTGGCCTCAGTCACTTCTTATGGCCCTTTTTCACATATGAACTAAGCTGAGGGCAAGAGAGGGGTTAAGTCCTTTTGAAATTTTGTAGACAAACCTATAGCATACAAAAGGGCATATCCACATAAGCAGGCGATGAGACTATAACTTCATATCAGATTGCATTGGGTAAAAGCTCAATAAAATTAGAAAATAGGTTTCAGGTTCCAAATACAAATGATTAGATGGACCTGTGTGTAATATACAGCCTGGAAATTATGTATATATTAAGTCTCTTGCAGAAAAGATTCTGAAACTGCAATGAAAGGACAATTCCAGGTACTTCTCACTTTCTTTATGTCAATTAGGATCAAGGAGCAGAGCTCCTGGATCCATCACACTAGAGGGAAGAAGGCCCTTAGATGCCCATGGAAGGTTACACAAATTCAGCCAGGAAAATTGTATTTTTAATGCCATGATACCGCTGAGTGGAAGCATGGTCCCAGCAAGAAAAGGCGCCATTAATCACCAGGTTGGTGGTACTTATGTGTAAACAGAAAGGCTATGAAATGTTTACCTCAAAATTTTGGGGAGAATGTACAAAAGTTATATTATTGCCTATCTCATACCCCACTAAGGATTTGCAAGGTGTTTCACGGACCCTGTGGTGTCAGGTTAAACAAAAAAAAGAGAGGTTGAGAACCCCCTGGTAATTAGAGGAACCAGATTTCATAATTTTGTCAGATGGCTTATTCCTATGTTAGGAGTAAGTATATTAGAAAAAACTATATATAGTAAATATTTCTGCCATCGTCAAAATTCTGGCTAACGTTAATACGGATGCCATTGTCAATCTACAGACAGAGATCAGTTCATTGGCAAAAATAACCATTAAAAAAATCGCATGGCTTTGGATCTATTAATGGCTAAAGAAGGAGGGGTCTGTACAGTAAATAATCAAATCTGCTGTGCCTTTGTAAACCATGAGGGCCAAATTGAGACAGACGTGAATAGGATTTGGGAAGCTTCAAAACTATTTTATTTAATAGCACAAGATGATATGTCTTGGATTTTCACAAATATTTGGAAAAAAATGACTTATGGCTACATAATGTAGCATGGTTAAAACAGCTTTTTGTTTTGGTAGTGGCACTGCTGATTTCAGGAGTATTAACTTGTATTGTAATCAAATGTTTCTTTTGGTGCTGCCAGAACACTGGAGATGCTTATGTCACATGGAAAAAAATCAGCTTAGGCATAGCCTGCAATCAAACAAGTACTTTTCTAAAATGTTAGATCAGGGGTCAAATTATTAAAGTTAGTAAAAGAATTTACTAATGTTTTAGAAAAGGTAGGAATTTAAACGAGGAGGTAGGAAATTAAAATAGGTTATAGAAATTAGACACTCAAGAAATGAAGGTATAACTTAGTTTAAAGATGGAAGATTTAGAGATCAGGCTAGGGACTAGAGGCCTATTAGTTAAAAGATAACTAAGATTAAAATAGGATAATAGATAATAGATCATAGTTGATGGGCCAGGGAGCAGAACAATATGGAAACTTTGATTAATGGAAGCTGTAAGAGAATGCTTCTTGATAGAATAGGAAGACAGCCCTAAAAACTGGTCAAAACCAACCCTATTGTCCAGCCTGAGTCCAAGAGATTACAGAGACTGTGCAAGAAATGGAGGTAAAGAGTTCAAAAGTGAGGAAGAGGAGCTATTTCATCTCTGCGACCCCAGCCCATGACCACTGGCACACACTGTGCAGACGCAGCTAGGAGGAGACTGGGGCAGAACATATGAAAAAGACTTTCAAGCTCAGTATAATACAAAGTGGGGATAGGTTATGCATACAAATAGGTGTATTATGAATATGTAATGCTTTCTAGCATAAAGCCAAGACAAGGTGCCATGAGAAGTGTGCAAGTTTGTGGTGGAATGATCCCCTGTGTGCCTTGCTGCTGAATAAACATACCTGCTTTATAACCTTAGAGGTTGTGGAGTCGTGTTTCCGCAAGTCAGTAAGTAATCTAGGTTTATTAATAACTAACAGCAATTTATCAATACAAAATAATTCAGAAACGCCAAGAGAAAGAAAAGTGACATTCACAGATTCTAAAATGACAAAATTCATAATAACTTACTTAATAGTTCCTTAATTTATACATATATGCATGTGCATACACAAAATGGACAAACACACCCAGAAACAAAGGTGTTTGGATTCAGAAGAATGAACAGAAAACCAACAAACACACAGAAACAAGGGTAGGTACCCGCAAACACACCAGTACGCAGAGAAAGAACAGGTGGAAGAGAAGGTAGCTTGAAAAAAATTTCCCTCTCAAGTTTAGAGCAAATACTCACAATGCCTTGGCATTCTTCAGTGGGTGATAACTGGGACTTGAGTAGGTGGACTTCTCCATGGCCTTCCATCTGGAGCAGAAGACACCTTAAGGGTTTTGGTATCTGAGAGGAATCCCAGCTCAGGAGAGATGCTGGTTACAAGCCTACTGTAATCCAGAAGAGCTCAAAGGATCTCCCTGGTGGCCTCAGTTTATAGGGTCCAGGATAACTGATTTTGGTCAAATATCTTCTGGTGCCTTCCTGAAGTTACACAAGGAGTTGATGAAAGTGTAACTGTTATTCCCATTTGACCACATCCCAGGCACAGGTGTGCCAGGCCATCAGGAGATGAGGGGCCACTATAACCCTTTCTGAGGAATTGGGAGGGACAGGAGCCAGGCTCATTAATGTTATCAGTTCTTATCTCCACAGATTGGTGTATGGCTTGGGGGATGTGGGTGGAATCACACCTGACACCAAGTAGCCCAACAAGGAGGGCAGGGAGGGGAGGGGTAACAATTGCACCACCACAGTGGTATGAACAAATGAAAATTGTGAGGAAACAATGAGAGTCCCCAGGGAATAAAGCAGATTGTGAAAAAGTGTTAAATTATGTTTTCACAAAACTAGGAAGTTATTGAACTGTTGGGTGCTGTTCATATCTTTCCAGAAAAAAACCAGAAACAATATAAGTAGAAACATCATGGAATGGAAGTGTGACAAAACCGGTCAGACTATACAAGAGGAGGAGGTGCAATGGTATTCTATATGGTCCATATCTATATTTTCTCAGTTTCTATATATGGCTAGAACTCCTTGGTGTTTGAATCAGGATGAGACAATTTTTGCAACCTTTCCATCAGTAAATGATAAAGGAAGCACACTGACAAAAAAGGAAAATTTAGAGTCTTGGTGGAAATGTGAGAAGGTATATAACTGCAGCAGTGTAGACCTAGCAATTCAGAGGATTCCTCCTTTGGCTGCTGCATTACAATATGGGTGTCTTTGCCAAGAACTTAATTTATCAAAACCCTATACACCCAAAAAGGGAACAATGTTTCACTGTATAAGATCTGAAATTCAGAGTCCAGAACATTTAGTTTGGGCAATGGGTGATGGAACCTGAACAATGCATCTGTCCTTGGATAGAAAAGTAAAACAGATTACTTCAGGTATGCCAATGCTCCGCCCAATTTGGAAATCTCCTTTTAAAGGATCCTGAAAAATATTAAAGTGTGTTAAAAGATCAGAGGCCAATGAAACATGGAATTGTTACTGATTTTATTATCAACTGAAATTAAATTGTGTTTGATTTTAATATAAGTATAGATTTAAGGGATATTTTAGTAAAAATCATTTTACATTTATTGTATTTTGAATCTAGTAACCGACTGATACTCTAAAATCCCCTGTACAGCACCGTACCAAGGCCAAAGGGATTGGTCATAATTGTTTAGTAGGAATGGTTAGACCCTAGGTAACAAAACACAAAATGATTTGTAAACTGATTTATAATACATACATAGGACTAGAAGAATGCAAGTAGTTGTCAAGGTCCAGGATTACTGAGAACTAAGGGAAGCAATTGTAACAGCTTGCAAGCAACTGTAACACCTGCCAAGAAAACTCTGTCCTTAAGCAAAAGGTAATTCTGGCAGGGGGAGATCGCGACCACCAACTCATAGACCACCTACTCACACTACATCCCAGACCCATTTCTAGACATTTCTAAGCTTTACTGCACAGAATCAGAAATAGGAGGAGAATGTTAATGATTTCTTAGAAGTTGTATGCTTATGTATGGATACTTAATATGTATGAGTAAGTTCTATATAAGGTGTATGATTCTGGTGCCTGGCACGTGTTGTTGGTGAGAGCACTCCCCTACATGTCCAGCCGTCAATAAAGAAGTGTCTGCTTATCTGCATCAAACTGGTGTCGATAAATTATTTTATCCCAGATTTAGTGACAGTTTCTGGTGACCCAGATGGGACCTCGCTGAGAGAGACCGGAGGAGTCGGGACCTTATCGGTTACAGCTAGCATCGACAATTTCTTGGGGACACCCATTGATCCCAGATCCATAAGGCTCTTCACGACTTCCCCTGGATGTTGGTAAGACACTTCTCTTTTTTATTGGGATAAGAGGGTTAAAGTCCCACCCTTGAAAATTGGTATTGGGAAAGTGGGTTAGAGTCCCTCTAGTGTAAGTCTGCCTGTCAGACATGGTGAAAGCTGTGCAGGGGGACCAAAAGATTCTAGCATAAAGTGCAAGCCTAGGTGTCTGCCCATAAGACATAAGCAAAAGCTATTGCAGGGTTGGACAACAGTGTAGACAAGGGAACATATATGCTATAGTGTTCTCCAAGGTAGTGCCTCTAATGAAAAGTTAGTAGTTTTTATGCACTTTATTGTGGTACTGTTTATTTCCTCGATTGAGTATTGTGTGGTAATTAAGAACTGTGTTATATTGTGTAACACAGCTTTATAATATACAGGTAATAATTGTGGAAAGGTGTGAGTGTGTTTGTAAGCGTGAGACGTGCAATTGAGCACGAAGCGAGTGAGGAGTTCAGATCCGCAGTTCTGTTATTGCAGGAGGGGTGCAGCCGCAAAAGAACGAAGTGGAAAGCCTGAGTGATTGTATATTGTGTTACAAAGTAACTGAACCACGGCATCTAAGATGACTCATTTGTTTAAAAGTGAAATTATGTGTAATCTGGCTGCAAATGACAAAGTTTTGAAAACTTCTCTGTTAGGACATTTGTTAGCACATTGGGGAGATTTGCATGATGATTTGCCAGAGTCAGATGACTGAATATTGCAATCACTGGTGGCCTCTGTACCCTTTAGATGATCAGGAAAAATGGCCCATGAATGAGACACTGAATTATAATACCATTTTGCAATTATTGCTGTTTTGTAGAAGAGAAGGGAAATGAAGTGGCGTATGTTGATTTATTTTTTCTATTTAAGACAAAGGAAGGATTGGCAGAAGGAATGTAAGTTGATTAGTAGGGATAATTTAGTAATGGCTATAACTTCTGATGATAAAAAGGTGAAAAACTGTTGTTCAACATGTGAGCTTGGAAAAGATTGTTTAAAGGAAAGAATTGCTTCTACTGAAAAGGATGAAGGGCCAGAATTAGATACACCCCCTCCACAGAGAGAATGGCATCGGGGGTGAGAATATAGAGAACAGGTAGAGAAACCTGAGAGTAGTGGAATAGAGGATGTGGATGAAGGGCCATCTGAGGTTGTAATTCATACCCCTGTTTCTCGAAAGAACTCAGCAGAAGGTACAAACAATAGCTCCCCTGCAGCAGGGAGCTGGCAATGATGGGCTGGTGTATGTAAAAGTGCCTTTTTCAGTGATGGATGGCTTAGAAGCAGGCATCAGGAGTGTATAGAGAGGATCCTGAGAGAACAGGCAGAGTAGTAGACACTATCATCATCACAGAATCCAGATTGGAGTGATTTACAGATGATTTTAGCTAATTTGTTAGATGATACAGAAAGAAACCGAAATGTTATTAAAGGCTGGCAAAGCACAGGCAGAAGTGACTGTATTGAGTGGGACAACAGGTGGAATATTAGAGCAGAATTTTCCATCTGGGGATCCGCAGTGGGGATCCAAATAATGTGGAGCACAAACAAAGACTAAGTCGGTATCAGAAATGGATTTTATGTGGAGTTAAACATGCCATGCCTAGGTTTCTGAACTGGTCTAAATTATATGAGGTGAGACAAGGTAAGAATGAATCTCCCTCAGCATTTCTGGAAAGACTGAAAGAAGCTGCCAAAAAAAAAAAAACCAAAAACAAAAACCAAACCTGATTTGAGAGTAGAAACTGAGGCAGCTCAGATATAGGCTTTGATTTTTATAGAACAATCGGTACCAGATATAAGAAAGAAACTGATGGATAAATTTTTGAAGTATAAAATCTTGGAGGAGTGTGAATCTGAGTATAAAAACTCTCATTCTACCAGTCAGAAAAACCATTGGGTGAATACAGGTTAGTGCAAGACTTGAGAGCAGTGAATCAAATAGTTAAAGTTATATATCCTGTAGCAGCAAATCCTTACATGCTGTTAACAGCTTTAAAGGAGACTTAACAGTGGGTTTCAGTGCTTCATTTAAAAGATGCTTTCTTTTGTATATCTTTGGAGAAGAAGAGCAGAAAATAGTTTGCTTTTGAATGGGAAAATCCACAAACAGGACAAAAGATGCAGCTGACATGGACAAGACTACCCCAAGGATTTAAAAATAGCCTGATAATTTTTGGAAATCAGCTGGCAAAGGAGCTTGAAACATGGAAACAGGACAAACCAAAACCTGGACATTTGCTTTTACAATATGTGGATGACACACTGATTGCTACAGAAGAAAGATTTACCTACATACAGTTAACAATAGATCTTTTTAATTTTCTGGCACTGAATGGGTACAAGGTACCCAAGGGGGAAAAAAAAAAAAAAAGCCCAAATAGCATGTCAGACTGTGATATATTTGGACTTTGAGATTTCAAAAGGGCAGCAGCAATTAGGAACAGAACGCTGAGAAGCCATGTGAGCCGAAAAATATTCATGAACTCAGAGCATTGCCGCCTCTGGATCATGAATTATGGTCTAATGGCTAAACTGCTATATGAGGCCCAAAAGAACTCTCCTTTTATATGGGGCCCACAGCAACAACGGGCTGTCACAGAACTGAAATGCTTTAATGTCTGCACCTGCCTTAGATCTTCTGGGCATAACCAAAGACTTTGAGCTGTTTGTTCACAAAAGACAATGCCTGGCATTAGGTGCCCTGACTCAGAAGATGGGAAGCTGGAAACAACATGTCGGATACTTATCTAAACATCTGGAAACAGTGAGTAAAGAGTGGCCAAACTGCCTTCGAGCTGTGGCTGCAAAAGTGATGCTCATACAGGAAGCTCAGAAATTAACTTTGGGAAGAAAAACAGTCTGTGTCCCACACATGGTGATAACTGTTTTAGAACAAAAGGGGGGACATTGGGTATCTCTGAGCTGAATGATGAAGTACCAGGTAGTACTGACTGAACAAGATGATGTGATTCTAAAAAAAACTAACCTGGTAAATCCTGCAGTGTTTTTAAATTCCACACAGGAAGAAGAGCAACTGGAGCAAGACTGCTTGGCTACTATGGAATATGTTTATTCCAGTCATGAAGATTTGAAGGATGTAGCATTGGAGCAACAAGACTGGGAACTGTATACAGATAGTAGCAGCTTTATGGAGCAAGGAGTTTGATATGCTGGATATGCGGTAACAACAGACACCACAGTTATAGAAGCAAAGGCACTGACGAATACCACATCAGCTCAGAAAGCAGAAATTATTGCTTTGATTTGAGCCTTAGAACTGAGTGAAAAGAAGAAAGTAAATATTTGGACAGACTCAAAGTATGCTTTTGGGGTGGTACATGTCCATGAATATTTGTGGAAAGGGAATTATTGTCCTCTCAGGGATCAAATATTAAGCATCAAAATTAAATTTTACAATTATTACAAGCAGTTCAAAAACCAAATCAGGTAGCAGTCATGCACTGTAAAGCAAACCAAATTAGGAACACAAAATAAATTGCTAGAAGTAATTTGGCTGACCGGACAGCAAGAGAACGAGTATTCCAAATGGCACTAATTCCCTCCAAAACAGTAACCCCTCATAGACGAGTAGTAGTTCCACCTTTGTTAATAACAGAAATAATGCAAACCAAACATCAAGAATGTCATTAGGGAGCATAAGCTTTAGTAACTTCTTTATAAAAACAAGTTATACCTGTTAAAATGGTGGACATGGCTAAATTAAAAGCTGCAAAATGTGACGTATGTTTGAAAAATAATCCAGTAATCAAGAAAAGAGTTCAAATGGGTAGATTAAAATCTGGTACAGAAACTGGAGATTATTGGCAAGTAGATTTTTCAGAATTACCTAGACAAAACCGATACATCCTGGTGGGGGTTGATACTTTTACAGGATGACCAGAAGCTTTTCCGTGTCACACCACACAAGACAATGAAGTAGTAAAGTGGTTATTGCGAGAAATAATTCCAAGATTTGGAGTTCCTGTTGGAATTTTGTCTGACAGAAGTCCACACTTTGTTGCAGAAATAGTTCAAAATGTTATCAAAATTCTGGGTATCACTTGGGATTTGCATACTCCATAGCCACAATCCAGTAGAAAAGTAGAAAGAATGAACCCGACTTTAAAAAGGCAAATAAGTAAGATCTGTCAAGAGACCAATTTAAAATGGCCTCAAGCATTTCCATTGGCATTATTAGGAAGCAGGGTACAACCAAAGTGTGGAACCTCAGTCAGTCCTTATGAATTGCTGTATAGAAAACCTTGAGTCCCCAGAACCAAATCCAAACATGCATGTAAAAAGAAAACAGGATGTGTATAACTATTTGCCTTCTTTAGGAAAAACACTGACTGAGATTTGGAGTGCAGTGGTGTGGAATAGACCATTATCCCTGGAAACTCCAGTACATGATTTTCAACCAGGAGATTATGTCTATGAGAAAACATGGATTTCTGAACGATTTCCTCAGCAGGAATGCTGGAAGGGACCTTTCCAGACACTGTTAACCACCTTCACAGCTATCAAGATTGCAAAATCAGATGCTTGGATACACTATACCCGAGAGAAGAAAGCACCCACTCCATGGAAAATTATAAGCCGTGATCCAAAGTCTTTGGAACTGACTTTGAAACATGTCTAATATTTCATATCAGCTTATGATTATTCCCCTTATATTGGCTTGGAAGGTGATGCTGGTGAGATCATGGGTTGATTTGGTGGCTAGGAACAAAAGGTAATTGAATACAGAACAATTAAATAACATTCCTAAAGGAATGCCTGAAGAAAATTTGATGTTAGTATTAAGAGATTTGCCAACTTGCAGAACGTTACGCAAATTACTGCCTGTTTACCAATACCATGAGCAGTAGGTGAATCTATTCCTTGGGGAATCTTAATGATGAATTTGACCAATCTGGAACATAAAAATAAGACTACTTATTGCAAACAAAAGCCAGTGATTCAATGGTATAAATAAGTGAAGGGTATTAGGAAACAATGGAAATCACCGGAAAAGAAAAAATATCAGACTGAGAAAATACTAAATTATGACTTTGTAACAGGGTCTCAAGCTAGTGCTTTATATCAACTTCCCCTCACAGGAGGTCCAAACCCTAATCTAGAATGGTGTTCATATGATGAACAAATTAAAAACAATGTGAGCAGGAATGGAATGGCAGTGTAACAAAACTGGGCAAAGTACCCAAAAACAGGCAAAGTGGGACTCTGTATGGTCTATGTCCATATTCTCACGATTTCAATACATGGCCAGAACCCCTTGATGATTTACTTGGGATAGTACATGGATTAAAGGCGTGTTTGCAAACCTTGCCTTGATAGTAGATAAAGGCACTACCAGACTAGAAAAGGAACATGTAGTACCATGGTGGAAATGAGAAAAGGTATATGATTGCAGCAATGCAGACTTAATAATTAGAAGAATTCCTCATTTGGCAGCTGCTTTGAAGTTTGGTTGTTATTGTCAAGGTTTTCATAATAACCTCACCACAATTAGCATCTTTGCACCCAGAAGAGGATACTTTTCTAGATGTAAGAAATCTACCATTCATAGTCCAGGACATTTAATTTGGGGATTAAGCGATGGCACCTGGACAACCCACTTACCAGTAGATGGTAAGGTGAAACAAATTAGGCCTGCCAATATTGTGTCCAATTTGGAAGAAATTGCCATTCAAGCGCTCCCTGGAAATTTTAAAATTACAATTAATTAAAAGGTCTGAAACAGGTGACAACACCTGGAATGAACCATCAACAGGAGTAAAAATTGGCTGGGCTTTAGAGTTTATTTGAACCCAATAGCATCCTATAGGAATAGAGAATGGCTTTATCACTTAACAGGACAAGTAGAAAAATTGGCCAATGTTACAAGAAAAGGATTTAAAGAATTAAACATCCAGTTACAGGTAACTTCCTGAATGACATTTCAAAACCGGATGGCATTAGATACAATTCTGTTAAAGGAGCATCGAGTGTGTGGATATCTCAAAGACAAATTGGATCATTGCTGCATTCATATTCCAAATGTTACACAGGATGTAGAACATGATTTGGATCTGTTAGGCAAAATTGAAAAAGAAACAGAAACTATTCGAGTATATCAGAAGATTGTCTAGGTAAAACATATAGTGGATTAGGATGGAATTTAAATTCTTGGCCTAAATCCCTAATCAAACCCTATTTTTGCTTGTCCAGGTTCAGCTAAGATAGAGTCAAGATTTTCCCCAGCAGAGAAAGAGGGGGAAGGGATCTCCAGCCGGGTTATTCATAACATTCTGATGTCAAGTCCTGGGTCGGAGCCTTTTTTCTCTCGCTTCTGGTTTTGGGTTTTGCCATACACGTGGTGGGCTTGCTCTTTGACCATTTAGACGTATTTCTCTGTATATCTTTTGTCTTGTTCACTGTTATTGCTGTTTATTGTTGTTACCATTGATACTGTTGATATTCAGATTGTTCTATCACTCTGTTGTATTAAATTTCTTGTTATTTTAGCCGGGGTCGGTGTCTAACTTCCAGCCTGACTGGCGTGGGTGTGGGAGGGGCAATGGCAATGTGCTCTCAGATCGCACAAGGCTTAAACCAGCACATGCTACTAATTTTCCTTTTGATGTTTATGTTGGTGTATGCATGTCTTAAAAGACAGTTTACTAAGACTTGCCATACATTGTAGAATTATGAGAGAAGTACCCACTATGCCACCAGACTACAGCCTGCCACCACCATCATCTGGCAAGCCAAAATTTGGCTTCAAAGATGAAAATGAATAAAAGTGTGAAAGTATTAAAATGATTTTCAACACTTTCAAAGGGGGGAAATATTACTGATTTTATTATCAACTGAAATTAAATTGTGTTTGATTTTAATATAAGTATAGATTTAAGGGATATTTTAGTAAAAATATTTTACATTTATTGTATTTTGAATCTAGTAACCGACTGATACTCTATAAATCCCCTGTACAGCCCCATACCAAGGCCGAAGGGATTGGTCATAATTGTTTAGTAGGAATGGTTAGAACCTAGGTAACAAAATACAAGGTGATTTGTAAACTGATTTATAATACATACATAGGACTAGAAGAATGCAAGTAGTTGTCAAGGTCCAGGATTACTGAGAACTAAGGGAAGCAATTGTAACAGCTTGCAAGCAATTGTAACACCTGCCAAGAAAACTGTGTCCTTAAGCAAAAGGTAATTCTGGCAGGGGGAGATCGCGACCACCAACTCATAGACCACCTACTCACACTACATCCCAGACCCATTTCTAGACATTTCTAAGCTTTACTGCGCAGAATCAGAAATAGGAGGAGAATGTGTTAATGATTTCTTAGAAGTTGTATGCTTATGTATGGAATGATGAATATGTATGAGTAAGTTCTATATAAGGTGTATGATTCTGGTGCCTGGCACATGTTGTTGGTGAGAGCACTCCCCTACACGTCCGGCTGTCAATAAAGAAGTGTCGGCATATCTGCATCAAATTGGTGTCGATAAGTTATTTTATCCTGGATTTCGGTGACAGAATGAACCCTCAATAGGAGTAAAAATTGTCTGGGCTCTGGAATCACATAGCATCATATAGAAACAGGGAATGGATGTATCAACTGACTGGACAGGTAGAAAAAGTGCTAAATGTCACAAGGAAAGGATTCAAGGAATTAAATTTTCAGTTACAGATGTTACTAATTGTCACTGATTTGTTATTAATTTGAGATTATGATTTTTGGTGGTTTTTATAAGAAATTATTAGAACTAATAATTAAAATGGAATCTTACAGAAATATAGTTTTTTTATAACAGATAGTGGTGTAGTGTTTTAAGTAGTCACAGAGATGTTGCATTTAGTTTAAGGTATCCATACAACCAGTTACACTCATAGATGAGGTACCACAGTTAGAGTACTTGATAAGGATGATTTATAGCCCTGTCGACTAAATGTTTCAAAAGTTGTATTGTGAAAGGGCCTCAAAGCATGTTAAAATTGCATTGTGAGCATTGCAAGTCCTTGAGTCAAGGACATTGGAGGGTCTTTCTTTTGAGTCAGTGGTCTGTGGTGATTGCAAAAGCAGCCCCTCAACTCAATTCAGGACTCAAGTGTACATGACTGGAAGAAGGTAGGAATAGAAAAATGAGTTACAGGAATTTTGTTTATGTACAAGAACTTCATTGATATCACATAATCACAGGATCATCTAGGTTGGAAAAGTCCTTGAAGATCATCTAGTACAACAATTAACCTAGCACTAACAGTTCCCAACTACACCAATACCCTCAGCACAATGTCAGTGCGATTCTTAAACACCTCCAGGGATGGGGACTCCGCCACTGCCCTGTGCAGCCCATTCCAATGCCTAACAACCTCTTCTGGAAATAAATACTTCTTAATATCTAGTCTAAACCTTCCCTTGTGCAACGAGAGGACATTACCTCTTCTCCAATTGCTTATTATTTGGTTAAAGAGGCTCATCCCCAGCACTCTGCAACCTCCATTCAGGTAGCTGTAGAGGGCCATGAGGTCTCCCCTCAGCCTCCTTTTCTCCAGACTCAACAACCCCAGTTCCCTCAGCCACTCCTCGTACAACATGTGCTTGAAACCCTGCACGAGCTTCGTTGCCGTTCTCTGGACACGCTCGAGTCATTCAATGTCCTTTTTGTAGTGAGGGGCCCAAAACTGAACACAGGAATCGAGGGGTGGCCTCACCCGTACAGGGGTCAGATCCCTTCCCTGTCCCTGCTGGCCACACTATTGCTGACACAAGCCAGCATGCCATTGGCCTTGGCCACCTGGGCACACTGCTGGCTCCTGTTCAGCCAGCTGTCAATCAAAACCCCCAGGTCTCTCCCTGACTGGCAGCTCTCTAGCCACTCCTCCCCAAGCCTGTAGCGCTGCTGGGGGTTGTTGTGGCCCAAGGGCAGCCCCCGGCATTTGGCCTTATGGAAACTCCTCCAGTTGGCCTCAGCCCATGGCTCCAGCCTGTCCAGGTCTCTCTGCAGAGCCTCCCTACCCTCGAGCATCAACACTGCCACCCAACTTGGTGTCGTCTGCAGACTGACTGAAGGGGCACTCAACCTCCTTCTCTAGATCATAGTTAAACAGATGTGACGCCAAAACTGAGCCCTGGGGGACACCACTTGTGACCGGCCACCAACTGGATTTAAATCCATTCACAATAAAACTTTGTGCCCAGACACCCAGCCAGTGAAGCATGGGCCCATCAAAGCCACATTCATCCAGTTTCACTAGGAGAATGCTGTGGGAAACGATGTCAAAGGCCTTACTGAAGTCAAGATAAACAACATCCACAGCCTTTCCCTCATCCAATAAGCAGGTCTCCCTGTCACAGAAGGAGATCAGGTTTGTCAAGCAGGACCTGCCTTTCATAAACCTATGCTGACTGGACCTGATCATCTGTTTGACCCGCATGTGATGTATGATGGTACTCAGGATGAGCTGCTGTATCAGCTTCCCAGGGATCAAAGTCAAGCTGACAGGCCTGTAATTTCCTAGATCATCCTTCAGACAATTCTTATATATGGGCATTACATTGGCCAATTTCCAGTCTGTCGAAATCTTCCTGATCAGCCAGGACTGCTGGTAAATGATGGAAAGCAGCTTGGCGAGCATTCCAGCCAGCTCCTTCAGCACCCTCAGGTGTATCCCATCTGGTCCCATAGACTTGTGTGTGTCTGTGTGATGTAGCAGGTCACTGGCTGTCTCCTGGATTGCGGGGGGGGTCATTCTTGCATTCTCTGTCTTCTAGCTGATGAGGCTGAATTCCCTCAGTACTAGTCTTGTTGTTAAAGACTGAGGCAAAGAAGGCATTAAGGATGTCAGCCTTTTCCTCATCTCTTGTTACCATATTTCCTCCTGCATCTAGCAGAGGATGGAAGCTCTCCCTGGTGTTTCTCTTGCTACTGACATACTTACAGAAACATTTCTTTTTCTCCTTTATTGCTGAAGCCTTAATAATTTATAGCTGGGCTTTATACCTCCTGATTTCAACCCTGCATAGCCTCACAGCCTCTTTGTAATCACTGTGAGTGACTAGCCCCTTCTTCCAAAGGCCGTAAACTCTCATTTTCTCCATGAGTTCCAGCCAAAGCTCTCTGTTCAGCCAGGGTGGTCTTCTCTGCCGCTGGCTTCTCTTACAGCTACTGGGGACTGCCTGCTCCTGTGTCTACATTAAGACTTTCTTCTTAAAGAGCACCCAGCCTTCCTGGACCCCTATATCCTTCAGGACCATCTCCCAAGAGATACTTTCAAGCAGGTGCCTAAACAAGACAAAGTCAGCCCTTGGGAAGTACAGGATGACAGATCTGCTGCCCCTCTCCTGGCCTCTCTTAGAGAACTCTCTTGTTTCATGATCCTAGTCGACCTCCAACCACCACATCACCCAACAGTCCTTCTCTATTCACAAAGAGGAGGTCCAGCAGGGCACCTTCTCTGGTTGGTTCTCTCACCAGCTGCATCAGGAAGTTGTCTCCCACACATTCCAGGAATCTCCAGGACTGGTCCCACTCTGCTATGTTGTATTTCCAGCAGATGTCTGGGAAGTTACAGTCTCCCACAAGAACAAAGGCAAGTGATCATGAGATTTCTCCTAAGTGCCTGTAGGATATTTCATCCACATATCTGTCCTGGCTGGGTGGCATATAGTACACTCCTACTATAACATCTGCCCTGTTGGCCTTCCCCCCGATTCTAAGAAAAGGCACTCCACACTGTCTTCACTATACTGGTGCACAAAGCAATTATATATATATATATAATATCTATATAAATAATAATACATAGAATGTAGAAATCAGAACAAATTATCAATCATAACATGTTACGGAATTGTTTGTGAAAAATATCTTGTAATTTATTCCAAAATTTCATGGTGTACAGAACATTTTATTTTTGAAAACAGAAGTATCAGCTCAGGATTCTTGTTTTTTCTCTGAGCTAAAAAGTTCCCTTCCCATATATACATACATAACTGTAGACATATAGGGGGGGGGGTATATATATATATATATATATGTATATTATGATATGGGCTTTTCAACTTCTTTCTTTCCTCATGTTTGACATTCTACCTGCTAGATCATCTAGTAGAGGAAGGAAGGAGTGAAGCAGGCTTAGCGACCAGTGGATAGACTGCAGACTTCATGCTAGGGGAATATGGCTTCCAGCAAAGTTCCTTTAAACCTGTGTTAAGTGTTGGAAGTGTGGGAAAAGCAAAACAGTGAAAAATATGCAAAACACACATTTCCTTGACACAAGGGGCCCAGAACAAACATAGGACAGGATGAAGATCCAGTGATTTCTGTTTGCTCTGGCACCAAGGAGGAATGTGAACTGAGGTGGAGGCTACATGGTCCCATTCTTTCACTTATCTCCTCTCATGGACTGTTTTGCAGTAATCTGCCACCTTTTCTCTCATCCTTCCTCTTCTCCCACAAAAAACAGTGCACCGTCACACCAAGGAATGTGATGTGTCATTGTTCAAGAAATAATGGCTTGACCACAGTCCCACCCACTCACACATTCATGATAAATAATAAATATTACCCCAAGTTTTACCTAAATTGGGAGGACAATAATCCAACACCAATATGGAGGGACAGATTGAACCATGCTCCTTCCCTCTGCACTGCAAAGGGACACCTTTTCATAAGATTTGAGCCCTTGGCTATGCCAGTTGATTACCCGGGAACTTGGTGTGTGTATGTGATAGCAATCATTTTCCTTTTTGTGTGTAGTACTGTTGATACAGAGAAATGATTACTTGTTTGGAGACTTATTTACTTACAGAAAACTGCTTAGCAACTTATTTACTTATTTATAGCAAGTTATAGTATTTTTTTAAATATTGCTAAGAATCCTGCTTGCCCAGACTGTTCTGTGGAATTTTACCAAGGACTACTGTGTTCATCAAAACAAAGCAGTTCACTGTGAAAATCTGCCAAGGACTACAATGTTCAGCAAAACTTTATAGTTTTGTCCTTGAGTAACAGGTGGCTCTAAATAGTTGGAATTTTGCTAATGAGTCAAGATAACCATATACGAATGGTAGAAGTTCTATTGGTTCTCTTAGATAAGTTAGAAAGTAAACCATCTGAAAAACACTCTTGTTATTCAAGAAATGAGTCAAGAGAATCTGCTCATGCTCCGGGGAAAAAAACCAAAGTGAGAAAGACTACAAGCTTTCCTCCCAAAGACCCCCTAAAACGACCACCAGGAGGCAATGTGCAGGTGCAAATATGACATATACTCTGACACCAGCCTCTTACTCATGCTTACTATTACTCATGCATATGTTTGTGTTATGTAATCCAATGAATATGGATATCCACACTCTGTAAGTTTGGTAAAATGTGCAGTGGGTGTGTAAACTTTGTGGAGAGATCCCATTAAACTCCAGCGCCAGAGAAAACATACCTGCTTTATAACTCTATTCAAATTGTACAGTCTTTTTTCTGCATAAAACCAACCTGCAGTTTGTGCATTTATCACAGGCAATTTTAAAGAATCTGTAAATGTTGTGTAAAAAATAAACCATACTCTTCATAAACCTGACTGCTTCTGTTGAATGCAACTAGACCTACAGCTACAGGCTATTTGTGTATCTGGTGTCAGATCTATAGACACTTCCCCAACCAGCATACATATGAAGAGATAAGTCCAGCTGCTCCTATCCCTCTAATCTCTGAGGGTTGGCTAGAACGCAAGCAGATTAATCTCACAAAATTTAACATCACCTTAAATGCAACAACCTGGTATACCGTTACGCTGGGCTAACAAGGAGTGCCATGAAATCTTCCCAATTTTATGATTTTGTTGTCAAGACACAACTGGTCAGAAACCGTTGCTGTGAGAAGGCTGGAATGGTGGGTTGGGAATGGAGCCTAAGGGAGCCTACAGTATACGCAAGTGGTACTCTTTTCTCCAACTGAGTAGTTACCTTGAAGTCTGTAGCTACTTTGATTTAAGACTCAACCCACTGGAGCGACATAGACCTGCAAGCTCCATTAGAAGATACCTGGCAGCAGCATTAATTCTTCTGCTATGGAAGCAGATCTCTCACAGGAGGTGAAAGATGTCTTGAAGTTCTGGGCAAGGAGAGAGGATGGTGTGGTCCCCTTTAGCTATACCTTTCAGTGTGGGAATGTTAGCTTATGTGATAAAAGCTAATCTGCACACCCACAGAGAAAAAAAAAAATCTGCACAGAGAAACAACAGCTGGTGTGGAAGCCCAAGAACACCCTCCCTTGCCTAGTCCATGCCCATCACAGAACTCATCAGTACATCAAACACCCATCTTCAAAAGCCCAGAAGAGTCCAGAGCTACAAACACAAACCTGAGGTAAGGACTCAGAAGGGACACAATGTTTCAGCCCCTCCCCGAGCTGTCCCAGGAAAGCCCCAGCTGCATTGTCCAGACATGAGACCCTTCAAGACGAGTCAACTCCAGAGCACCTTTCAGACTGAATGGTCACTACCTAAGGGAAATGGAACACATTATGGCATGCAGATTGTTGTAGCATTAAGCCCTGACGGGACCAGAGACCACATTGTCGTTGCCCCTCCCCCACCCTCAGCCAGTCAGGCTGGAAGTGAGGCACAAACCCCGGGTTAAAATAAAAATAGATTTAATACAACAGTCTGATGAATAACATTCATGAACAACAGTAGAGATGATAACAACAATTATCAGCAATAGCAGTAAACAAGACAAAAGATATACAGAGAAATACAGCAATGCACAGAGCCAGCCCACACGCCTGCTTCCCGTGACCAAAGCCAAAAAGGAAAGCTTCCCACGCTCCCGTGCCAGACCTGACGTCAGCATGGTATGAATAACCTGGCTGGAGATCCCTTCCCTCTCTCTCTCTGCTGGGGAAAATTAACCCTATCCTATCTGAACTGGGACATAATCCACCCCTTCCTTCTATACCATCTGCGTTATGTCCAGCTGCCATTTCGCAGTTAGCAGTAGCAAAACAACAATTAACAAAGGCACAGATAATTCACAACATGTTCTCACCCAGAATCAAGTCCCCCTGTGGTAGACATCGGACCTCTCCATGGGCCTGCATCACCCACCAGGTACATCCAGGTCCTTGGGCAAAAGCAATCCTGTGGATGGGTTTGCCTTTACCTTTGCCTGGTGCAGGACTAAACCAGACCATTTTTCCCAATATATACTTCGTGCGCACCACAGGGACTTTATCCCCATCTACAGCACATGGAGGTTTTGACTGAGCCAGGCTAGCTTGATTGGCAGATCCTCTTGTGTTGACTAGCCAGGTGGCCTTTGCTAGATGCATGTCCCAGTCTTTGAAGGTCCCACCTCCCAGTGCTTTCAATGTGGTTTTTAATGGTCCATTGTAGTGCTCGATCTTCCCAGAGGCTGGTGTGTTGTAGGGGATATGGTAGACCCACTCAATGCCGTGTTCTTTTGCCCAGGCATTTATGAGGTTGTTTCAGAACCATTGACTAACTTGATTTTTTTCTGGGGTGACGTATCATCACAGGACTTGGGTTTCAAGGCCCAGGATGGTGTTCCGGGCAGTGGCGTGGGATGCTGAGTAAGTTACCAGCCATCCAGTGGTTTCGTCCACCATTGCAAGCACATGGCGCTTGCTTTGGCCTGTGGCAGTGTGATGTAATCAATCTGCCAGACCTCTCCATATCTATATTACATCCATCGCTCTCCATTTCACTGGGGCTTCACCCACTTGTCATGTTTGATTGCAGCATATGTCTCACATCTGTGTGTGGCAGGAACTCCCTTATTTGCAGGATGAGGCTGTGAGACAAGACACACACCAATATGGTTAACAGTCAAGCTCCAATGTTTATTACCAAAATAAGTCCTTATATATTCTTGTGACAGCAAATCTGTGTGTTGTTCTGGTGCATGCCCATTTCAAAACTCGTTCCTCTCAGCACTTTCAACAAGCGCTACTAAGCGTGCACAATTGGTAGATAAATTTCTGCTTTGTTATTCTACACATTCCTTTCTTATCTGTTTCTTCCCTAATGAGCAAAAATACTTTAGCTTTTAGCCGTCGTTAATCTAGACACCTTTAGTCTTCTACCACAAGTGTGGCATTAATTTAGACATCGTTAATCTTCTAACTTGAATGCTGATGACACTTTTACATTGTCAGTGATGCAGACGGTTCGCAACTCAGCATATGCACCCACAATTCCTCTTTTTCTTTTTATTAAGGCCTCTATCCTATTTACCACACAAGACAGCAATAATCTCACTATGTATATTGTCTTGCAGTTAGTAACAATGCCTAGAGATAAATTGAGAGTGATCAGAAAGATTTACACAGTACATACCCTTAAATTCTTCAAATCCATATTCTGGTACCAATAACAAAAATCTATAGTTGCTTTATTCTGCAAAACAGCGTGCTTTATACTACCTTCATCTGTCAACAAATTATCTACTATATTAGATGTTAAGTTAAATTGTTTTACACTCCAATAGGCCATTTTGTTCAAGGTGGATAGGGATTTTACAACCCCTACACCTGGAGGCTAAGAGAGTTGTAGTGACAATCTGTCCAGGCCTCCACAATGCCATTTTATTAAAGGATACACAGCAATTTATAGACCACCATATAGTACATGTGCAGCTACTTGATTGCTAATAGGCTAAAGCTACTTGTCCCTGAGCCCTTTTACACTATATGATTGGTCCCAGTGTGGTGTCCATGCGCCGTTCTGCTGCCAGGCAAACATCTTGTTTTCCATAGAGCAGCTTCCTTATCTTTTTGCTACATACACAGTTTCTCAGCCCTTTGGCCTTGCAGATGTTCTTCGCAACAGCTACAGCCTCTTCTTACAGTGAGGCCACTCGGTTTGGATCACTCATAATGTGCCCATTGTTTTCCAGCCATTCCACAAATCCCTTTTTGTTTTTGAGCAATCCAGACCCCTTTTATTGCTCAGTCCATCGTTCTCAAAACACTTCCACACACAGTTTAACATCATTAAAAGGATTATAATGACAATTTAAACTGTTAGTCCATATAAAAACAAACCTTTTAACCATCCAATTGGTAACCTTTTAGTTGGATTATTATTAAATACTCTTCTCTCTTCAAGATGTAAACCCATTGTGTAAGTATCACTACAAAACCAAATATCATTTATCCGTACTGCTGAAGGAGTCACGTTCTGCCATCCCAGCCAGACTGTCTGATTATACCAACCATGTGTCAGATAGGCTTTTTGTCCACCATACTATATACATCCCCAGGCTTGATCTTGCATGCTATTCCCAGCTACTGGGGGAAGAGATCCTCTCAGTTTTAATTCCAATCAAACAGGTCTGAGATGGGTTGGCAGCAGTTGCTAAGCCCAGGCAAAATGCCTGCTGTCCTGATTGATTTTTACCTGCCACCTTGGCACAACTCAGCATTTTCTTACTTATCCTACGAGGCCTGTTCTTCATCAGATCTTAGCTGTTTGTCAGAGGCTGTGTAAGGCCGATGCCTCCCAGATCTCCCCTTTCTTGGATTTGCAACGGCACCTGCAAGATTTGTTTGAGAGCTGTATCAATTAAGGGCTAGACAAACTTCAAAAACATAGCGTACTTGGAATAGTTCCACAGAAGGTTAAAACAGTACAGCAGTTACAATTACTAGTTAAAAGAGTAGGCTAATTTCACTACCTATAAATAAGGGATATAACTAAATACCACAAAATAAACAGTAAGGAAAACATGGAGTAGCACACTTACTTAATCGGGTACTAACATTCAGATCCGCAATCATTGGGGAACCCTGGGTGCAGCAAGAATTTAGAGTGCCCTTCCTCACAAACTGGAAATCCTATGCGATGCGTCCATCTGTAGGTGAAGCATCCAACATCGCTGCAAGCAGGTCCAGCCTCCAAATCATCTGGCCAAAATAACTGGCACTTTTCTTTGAGCAGGAACATCTGATTTCATCCTCCTGTTGGGTTCAACCCCGAGCCTGGCCAGCACTCCAGGGGGAAAACCAAGGGAGTTTTTAATAAGGTTAACTACTTGAGCTTTCAATTCTTATTATTGCTAAAGAAAATTGAATACACACATTCTTACAGCATTACATCCTTATTAGTAAATTCCTTTTCGTTTAAACTACATCTTTCACTAGTGACTAGTAAGCCTATATATTTCATTAAGGAGCTGCAATTACTGTTAGCATTCTCTCTTAAAAGAATTGGCAACTGTAGTGTAGTTTGTTTTGTTGCCATAGAAAACACTCTGCTTAAATGATCAGTCAAAGAGATCACAAACTGTCAGCACAGGGGCATTCACGGCACTCACAGCTGGATCCTGAGTGCTGGCTGCCTCACGTCTCATGTATGGTTGTACACACTTTGTCGGTAACCACTGGAGACTGAGACCTGTGGAGACACAAGCATAACCTCTTCCCCAGGTTATTAAAAGTTATGGTCCTTCTCAGTTACTACTTTCTAAGTTTTTTGTTAACACTTGAGCCTTGCTCTGGACTTCTTGTTGATCTGGTATCTGTGATGAGAAATGACACAATAGTGGCACCTGTGAGACAGGGGAAATGTTTAAAAGGTTCATGACATATAATGCCTTATTTAGCCTTTTGTGAGGTGTAGATTGGCATCTTGCATCTTGCCCCTTTGTTGTTGTTGTTGTTGTTGCTGTTGTTGTTGTTGTTGTTGTAGTAATAGATGCTTTAGCTTGCTAGATGTATGGTCGACAATGGCCTGACCAGCCGGTGAATGGGGAATGCAGGTCAGATGCTTGACTCCCCACTGTATGACAGGATGCAAACAGTGCTCCAGAAAAGGTATTAACAGACACATGTACATATTTTAACATTTGAAATGCAGCTAAGTGAGTGACAACTCAATAATTCTGAGGAGGTGAGTCCCCAAGGGTCAACACCACTTCCTTGTTGAAGAGATGGAGTCTTTATGGTATTCAGGGCAAGCTGATAAAATTGTTTTTGTATTGACCTGGCATTCCGGTGGAAAAAATGCATGTGTTTTTCATCCCACTGAAACAGCAGAGCATATGGTTGACCTGGAGCCAAGACTTCTCCCCCTTTTTGTTTTTACAAGAGCTTTCAAGGTCTAGCGTGTTTTTTCTATGATGGCTTGTCCCGTGGAGTAATGCAGTATACCTGTGATGCTTGTCTGTTTGAGATGGTGTTAGCTATACGGTGAAGATCATGTTTTGCTTTCTCTGTAAGTACGCTGGGTGATGTCAGTGAAGGATCTTTTCATAAAATATGAAACAAGCTATGTAGATCATCATCAATAGGCCTACAATGGCTGTATCCAATTTATGGTTCCTAGCAGTTTCTGTAAATATTTTAAAGTCTTAATATCAGTTTTAATTTTAAGTTGTTGCAGGACAATAGTCTGTTCACAAATTCTTCAGCCCAGGTACTGCCTGGTGATGGTATATGTACCTCTTGAAGTGGTATTTGCAACAGCATTTGAGATAGTGAGTGTTTGGTTAAAGTAAGAGCCTTTTCCATGATCTCTTGTGTTTTTATTGCTATAAGGATGTGATCCATATAAAGATATATAACGCCTTGGGGGACCTGGTGAGATTTTTATGTCTTATGGTAAAATAACCCAGTGGTATTTTTTTTGCAGGTTCACTAATATTAATAGTGGGAATAGAAAAAGTATTTTTAGGTGCATCATTTGGACGCAAGGGAATGATAAAAGAAATCAATCTTTTAGATCAATTACTACACGATGCCAGTTTCAGGTAATCATTGTTGGGGAGGCCAGTCATGGTTGTAAAGTATTTTTATCCTCCATGATATCATTAATATGTTGGAGATTATGTAAAAGTCACTATTTGCCACTTTTCTTTAAAATAAGAAACTAAATTGTACCTGAATTAAATCATTAAGGTGGCATGACTTTTTCCTTGGCAAGGACCATCAACCAAGTCACACAGGTGATTCAGTTTACAAGGTTAGCTTCAGGGTGGGTTTCAGGGTGGGTTGTGGTACAGTGGTGATTAAGACAAATTTGATCCAATTTGAGTTCTCCATTGAGTCATACAGTCATGACCCCAGAATGTAATAGTGATTTTCCAATATAAATGGATGAATATTTGCTATCCAGTTTTCTGGGCCCCTTACATGAATGAGATCCTTGCTTTAAATTGCTACAGCATGACCACCAAACCTGAAGAGAATTTGTTACCAGAGCTAACAGCCAATCTGCTCACAGATATTATGGTCACATCTGCACCAGTATCTAAGATGCCTGTCAGCTCAACAGATTTATTTAGCTTTAATGAGAGTACATTTTACCAGAAGGAAACCTTGTGTCACTGTCTGAGTCCAAAAATATTTAAAGGGTGCCTACTGATCCAAATCCTGAGTCATCGCCGCTTTTCAGCATACTATTAGGGGGAGCTGCAGTAAAATTAACAAGGTGAACAATTTTTGACCGTTTTGTTACTGAACACAGGGGTACAGACCATAATTTTGATTTTTCTCTTCATAAACAGCATCTACAACCCCTGGTAAAAAAAACAACCCCTGTAAGGTTGTAGATGATTTTTTAACAATATTTTCATTAGGCAGATGGTAGAGAGGTGCACTCTCCCTGCAGAGTATGCACCTAAATTCAAGACAACAATTATCACAGAATTACTGCCTCCTGCTAGAGGAGATATTTCACTTGAGACGCTTAAAACCATGAGCCCGAACAAACCGCAGTGCTGATGACCCAGCGGGCTGGCACTAGGACCCTGTTGTTCCTTCTTTCCTCCCTGGCCGCTTTCCCGGTGGCTGGAGAAATCCGCAGCTTCAGCTGGGCCGCGTCTCACACATGCAAAACAATCACGCAGGCACAGAAAGGAGCCCTTTACACTTATTACTCACACAACATAAAATGACAAATATTACAAATATGAAAACACCATTAAGAACATATAAAGCCATTGCTGCCTGACAGTGTCAGCACCTTCTCTGTGAAAAACCTGCCGCTTTTGCCAGGGGGTGGGGGGTGCCGAGAGCGCAGTGCTGGGCCTGTCTCTTATACACA